>NC_053140.1:31323092-31653599 GCF_016808335.1 Panicum virgatum | reverse complement strand
AAACCAAATATCGGCTATGGTGCTCCAACTCTGATAGATGTGGCCACTGGGAGAAAACGCAAAGTATCTTACACCAAGGTGACAACTCGTAAGAAAAAGAAATCTCCAGACCAATCTTCAGCAGCAACAGCACTCCAAACAAATGTTCTGGTTTATCTTCCTTCGTCCTCTTCAGAAGGTAAGAAACCTTGAATTCTTTATGAGTTCACTTTATCTGAATGCTGATCATATTTTCACCTCACAACCAAGATACCCCTGAACACCAATCCGAAGGAGAAGAAAATCACCCACCATTCAAGTATGATTCCATTTACTCAGTAAGTATCTAAATTTTTCCATGATCCTGAATCTGGTATTATTTCCTTTTGGTTTCATCAGGTACAACATTCACCTCCAACTCCCAGGAAATTCAGGGTGGACTCTCCATTGATATAGGTACGATTTCAGAACTTGCTCATGAATATATTCTATATATTTCTGACAATCATCCTTCAGCTTGCTGACCATGCACTATCTGAATTACTTGGCCAGCCAAACACTGCAATCCCGAGCTCTTCATCGCAACCCCTCGTTCCTGCTGGCTCCAATCTAGAAGAAATACGCCTGAAGCAGGTAAACAACCTTTCTCTCTGTTGGCCGATCCCATCACTCTTTTATTTCCATCGGCCATCTTAACTTTATCTTCCTTTCAGGCACAAGAGTCTCCGGACAACAGTCTATTCTCCTTTCAAATCGGAGCTACTTCTCAGGAAGAAGGAGAAGAAACAACATCGGCCGATTCAGCTGTACTATCAGATGAAATCAAGGCCAGACTCCAAGATGAAATCAAGGCCAGACTCCAGGAATCCCTCCAGTTTCTGAATCAAGACATCAGCCAACTGATCAAGAATGCACAGCCGATCTGCGTTATCTTGGAAGAATTGGAGGGTAAGCTTCCAGAATCAATCGAAGAGGCATTAACCCCTGCAGCCTTCATCGAGAGTCATCGCGCAGAATTCAACAAGGCTCAGAAACAACTTGCCGATCATCTTCAGCAGGAATAAATTATCAAGCAAAGAGATAATTTCAAAGCTTTAGCAGAATCGGCCATCGGCGAAATCAAATCTATGAATGATACCCAAGCCAGCATTCTGAGAAACAAGACTACACTGGATGCCAAACGTGATCGTCTTCTGCAGGAGCTTAGTCAAGTAAATCAAGCAATAGATACTGCAGATCACGATCTCTCTCAAATTCCACCGGCCATTGTCAAACTTGAGGAAGATAAGCAAAAGCATGCTCGTCAAGCATATCAACTTCATAAGAGTTTGCGGCCGATTCCTAGCTCATTAGTAGATAATAACCAAGTGATCAAAAACATTGATCAGATTCGCCTGTGCGCGATAAAAGTAATCCAGGAAGCTCTAGGATTACTGTAAAATCATCTCATGTACTGTAACCTCCAGAATTGGCAGACAACTTGATCTTAGTCCAGAAACTTGTCTTTATGATTTATTGCTCTAAGGGAGACTCATATCGTGTCGGCCATGCTACAACCGATGCATCCAACTTGCAAATCAGCTTTTACACATTTTTTGCGCTAAAGGCAATACTTTCTAGTATTGGCTATAACTTAAAAAATCCGGCCGATACTACAATCAGCCATATCCCTCATTGATCAGGAATCCCTCCGAAGAATCTCCTGAATTTTCTGACGTAACTTCATAATCAGCCATCCGAAAGAAATCCTTCTCCCATGCTTGACCAGAAAGACAGTTCATCCGTTCATAACTCATTATATGGGTTTCAGCCGATGCCACACTGAATGACGAATCGGCCGATACTATCTCAACAGCATCGTCAACCCATTGAATCAAACATTGATGCATAGTAGATGGAATGCAACAATTGGCATGAATCCAGTCCCAACCCAACGGCAAACTGTACGAACCCTTGCCATTAATAACGAAGAAAGTAGTAGGAAGGGTCTTACTGCCAATTGTGAGATCGACACATAACGCCCCCAAAGCAGGAGACACGACTCCTTCGAAATCCATGAGCATCATATCAGTCTTTGTCAGATCACCTTGATTCTTCCCGAGCTTGCGTAGCATAACATAGGGCATTATGTTCACTGCTGCACCTCCATCAATGAACCCTTTCAAGAACAATGCCTTAAGATGTTGCCTCTTTTCATCTTCTGGCTTTTCAAAGGTTGCTGGCAATGGCTCTAAATTCAACTATGCCATGGCTTCCTCTAATTCTGGTCCATGATCTTCATCACACGGTGACATAAACTCCTTTGGTACTATGAAAACCATATTAATTGGCGCAGCCGATGATCCAGAATCTTGATCACTATCGGCTCTGGGCTTAGCATGCCAAACTTGTGATTTGATTCCTTTCTTGTGCAAAATCTGTTCTTCTCTTCTTCAATGATCTCCAGCTAACATAGCCTCTGAACACGTCGCTTCTGAGACCTGGTCAAACCTCCTGGACACCATTGGGATTGATCCATGCGATCGGGTTCGCATTCTGGATCTCTCCGCATCGGCTGATCATCTTGCACTCTGTCATCGGCCATCTGTTCTAGCCGATCATGTGCAGTCATTCTTCTTCCAGCAGGATCACGTAGCATGGTCCTGCCCCCCAGTCGATCATGCACCGATACCTTTTTTCCTAGCCTATCATGCACAGGAGTGCGCTCACGTCGATAGGGTTCATGACGTGGTCTTTCATATGATCGGCTGCCTTGACCATTGCATTCAGGACAATCATATGCCGATGGCAATGTTAACCCTTCTTCCCAGCAGTAGACAAAGAAAGGACACCTCCAATGATCTTGTCCACATCATTCCTCTTCTTCTCTACGCTGCCGCCTTTCACGATCACGTTGAAACTTGTTCCACAGCATTTGAGATGTTACACATCTACGTGGTGCCAAAGAACATCCAGCATCTTCCATTGAACCCTTTCCTTTGACCTCATCGGCCACTATCTGAGCCTTAGGGTCAACAGCTCTAGATCTCTTGGCCGATGATGACGTCAGAATCTTGGCTTGAGGAGAACCTTCATCTTTGGCCACATCAACCATGTTTGTGGCGAAAGGATGTCCGTTGATCTTCATCGTCTTCTTGGGAGCCTCAAATTTCAATCTCCCTTGTTCAAAAGCCATCTGAATCTGCTGTTGGAAGACCTTGCACTCATTTGTGTCATGCGATGTGGCATTGTGCCACTTGTAGTACTTCATATTCTTGAGCTCGTCCTCCAATGGAATCTTGTGATATGGCTTCAACTTGATCAACCCTTCCGACAATAACAAGTCAAAGATCTTGTCGGCTTTGGTGATGTCAAACCCATACGACTCAGGCTCTTTCTTTCCAACTGGACACGTCCCCAGCTTCTTGCTGTTCTGCATCCACTCAGCCGATGCGACCATTTCTTGCTCCTCTTTAGAATTATTATTAGTAGAATATTCCACATAGTTGATCTTTTTCTGAAATGGCTTCTTGGACTCGTAGGATCGAGTCTCCCCTTGTAACACCCTAATTTTAAATTTCAGTATTTACTAATAAATTAATTGGCTTTAGTTAAATTTTCTAAGGTTTATTGTGTTTAGTTGGCATTTAATCAAATTTTTGTTCCTTAATTAATTAAAATTTATCATAGGTTTAAATTTTTGTTGCATTCATGCTGGTGCATAATTTTATTTGAGTGTGGTTTGAATTCAAATTCAAATTTGAATTCAAACTTTGTTTGAATTAGATTAAGAAATGAGAAGAATAGGAAATAGGAAAGGAAAATAGAAAGGGAACCCATAACCCAAACCCAAAACCCAACCCGCAGCCCACCCCTCTCCCCAAACCGGCCCAGGCCCCCTCTCCCTCCCGTGCGCGGCCCGGCTCGCCACTCGGCCCATTTCCGCGCGGCCCAGCGCTCAGCCCCGTCCCACTGCAGCCCGGGCCCGCCTGCCAGCTTCTTCTCCCCCGCAGCGCAACGCCCGCGCCTGAATCCCGCCGAGTTCGCCGGGATTCCCTTCCTTGCTCCCACGCCGAGATCCCCGGCCTGCCTCCTTTAAACCGCCCCAATCCTCTGCGCCCTCTCCCAATCCAACCGAGCGCCGCCCCACGAACCCTAGCGCCGCCTCCATCTCGCTCTGCTCGCTCCGCCGCGCAGAGCCCTCAGCGCCGCCGCGGCCACGCCACACCGCTGCGCCACCCACTCCGCCAGACCCCGCAGGAGAACCGCCGTGCACCCGGGGACCCCCCAAGGTCTTTGCCCCAGAGACCAGGCCCCACCGCGCCGGAATTCGCGCGCGAATCGCTCGACGGTGAGTTGCGCCGCTCGCTTGGGTTCACGCCGCCGGCGTCTCCCGTGCCCCGCTGACCCCGGTCTTGCTTCGTAGAGCCGCCACGCGTCGATCCAAGCAATCCAGGCGCCTGGAGGAACCCCGCGCCGCCCGGACCACGAACGCCGCCCCTTCACCGCCGCCGGTCGAAGTCGCCGGGCCTCCACGCTGCAAGTCCGACCGCCTCGACTCCCTCGGTGAGCTGCGCCCCGACCCCTCTTGTTTCTGCGCTACTTCCCGTAGCCTAGGCACACCCTGGGCGCCAGAACGCGGCTCGCCGGCGAGAGCCACCGTGCAGAGCCGCCGCCGTCCTTGCTCTCACCGCCACTGACCTCCCAGAGGCCCGCCAAGGTCCCAGGTGGACTACGCATGACGCGTAGCCCATCCTAGACACTCACCCGCGTCGAATCGAGACCCTGAGCGTCGATTTCGGCTTACGCCGGCGATCCCCCGCCGCGGGAGAGGAATCCCGGCGAGTCCCGCCGCCGCCGTCAGCCGCGTTCAACCCTGGCCATCCGATCCGAGATGTACGCCCGAGATTAGATCCCAAACCGATCAAATCCCAACCCTCAGATCCGGATCCAACGGCCCAGAACCCTAGATACCGGTTCGGCCTGGCAAACTTGCTAAAGAACCCCTACCTTTCTTCGTTTTCAACCCGCAGTCCAGGCGCTTTCAATAATATTTACAGTTGGGCCCAGTTTTTAGCAGATAACCCCCTGGCTTTTCTCAAAATAGAACCCGCCGTCCAGTTAGGGTCTTTTTACGCGTTGGCCCTCGGATCTTTCTGGTTTTTACGTTTTAGTCCTCAGTTTTTGTAGAAAACCCCCTGGAACTTCAGTTTTCTTACAAATAAGCCCCTGAACCTTGTTTTAGGCCTAGTTTATGCGTTTTAGCTCCGTTTTTAGCGTTCTTTATATCCACGCGATCGTTGTAACGCGTAGAATAGTTCTAGAGTAGTTTTGTGCGCTGTTTTTATGTATTGATGTATTGTTTCTTAGTTTTTGTTAGTGTTTGTTTGTATGCTTATTTTCGTGCATTGTTTTGGCCATGTGTTCGTGAGTAGACGTTGATCCTTCTGAGGAGCCCCAGTACCAGTACCCGGAGCAGCCGTCTTCGGAGCAGTTTGAGCAGCAGCAGGAGCAGTACGAGGAAGGCAAGTATAACATGAACAACCTATCACCTTTAAATACATTTTCATACTGCATTTTAATACTGTATGCCTATAAGGATTTCCTAGCCACTTTATATCCTTTATATATACCTTTGGGTTGCATTTTGGTTAGTTGTGCTAGGTTGCTGCGCTATAACACACTCTGGTCCTTTTTAATTAATTTGATTAATGGTTTACTTGAACTTAATTCAGAGAGTGGCACTCTGTGTGGCTTGAGTGGCTCACTTCTCGTTAAAAGATGGATTTTGTAGAAACATGGTTTAGGGGGGCAGCACGGTGCTTAGTGCTTGGTTGGCCACTCTCCATAAGGACCGGTTCATAGAGCGACAACCTGGGACAACAGCGCTACCACAAGGCTAGAATGGGATAGACTTGGCGTAATAACTAGATCTTTTTGGTTTGGAGTAACTTACCTGCGGGGCAAGAGTAGTAAGCTTCAATGGTCCCTGCTCCTCCGGCTTGGTCTGTGCTTGGATTGCGCTCCTGTGCTTGTAACCCCGGAGGTGGGCCCCATCGTCGCCGACCTAACTCTCGCGGTTACGCCTTACCAACGAGATTCTTTTTAAAGGCCTCGTAGTGAGTCGCTGGCCATCTCACCTAAGGAAGTGTGATGAACAACTGGCGTAGCTCACGACTTGTGGGTAAAGATGTGCAACCTCTGCAGAGTGTAAAACTGGTATACTAGCCGTGCTCACGGTTATGAGCGGCCCAGATCCTCCTTTTGATTAGTGAAGTTATCTCCTTCCGACGAGGGAGGTGCTTCTCGGGGTTTACCTTGGTGGCTTGGTTTTGGTTTGGTTTCTCAGTAGTAACATGTTTAATCTTGATTAATTACTATGTAACTGGGTTAATGGTAATTCATCAACTCGTAATAAATAGCTTTAATAAAATTTTGCCAACACTTAAAAGCTAATGCAGTTGAGTCAGCCAGCCTAGAGCCCCATAGTTTGTGTTATACTTGTTGAATACAAGTTGTGTACTCACTCTTGCCTCTTCTCTACTTTTTCCTCTTGGCTACGCTACTGCTGCTCAGTTCCTGCCGACTCGAGGGAGTTCGTCCAGCGCTACCAGGACTACGAGGACTTCTAGGTGCTTCGTCTCCCAGTCGACGTCCCTGTGGCGCCCTGCTTCAGCTTCGGAGAGCTTTATTCGTATTTTGTACTTCGCTTCCGCTGTATCAGACATTTTGTCATTATTGTAATAAATAACATTCGTATTTCGATTTATTATATCTTTTTACGTCATATGTGCTATGATATACTGTTCATTCTGTTGTATATACGTGTGACTTGATCCTGGCACGTATATGATTGCTCGGTTTATGTTCTTTTATAAACCGGGTGTTACAGAGTGGTATCAGAGCCATATCGACTGTAGGACGAAGCCTAGATAGAACTGGTCGAGTTTTAGGACTTCTTCTCTCCAATCCTTGACTGCTGAAACTATTTTACTATTATACCCCTTGACTTCTTTGACTTTTTACCCTTCTTGCCTTGATTTCTCTCTCTGAAGAATAGTTTCGTAGATTTTGGCCTGAATCAGTCATCTGACCACCATGAGCATAGCTAGGTGACCTTTTTATAATAATCCGATAGCACGTTCCGCGACGCGTTGTGTTAGTCGAGTCTTTTGCTAAACTCGGCTAAGTCATGAAAATTGTCTGCTTGTTATTATGCTACATGCTTGATTTGGATTTTTGACTGATTGCATAGTTTAGTAGTTTAAATTTGTTTAAAGAAAATCACTCGGATGTTAAAGTTAACTAATTAATAAAATGAGTTAGATCGTTGGGGGTAAAACAGTCCACTCTATCCTGTCTACTTTATCATGGCTGAGTCTTTTTCCGCAAAGAGTTATCATATCCATCTGAATTTATTCCTGCAATATCCTTACTCGTGAAATCTTTTGTTCAAATCAGATGGTGAACACCAGGAGCACCGGTTCAGGTTCTGGCCAGCAGCAGGGTCAGAACAACCAGGGTACCGGGATCCCGATGCCTCCGCCTTTGACTCCGGAGCAGTACTTCCAGCTCCAGATGCAGATGATGGCTACCCTGAACAACACTGTTCAGGCTCTTCAGCACGCTCACACTCAGCCTCCGCCTCCTCCACCGCCGCAGCCTCGCGACAGGCGTGCTGAGTTCCTGAGGGGTCACCCGCCGACGTTCTCTCACACGTCCGACCCTCTTCAGGCCGACGACTGGCTCCGTGCAGTGGAGCGTCAGCTGGACATCGCCCAGTGCGATGATCGTGAGCGCGTCTTGTACGCAGCAGGACAGCTGCGAGGGGCAGCTTTGGACTGGTGGGAGTCCCACCCAGTTCACGACCGCGAGGCTCTCACTTGGCTCCAGTTCAGGGAGCGTTTCCGCAGCCACAACGTCCCCGCGGGCGTTATGAAGATGAAGCAGAAGGAGTTCCTTGCACTGAAGCAGGTAATCTTAAGTATAATCATTCAGCGTTTTCTTTTGAGCTAATGCCCTTGTTCTATCCTTATGAATCTTGAGTTAATCTTCCGATATCTATCTGTCTTTGTGAATTCAGGGGACTATGTCGGTCACGGAGTATCGTGATCGTTTTCTTCAGCTGGCTCGCTACGCCCCTGCCGAGGTTGCGGATGACCGCAAGAAGCAGGAGCACTTCATGGAGGGTCTTGAGGACTACCTCCAATACGCGCTGCTCAACCTCCGCTTCGACGACTTCAACCATCTGGTTGACAGTGCGCTCAACACTGAGCGTAAGCACTTGGAGATGGAGGACAAGAAGAGGAAGGTTGTCCCCGTTGCTTCCGGCAGCAACACTCGTCCTCGACTCCAGCCGCCCCAGCAGTACCAGCAGCAGTACCGGCCTCCTCAGCAGTACCAGCAGACGCCACCGCAGCAGTACCCGCCTCGACAGCAGCAGGCAGGTCAGGGCCCGAGGTTACCGGCACCTCCGGCTCGTGCTGCTCCACCAGCTCCACCGGCACCACAGGCTCCACGTCCGGCAGCTCCTACCGGACAGCAGGCTCAGGGACCACCTCGCACCTGCTTTCACTGCGGCCAGCCGGGGCACTACGCCAACGCTTGCCCCCGGAAGGCGCAGGCCGGACAGCAGGGGCGCCCAGCTCAGCCCAGGGCGCCAGCACAGGGCAGGGTGAACCACGTGACGGCCGAGTCAGCGGCCGAGGCTCCCAACGTGGTTATTGGTACGTTCATGGTTAATTCATATCCAGCTACAGTGCTTTTTGATACTGGTGCTACGCATTCCTTCATTACTCAGTCTTTTGTCGAGCATCATGGTATTCATACTAGCACATTAAAGAGGTGCCTGTTAGTATCTTCACCGGGAGGACAGTTGAGGTCTCACACTTACTGCCCGAGAGTCAGTGTTTCTTTGAGGGGAGTAGAGTTCTGTACTGATCTGATGGTGCTAGACACCAAGGGCATTGATGTCATTCTGGGAATGGAGACTCTGGCCAAATGGGGAGTTCGGATAGATTGTGCTCAGAGGACAGTCTTGCTATCTGCTTCCAGTGGCCAAGAGGTTGTTATCAGTGCAGTAGAGCCTTCTGGATTTCTTCATCAGATGGAGGCTAGACCCACGGACGGTATTCGCGTGGTGTCTGAATTCCCGGATGTCTTTCCGGATGATCTGCCAGGTATGCCGCCTGAACGCGCCATTGAGTTTTGTATTGATCTCTTGCCTGGCACAACTCCTATTGCAAAGCGGCCCTACCGTATGGCGCCTATAGAGCATGAAGAAGTCAAGAAAACTATTGATGAGTTGCTAGCCAAGGGCTATATCCGTCGCAGCTTCTCTCCTTGGGCTTTTCCATTATTGCTGGTAGATAAGAAGGATGGCTCGAAGAGGATGTGTGTCGATTATCGGGAGCTGAATGCAGTCACCATGAAGAACAAGCATCCACTGCCCCGTATTGAGGATCTCTTCGATCTGCTTCGAGGTGCTCGTATATTCTCGAAGATTGATCTTCGTTCGGGTTATTTTCAGCTGAGGATCCGTCCTGGGGACATTCCGAAGACGGCATTCACCTGCAAGTACGGGCTATATGAGTATACAGTCATGTCCTTCGGCTTGACTAATGCCCCGGCTTTCTTCATGCATCTGATGAACATGGTTTTCATGGACTATCTGGATGTCTTCGTAGTGATCTTTATTGATGATATTCTGATCTTCTCCAAGACAGAAGAAGAGCATGAGGAGCATCTGAGACTTGTATTGCAGAGATTGAGAGAGCATCAGCTGTATGCCAAGTTCAGCAAGTGCGAGTTCTGGATTGACGAGGTTCCATTCCTCGGTCATGTTATCTCTCAGGGAGGCATTGCTGTTGATCTAAGCAAGGTGAAGGATGTGCTCGAGTGGGAGACACCGCAGACAGTGAAGGAAGTCAGATCTTTCTTGGGCTTAGCAGGATATTATCGGAGGTTCATTGAGAATTTCTCCAAGATCGCGAAGCCTTTGACTTCCTTGCTAGAGAAGAATGCGGCATTCATATGGACTGATGAGCGTCAGATGGCCTTTGATGAGTTGAAGAAAAGGTTGACTACGGCGCCAGTCCTGACTCTGCCAGACCAGACGAAGAGGTTCACGGTATATTGTGATGCTTCGAAGGATGGTCTTGGGTGTGTTCTGATGCAGGAGGGCAGAGTGATAGCTTATGCTTCACGGCAGTTACGCCGGCATGAGCTGAACTATCCTACTCATGATCTTGAGTTAGCCGCAGTTGTGCATGCTCTGAAGATTTGGAGGCATTACTTGTATGGGCAGCGGTGTGATATCTACACTGATCACAAGAGCCTCAAGTATATTTTCACGCAGAATGAGCTGAACATGCGGCAGAGAAGATGGCTAGAGTTGGTCAAGGACTATGACCTGGAGATTCACTATCATCCGGGCAAGGCCAATGTTGTAGCAGATGCTCTGAGCAGAAGGAGTTATGTCAACATGGCCGTGGCTTTCCATATGCCTCCAGAGTTATGCGAGGAGTTCGAGCAGTTGAGTCTGGGCTTCTTGCATCATACTTCCAGTGCAGCATTCGAGGCAGTACCGACTCTAGAGTCAGAGATCAGGCAGCATCAGAAAGATGATGAGAAGCTGCAGGAGATTCGTGAGTTGCTCAAGAAGGGCAAGGCTCCTCATTTCAGAGAGGATGATCAGGGTACTTTGTGGTACAAGAACCGGATCTGCGTGCCTGATGTGCATGATCTTCGGAAGTTAATTCTGAGTGAGGCCCATGATACAGCATACTCTATTCATCCGGGCAGCACGAAGATGTATTATGATCTGAAGGAACGTTTCTGGTGGTATGGGATGAAGCGTTCAGTGGCAGAGTACGTGGCTATTTGTGACACCTGTCAGCGTGTCAAGGCTGAGCACCAGAGGCCAGCAGGTCTGTTACAGCCGCTGAAGATTCCAGAGTGGAAATGGGAGGAAATCACTATGGACTTCATTGTTGGATTGCCTCGTACTCAGAAAGGGTACAACTCCATTTGGGTAGTAGTGGATCGATTGACGAAGGTTGCTCACTTCATTCCAGTGAACACTACTTACTCTGGTGCTAGACTTGCAGAGTTGTACATCTCTCGGATTGTCTGCTTGCATGGTGTGCCGAAGAAGATTATATCTGACAGAGGGTCTCAGTTCACTTCTCGTTTCTGGGAGCAGCTCCATGATTCGTTGGATACGAAGCTGCGTTTCAGTACGGCTTATCACCCTCAGACAGATGGGCAGACAGAGAGAACCAACCAAGTGTTGGAGGATATGCTGAGAGCTTGTGCCATTCAGTACGGTACTAGTTGGGATAAGTGCCTGTCATTTGCTGAGTTCTCATATAACAACAGCTATCAGGCCAGTCTGAAGAAGTCTCCCTTTGAGGCATTGTATGGCAGAAAGTGCAGGACTCCTCTCTATTGGGATCAGATCGGTGAGAAGCAGCTCTTTGGCCCTGAGATCATAGATGATGCAGAGCAGATGGTTCAGGCTGTGCGAGAAAATCTGAGGATTGCACAGAGCAGACAGAAGAGCTATGCAGATGGCAAACGGAGAGACCTGACTTTCAGCATCGGTGATTATGTGTATCTGAAGGTGTCTCCGATGAGAGGAATCCGTAGATTTAATGTCAAAGGGAAGTTAGCACCTCGGTATGTGGGGCCATTCAAGGTGCTAGAGCGGAAAGGCGAAGTTGCTTATCGCCTGGAGTTACCTCTCAGTCTCTCAGGAGTTCATGATGTCTTCCATATATCTCAGCTGAAGAGGTGTTTGCGAGTACCCGAGGAGCAGGCACCCCTGGATGGAGTCGATGTCCAGGAGGATCTGACTTATACTGAGCATCCGGTGAAGATTCTGGAGACCTCAGAGAGGGTTACTCGGAACAAGCGCATCAAGATGTGCAGAGTTCAGTGGAGTCATCACAGTGAAGCTGAGGCTACTTGGGAGCGAGAAGATGAGTTGAAGAAGACATATCCAGATCTCTTTGCTAGCCAGCCCAGCTAAATCTCGGGACGAGATTTCTTTAAGGGGGTAGGGTATGTAACACCCTAATTTTAAATTTCAGTATTTACTAATAAATTAATTGGCTTTAGTTAAATTTTCTAAGGTTTATTGTGTTTAGTTGGCATTTAATCAAATTTTTGTTCCTTAATTAATTAAAATTTATCATAGGTTTAAATTTTTGTTGCATTCATGCTGGTGCATAATTTTATTTGAGTGTGGTTTGAATTCAAATTCAAATTTGAATTCAAACTTTGTTTGAATTAGATTAAGAAATGAGAAGAATAGGAAATAGGAAAGGAAAATAGAAAGGGAACCCATAACCCAAACCCAAAACCCAACCCGCAGCCCACCCCTCTCCCCAAACCGGCCCAGGCCCCCTCTCCCTCCCGTGCGCGGCCCGGCTCGCCACTCGGCCCATTTCCGCGCGGCCCAGCGCTCAGCCCCGTCCCACTGCAGCCCGGGCCCGCCTGCCAGCTTCTTCTCCCCCGCAGCGCAACGCCCGCGCCTGAATCCCGCCGAGTTCGCCGGGATTCCCTTCCTTGCTCCCACGCCGAGATCCCCGGCCTGCCTCCTTTAAACCGCCCCAATCCTCTGCGCCCTCTCCCAATCCAACCGAGCGCCGCCCCACGAACCCTAGCGCCGCCTCCATCTCGCTCTGCTCGCTCCGCCGCGCAGAGCCCTCAGCGCCGCCGCGGCCACGCCACACCGCTGCGCCACCCACTCCGCCAGACCCCGCAGGAGAACCGCCGTGCACCCGGGGACCCCCCCAAGGTCTTTGCCCCAGAGACCAGGCCCCACCGCGCCGGAATTCGCGCGCGAATCGCTCGACGGTGAGTTGCGCCGCTCGCTTGGGTTCACGCCGCCGGCGTCTCCCGTGCCCCGCTGACCCCGGTCTTGCTTCGTAGAGCCGCCACGCGTCGATCCAAGCAATCCAGGCGCCTGGAGGAACCCCGCGCCGCCCGGACCATGAACGCCGCCCCTTCACCGCCGCCGGTCGAAGTCGCCGGGCCTCCACGCTGCAAGTCCGACCGCCTCGACTCCCTCGGTGAGCTGCGCCCCGACCCCTCTTGTTTCTGCGCTACTTCCCGTAGCCTAGGCACACCCTGGGCGCCAGAACGCGGCTCGCCGGCGAGAGCCACCGTGCAGAGCCGCCGTCGTCCTTGCTCTCACCGCCACTGACCTCCCAGAGGCCCGCCAAGGTCCCAGGTGGACTACGCATGACGCGTAGCCCATCCTAGACACTCACCCGCGTCGAATCGAGACCCTGAGCGTCGATTTCGGCTTACGCCGGCGATCCCCCGCCGCGGGAGAGGAATCCCGGCGAGTCCCGCCGCCGCCGTCAGCCGCGTTCAACCCTGGCCATCCGATCCGAGATGTACGCCCGAGATTAGATCCCAAACCGATCAAATCCCAACCCTCAGATCCGGATCCAACGGCCCAGAACCCTAGATACCGGTTCGGCCTGGCAAACTTGCTAAAGAACCCCTACCTTTCTTCGTTTTCAACCCGCAGTCCAGGCGCTTTCAATAATATTTACAGTTGGGCCCAGTTTTTAGCAGATAACCCCCTGGCTTTTCTCAAAATAGAACCCGCCGTCCAGTTAGGGTCTTTTTACGCGTTGGCCCTCGGATCTTTCTGGTTTTTACGTTTTAGTCCTCAGTTTTTGTAGAAAACCCCCTGGAACTTCAGTTTTCTTACAAATAAGCCCCTGAACCTTGTTTTAGGCCTAGTTTATGCGTTTTAGCTCCGTTTTTAGCGTTCTTTATATCCACGCGATCGTTGTAACGCGTAGAATAGTTCTAGAGTAGTTTTGTGCGCTGTTTTTATGTATTGATGTATTGTTTCTTAGTTTTTGTTAGTGTTTGTTTGTATGCTTATTTTCGTGCATTGTTTTGGCCATGTGTTCGTGAGTAGACGTTGATCCTTCTGAGGAGCCCCAGTACCAGTACCCGGAGCAGCCGTCTTCGGAGCAGTTTGAGCAGCAGCAGGAGCAGTACGAGGAAGGCAAGTATAACATGAACAACCTATCACCTTTAAATACATTTTCATACTGCATTTTAATACTGTATGCCTATAAGGATTTCCTAGCCACTTTATATCCTTTATATATACCTTTGGGTTGCATTTTGGTTAGTTGTGCTAGGTTGCTGCGCTATAACACACTCTGGTCCTTTTTAATTAATTTGATTAATGGTTTACTTGAACTTAATTCTGAGAGTGGCACTCTGTGTGGCTTGAGTGGCTCACTTCTCGTTAAAAGATGGTTTTTGTAGAAACATGGTTTAGGGGGCCAGCACGGTGCTTAGTGCTTGGTTGGCCACTCTCCATAAGGACCGGTTCATAGAGCGACAACCTGGGACAACAGCGCTACCACAAGGCTAGAATGGGATAGACTTGGCGTAATAACTAGATCTTTTTGGTTTGGAGTAACTTACCTGCGGGGCAAGAGTAGTAAGCTTCAATGGTCCCTGCTCCTCCGGCTTGGTCTGTGCTTGGATTGCGCTCCTGTGCTTGTACCCCCGGAGGTGGGCCCCATCGTCGCCGACCTAACTCTCGCGGTTACGCCTTACCAACGAGATTCTTTTTAAAGGCCTCGTAGTGAGTCGCTGGCCATCTCACCTAAGGAAGTGTGATGAACAACTGGCGTAGCTCACGACTTGTGGGTAAAGATGTGCAACCTCTGCAGAGTGTAAAACTGGTATACTAGCCGTGCTCACGGTTATGAGCGGCCCAGATCCTCCTTTTGATTAGTGAAGTTATCTCCTTCCGACGAGGGAGGTGCTTCTCGGGGTTTACCTTGGTGGCTTGGTTTTGGTTTGGTTTCTCAGTAGTAACATGTTTAATCTTGATTAATTACTATGTAACTGGGTTAATGGTAATTCATCAACTCGTAATAAATAGCTTTAATAAAATTTTGCCAACACTTAAAAGCTAATGCAGTTGAGTCAGCCAGCCTAGAGCCCCATAGTTTGTGTTATACTTGTTGAGTACAAGTTGTGTACTCACTCTTGCCTCTTCTCTACTTTTTCCTCTTGGCTACGCTACTGCTGCTCAGTTCCTGCCGACTCGAGGGAGTTCGTCCAGCGCTACCAGGACTACGAGGACTTCTAGGTGCTTCGTCTCCCAGTCGACGTCCCTGTGGCGCCCTGCTTCAGCTTCGGAGAGCTTTATTCGTATTTTGTACTTCGCTTCCGCTGTATCAGACATTTTGTCATTATTGTAATAAATAACATTCGTATTTCGATTTATTATATCTTTTTACGTCATATGTGCTATGATATACTGTTCATTCTGTTGTATATACGTGTGACTTGATCCTGGCACGTATATGATTGCTCGGTTTATGTTCTTTTATAAACCGGGTGTTACACCCCTGTCATCCGACTCGCGATCTGGCTAATACTTTCAAACTCCTACGATGCGTATTTATCTTTAGTGCGGCAAGAGCCCATTAAATGCTGCATCGGTCAATTGCTGATTGGACAGAACCAAACTGTAACATCGGTTCTTGACATCTCTGAACCTTTGGATAAAAGCAGCAACCGATTCATCGTTTCTTTGTCTTAAGCCAGTCAAATCGGTCAACTTTAACTCAGTAATCCCAGAGAAAAAGAACTGATGAAATTGTCTATCTAGATCGGCCCAATATAATTTGGAGTTTGCCGGCAAAGTGGTGAACCAAGCAAAGGCCGATCCAGACAAAGACAAGGAGAACAAACGGACTCTGAGAGCATCATGGTTGCCCGCCTCTCCCAACTGTAGAAGGAACCTATTAACATGTTCCATCGTAGAAACTTCTCCCTGCCTTGAGAACTTTGTGAAATCAGGCATCTTGTACTTGTGTGGGAGAGGAATCTGATTATAAACCGGAGGATAGGAAGTCTTGTACATAACAGACTGTTGCTTTGGTCTCAAACCATACTGCTCCCTCATCACTTCAGCTATCTTTGTGCTCCAGTCAACTTGCGGCTCAACTATTGGCATTTGCTGAGGAGAAACTGAGCTCACTGCATTGGTCATCATCGTAAGTTGTTGAGCTACATGGTTCATCGGCTGTTCAGCCGATTGCATCTGATGTGTCTGCTGAGCTATCCGATTGGGTGTCTGCTGAGTCATCGTCGGCTGTGGAGCTGATGGACTAGCCGACTGTTGCCCAGTAGCATCCATGTATGGTACACTGACACACCGTATCTGTCCAGTTGCTTGATTATGGAATACCCAGTTGACTCCCTTCTGATGCGGAGATTGCGACAACAACACTTCTGAAGGAGACTGGAGTTGAAGCAGGATAGCAAGACGCTGCTGTGGGGTCATCGGCGATGGCGCCGATGCATTAGCTTGTGCCATCTATTGTGGACTCCATGCGCCTTGTGCATTCAGCTGTGTTGCCGATGCATCCTGCTGTGCACCCATCGGCTGAGCAGCCGATGGATCAGGCTGAGAGGCCATCGGCTTAGAAGCCGATGCATTAAACTGCATCTTGGGTGGCTTAGAATAGAAATCCGGATGCATGCCAAACCCAGTAGCAGGATTCCATCGTTTAGGAAATACGGACGCAGATCCATCCTGCACAGTTGTAGCAATCGGTGGCCTGGTTGAGTAGATAGGATATGTTGTAACCGCCGATGTTGCAGTAGTAATCTGGGGTGGGTTTTGACTGTTGCTTGTTCCTGCCTGGCTATTTTGAGCCGACAGAGCTGCTGCCATAGATATTTCCAAGGGAACATACTGCATCTGATCTGGCTCTATATAGCAAGGACCCATGCACCCTGGATACGTGCCTTCAGTAAAAGTTTTGACCACTACATTGTGCACCGTGTTGCCCATAACTGTTGCACTTTTGATGAAGGCTTGTGCCACAGCTTGGCCAACTGCATCTATCATCTTGCTTTCACGTTGAGCCTCTGTCAATGGCTGGAAAGATGGAAGATTAAACTTCTTGATCACCTCACCAGATCTGTTGACGTTGTATGACTTGAGGCATTCACGTTTGAATCTCTCCACCATCTCTGCATATTCCTTCTTTCGTTCTTCTTTGAGCTTGTCTTCAGGAACAGGAATCTAGTTTTCTTCACTAACTGTAGATTTATCTGCGATCTCCACCATGTTGAAGCTTTCGGTCCCACCGGGCGTGCCAAAAGATGTGTTGACGCAAAAATCAACACACTGGAATCCGAGGGAAAGTGTTCGCCAAGCACGGAAAGTGAACCAAGCGTGCCAGTCAATTTGATCTGAAATTGACAAGGGAGAAAACAGAGTCAAATTCGAGAGCGTATCGGCTGTGATTCCGAATATCTCTCAGATGCGCGTATCGGCAAGTTTTGCCGATACTATAGACGACAAAAGGATATTAAATGCAGGCATGTAATAAACAAGCGCATCGGCAAGATCAGCCGATGCACAAAACGACAAAACCGGCTCTAAACAGCCGATTGTGTGTGT
Source organism: Panicum virgatum (assembly GCF_016808335.1). Taxonomy (NCBI): domain Eukaryota; kingdom Viridiplantae; phylum Streptophyta; class Magnoliopsida; order Poales; family Poaceae; genus Panicum; species Panicum virgatum. The sequence goes on along the minus strand of NC_053140.1, from coordinate 31,636,168 downwards.
ATGACAAGATCTAAGCTATGAATGTGTAACTCAGATGATGCGAGCTAAAAACATATCTAAACCGGCTCTTGAAATAAAAAAGTGCTACTGCAAAACCTAAAACCGATCCGATATATTTTTAGATAGGATTAGTTGGATCCATGCCACTACAACTTCTTGAAGTTGGATTTCATGTTGAAATCCATGCCATTGAGTGGCATGATTTTCAACGTGAAACCCAATTTCACGGAGTTGTGGTGGCATGAATCGAATTTTCCCATTTAGATATGATAATGGCCAAAAAGCGTAGGAAACTTACAAATCTAGCCGATATCGATAATTGGTGAATAAATCTAGATGAGACGACAGCGATACGCCCGGAAGTCAAAGCCTAGATAAATTCGATAACTTTGGAATAAATCTGAACGAAGCCACAGCGATGCGCCCGGAAGCTAAAGCTCAGATATACTCGGTAAAACAAAAACTCACCAGCAGATCAAGTCGCTCGGATGTGAGGCGTCCTTGATCAACTTGAAAGAACTCGTCGAAAAGAGAAAAGAAAACGTGAAGTCGCTGAAAAAGTGCAAAGAAATTGTAAAGTTTTGTTGCATTGGATGTGTATCAAGTTTTTCCGGTCCCTTACAACTGATATTTATAGCCTAGCGCTATCAAATCCTAGCCGATCACGGCAAACATTACTTGACTTAAAAGAAAAGGCTAACTAAAGATAAACTACTTCAAATACTGTTGGCACCTACCAACGTCACCAGCGATGACGCCCGCAGACGCCAATTTGGGGTGGCAGTATTTCATGAACCACGAATAAATCCGCAAGCGCACGGAATACCGCTGTAGCATTTTACCTGGGAGTATACCGGGGTGTCATTTATATTTCCGCAGCGAAGGCGGTGAGTGAGAGAATATATAGATTAGTGGGTGAACTCTATCTAGATTGGATATTCTCATGCATAAATAGGGGTAAGATAATAATATGGTAGGAGGTAGTGTGACACACACACAAACTACCCTCTCGGATAAATAAATAAAAGAAAGATAAAAGATGCCTTAGGCCGGGAGCAAGGTAAAAGTCAGAGCTTGAGTCAGCTGTACTAGGCTAACTATATCTACACTTTCTCATTGGTTAGCTCGTCAGAGATTAAACTACACAACAGGGAGATCGCTATCGAAGCGACGGGAGGAGCCCGTACACCTCGGCGACTTTATGTACCTCCTACCCCCCATACCGAACGTGGAGGATTACTAAAAGGCTCGGACAGGGCTGTCACCACCTGCCGGCTACCTCTACAAACCGTGGGTATAGTTGACATCCAGCAACACTTAGCTAATCTAGACACCATGTCTACACTAGTAAGGGATACTCTAGTGTCCCGCGCGGAGCCCCCACCATCCGGATGGACAGACATCACACTAGAGCAATCATACAAATACTGGAGCAGTTGATAGAGTTCTAAGAACAAAAGACTAACCATTTCCAGCACAGGGCGATCATACAATGCAAGCATATAATGATAACGCAACCATGACAAGAAGCATATACTCGATATCTCAGAATATACTTCAAGCAGATATCGGTAACCATAGTCTAATTCTATTACAAACAACCGAATATTACAAGAGAGAGCTAGAGATGAACTCATACCAGACTCTCGAGCAACACCGGTGACTCGATGACTCCTAGACTTCTCCTAAACTCCACTAAGCCTAAAGACTATGCAAGGAATGCAAGAGAGGAGAGGTGAGTGGTGTGTGTGTGTGTCCTATTCTCCACCCCCCTGTATTTATAACAGGGAGCCACGGGATGAAGCCAGCACAACCGACGTAGGGGACCAATGGGGAAGCGCCACGTGCCCTGGTTGAGGCGGTGGGGCCCACGGGCTTGGTCGGCCGACCAGGTAGGTCGGTCGGCCAGCCCGGGCCACTAACCGCCCCCAACTTCTTCTGGTGGGCTGTCTTGGGCCTCTTTGTCTAATCCACGCTGGGGTTGGCATGTCTTGACTTGTTTGAATTGGGTTCTTGCATCACTTTTGGTCCATCTGAGCCTGAATCGGTGCTCTCATAATTTCTGTGATTTTATGTTTGGACAAAGTGTGCTTGTAACATGCATATTAGCTTGAAAACACAACTTACATATTCTAAAAGGTAAAGTGTGGTTTTGGGACTTTATTGGATAAGGATGCGTGTAAGAAATGCAAACTCTCATGATTTTCTGATCAAGTTGACGCCTGGAAATGTTCGTTAGTGAGCGTCAACAAGATCCCCCAAGCTGTCCTTTGCTCGTCCCAAGCAAAATAGGACAAATCAGGTTGTTGATCAGAAAATCATTTTGACTCGTACCTTACCTGTCATGTCATAGTCTGAAGCAAAGGGATTCATATATAAGCTTAAATAAGTCGGTTAGCATACCTTTGCTCAATTACCTTACTCCTTCATGGGGCTTTTTAGCTATCTCCTTGTCTTGGGCTGTTGAAAGTCAGAACGGTGCATAGAGTGATACTTACTTGTTCATAGATCCGCAATCCATCTAGAGATACTTTTTTGAAAGATTTTTGAAAACATGGCAAAGCTCCCAGGATAACTCTCTCGAGGCACTCATCTTGTATTTCCTTACCAGGGCAGTATCTGCCTTTGATCTTCCCTACTACTACAAGCCTTTAAGGAGCTCAAGGTAGGATAAGAACAGGGCACACTTGTATTCTATTTATTGTAAAGTCAAAGAGAGGATCCATGGAGAAACAAGTCATGCAATCTCGATCAAAAGATGCAAGTGTATGAGTGGATGGATGGATGGATGGATGGATGGATGGATATGACTTACTCCTTGAGGTAATGGCTTTTCTCTCTCGAATCATCCCTATGTCTCTTTCTTCTTCTTTTTTGAGACATGGCTACCCCCTTTTTTTCTCTTTTTTTTGGGTCATGTTTATTTGGCATGCCATCTTTTCTCTTTTTGGGGCAACCATAATCTGACTTTATTTTATTTCAGGAATGTTCTACGAGAGAGATTACCAAGACATGGAGCACTTATTATGTGGAATGAATGGGTGGCGGTGCCAATTCCCAGTGTAGGAATGTAGCAATTGGATGGGACGTGTACGTGCTTATGATCGAGAAAGCATGAAAGGCATCTCTTTAGGGTCACAAAATTTGACAAAACTCAACAGAATATCAAGCAGCATATGTGTAAAGGGTTTTTCATGGAATATGACATATGACTCTGGTAGGACTTTGCATATCGCTGGGGAACTTGCCTCTTTTAGAATTTTTGAAAACAACTCCAGACTTCAAGCATCACTAGAACAAGCTTGCACAACCTTATTTACCATATTTGAACTCGCAACAACTTAGACTTGAATCAAGCATATGCAACCCATGGAACCTTCAGGTTCATTGACAGGATATTTGCATAACTAGCAGATTTAAACTCAAGAGAACTCTTATTTTCAAACTAGGCACAACAGACATGATAGAGCAAAGCAAAACTCATCCTTTCAACTTGTCAAAAGGAGTTAAAACATTCTTCACGCACATCATGAAAAAAGGGAAATAAAGCAGTAAATTTTTATTTTGTTTTTGAAAGTTTTTTATCAAATTTTATTGAAAGCAAATAAAGGGATATAGTTGAATTAGGGGAGGGAACCTCCCCCAAGCTAGCTCTTGGTTTAGGGTCCAAAAAGCAGGACCTTTCTACATACCTGATCAGGTTGAGGTCATTTCGTCCGTACCTGGAGAAGTAGTAGCGGTCGATGACGTCCTGTTCTTCTTGCGCCACACCTTCTTGGTTTTCTTTGGTGGCGCAGGAACAGGATCCTCGGATGTAGGATAGACAATTTCCAGATCTTCCCATACTATGTTGGTGATGAAGTCAGGGATCTTCTGGTCGTCTTCCATTGGCTCGGTTGGTGGAGTATGAATTTCCCAATCCTCCCAAGCTGGCTTGGAAAGGGGATGATAATCTTAATCATCCCAACCTGGCTCTGCCCATAGCCCCTATTTCTCACTATCCTCATGAATCAGGAATACCTCCCTTTTGTTCTGGAACTTGAATTTCATGGTCTTTCCCATGATATAGAGGCTGATTCTTCCTGTCCCCACATCAATTCTGGCGTTTGTATCCTTGAGGAATGGTTGCCCAAGTATGAGTGGAATTCCAAGATCTCCTTCCATATCAAGGACTACAAAGTCCACTAATATGTAGGTATTCTTGATCTTTACCATTAACCTTTCCACAACTCCTTCTGGATATCTTATCGTGGAATCCGCCAGCTGAACACACATAGTGGTAGGGGAGATTGATGGATAGCCTAGCTTCTCGAAAGTTACCTTGGGTATGATGTTGACGCTGGCTCCAAGGTCACAAAGGGCGTGATCAAATTCATAGTCAAAGATTGAGCAACTGATCACTGGGGTTCCAGGATCTTCTCTTATTGTGGCTGCTAACTCGCCCCACGCACCTCTTCTTGGGCGTGTGAGCTTTTCTACATAGCTGAGGGGTGTCTTGCTAAGTGACTCTTTTCACATAGCATTGATGACATTTACGCTCTCTAGAGTTGATTCGGGTTGCCCTGGAATCTTCCCTAGTTCAGCAGCAGCTAATTGAGCCAATTGAGTTTCTAGCGCCTTACTGAAACTCAGCTGGTTCTTCATAGCAGTGGAGAATCCATCCATCTTGGCATGGATGGTCTTCATAGATTTGTCTGTAGTGTCCAACTTTTTCTGAAGGGACTCATTGATCTTCGTTTGGCCGTAGACAAGATCTCTCAAGGTAGGGTGGTTAGGACCGAAAGAATTTGAATTCCCATTACCTCCTTGGTAGTATGGGCGTGGTTGATTCCACCCCTAACCTCTTTGTGGACGAAACCCATTGCTGCCATTGAGGAATAGAGCTTCTTCTTGGGTTTTTGGGCAATTATCGCCCAAATGTCCAACATTCCCGCAGACCTCACTCGTCATGCGAGTATCCAAGGCTTGAAGTGTTTGCAATTGAGCCTTATCTTGGGAACAGTCCTCAAATTCCTTGAGGAGGAGATCAATCTTCATAGCAAGCATGTCGGCCTCCTTAATACAGTGCATACCTCGCTGGCGCGGTTGGAGGCGATCATCGCTCCAACCTTGGTTGGAAACCATCTTCTCGATCAATGATGTAGCTCTTTCAATGGTTAGCAAGAAGAAAGCTCCACCCGCAGCGGCATCCACATGATCACGGGATGACTGTGTCAACCCATTGTAGAAGTTCTGTAGAATAAGCCAATTAACCATTCCATGGTGCGGACATGCTAGAATGTACTCCTGAAGCCTCTCCCAAGCCTCCAGAATTGACTCATTTGACGCCTGCTGAAGGTTCGAAATCCGACCACGAAGAGCATTGGTTTTGCCCGTCGGGAAGAACTTCGAGAGGAACGCCTTGGCACATTTGTCCCAAGTATCCACAACAGCCTTGTTAGCATAAAACCATTGCTTCGCTCTCCCCAAGGGAGAGAATGGAAACAGACAGAGCCGGATAGCATCTTGCGATACACCCTTGATAACAAAAGTATTGCAGAGCTCCAGGAACTGCTGGAGATGAGCATTGGCATCCTCATTGGCCTTGCCACAGAATGGGCTGGCCTGCACCATCGTAATGAGACCCATCTTGATCTCGAAATTTTCTCCTCCAGTGTTAACCTCAGGCCCAGTAGGGACCTGGTTAGCAGACGGAGCATAGTAATCATGGAGTGTCTTCTAGGCCATAGCTCTAGGAGATGACGATGATGCAATGACTGGATCGACTGCCAAGAGTAAAATCCGAGGTTATACGAGACGAGCTCGCGTCCTCCTTAAATGTGACTCTGGATCGGAATGAAAGTTTTGCGGCAGATCGAAACCGGTCATACACTACCCTATTTTCATATCAATAAAGACAAGAAAACAAAGCTAAGTTAGCCTGTTTAGTAAGTGAATACCAATTTCGATTTTGTTCACAACTTTTATCTATATATTTCACTCTGTGTCTTCCCCGGCAATGGCGCCAAAAATGCTTGTTGGCGCCTACCAACGTCACCAGCGATGACGCCTGCAGACGCCAATTTGGGGTGGCAATATTTCATGAACCACGAATAAATCCGCAAGCGCACAGAATACCGCTGTAGCATTTTACCCGGGAGTATACCGGGGTGTCATTTATATTTCCGCAGGGAAGGTGGTGAGTGAGAGAATATATAGATTAGTGGGAGAACTCTATCTAGATTGGATATTCTCATGCATAAACAGGGGTAAGATAATAACATGGTAGGAGGTAGTACACACACACAAACTACCCTCTCGGATGAATAAATAAAAGAAAGATAAAAGAAAGATAAAAGATGCTTTAGGCCGGGAGCAAGGTAAAAGTCAGAACTCGAGTCAGCTGCACTAGGTTAGCTATATCTACACTTTCTCATTGGTTAGCTCGTCAGAGATTAAACTACACAACAGGGAGATCGCTATCGAAGCGAGGGAGGAGCCCGTACACCCCGGCGACTTTATGTACCTCCTACCCCCCATACCAAACGTGGAGGATTACTAAAAGGCTCGGACAGGGCTGTCACCACCTGTCGGCTACCTCAACAAACCGTGGGTATAGTTGACATCTAGCAACACTTAGCTAATCTAGACACTATGTCTACACTAGTAAGGGATACTCTAGTGTCCCGCGCGGAGCCCCCACCCTCTGGATGGACATACATCACAATAGAGCAATCATACGAATACTGGAGCAGTTGATAGAGTTCTAAGAACAAAAGACTAACCATCTCCAGCACAGGGCGATCATACAATGCAAGCATAGAATGATAATGCAACCATGACAAGAAGCATATACTCGATAACTCAGAATATACTTCAAGCAGATATCGGTAATTATAGTCTAATTCTATTAAAAACAATCGAATATTACTAGAGAGAGCTAGAGATGAACCCATACCAGACTCTCGAGCAACACCGGCGACTCGATGACTCCTAAACTTCTCCTAAACTCTACTAAGCCTAAAGACTATGCAAGGAATACAAGAGAGGAGAGGTGAGTGGTGTGTGGTGTGTGTGTGTGTGTCCTATTCTCCACCCCCCCCCTTGTATTTATAGCAGGGAGACACGGGGTGAAGCCAGCACAACCGACGTAGGGGACCAATGGGGAAGCGCCACGTGCCCTGGTTGAGGCGGTGGGGCCCATGGGCCAGGTCGGCCGACCAGGTAGGTCGGTCGGCCTGCCTGGGCCACCAACCGCCCCCAACTTCTTCTGGTGGGCTGTCTTGGTCCTCTTTGTCTGATCCACACTGGGGTTGGCCTGTCTTGACTTGTTTGAATTGGGTTCTTGCATCACTTTTGGTCCATCTGAGCCTGAATCGGTGCTCTGATAATTTCTGTGATTTTATGTCGGACCAAAGTGTGCTTGTAACCTGCATATTAACTTGAAAACACAACTTGCATATTCTAAAAGGTAAAGTGTGGTTTAGGGACTTTATTGGATAAGGATGCCTGTAAGAAATGCAAACTCTCATGATTTTCTGATCAAGTTGATGCCTGGAAATGATCGTTAGTGAGTGTCAACAAATACTACAACCGAATCATCAAGATTCTCGTAGAGTCCGGATCCTCTTCTACTTCCTTGACTTCATTGGCAACTCTCCATCGGCCGAGCACCAGAGCAGACAAATTAGCGTCTTCGCAGAATATTCTCCTAGCCCATCGGATGGACTCCTATCGGCCGATTCCAACTCTGTGTATCTTTTGGTTTCTTCCAAATCGGCCGTCTTCCCTTCACAAGAATCACCTTCCTTGACACGTGTCAAAAAACAGTGTCAACACCCGGCACTTCCCCCGACTCCTCCTCACTCTCCTCCTCTTCTTTTACACCTCCTAGTCTACCTAAGCATCTGGGATGAAGGCCTCAAGCACCAAGGGAGAAAGGTGAGTTGAGAGGGCGTGTTGTGTGTGTGTGTGTGTGTGTTCCTATTCTCACCCCCTCCCCTTGTATTTATAGGAGGGAGCCATGGCCTCTTCCTCCTGGAACCGCCATAAGGAGCCATTGGGGAGATGCCACGTGGAGGTTGAGAGGCGGTGGGGCCATGGGCCATCGGCCAACCTCCTTGGTCGGCCAAGCCCACGTGGGCCCCAACCGACCTCTCCTTTGGTGGGTGGATGACATGTGGGTCCGTCATTCCAGGGAAGAGTGCATGCCAAGTTTCCTCCTTATTCATGGCTGCCATGTTGGTCCTTTGATCCTCGTGCTTGCGTCTGATTGGTCGAGAGGATTTTGCCTCGGATTGCTGATGTGGCATTGCGCATGGGCTGGTTCTCCATCTCTTGTGTGGCTGCCAAGTGGGCCTTTGTGCTTGGCCTGGGGATTTAAGCCTTGGATAATATGCATGTTAACTGCAGTTTTGGCTCAAATTCACCTACACATATTCTCAGACCAGCATCTGTGGAATTCATCAAATAATCATCCTATGCTAACATTTATTTCTTCTGATGCTCGACTTTTGCATGATAGTTGACGGTCAAAATGGGTCATTAGTGACCGTCAACAAGATCCCCCACACTTAGTTCTTTGCTCGTCTTCGAGTAAAGCCAAGAACTATGGCGGACCCGACTTCACATGATATGACACCTGCATACAAATTATTCTAAGATTCACCCTTACCTGTGAACTTTGATGTGTCTACCATAAATGTTTGGGAAGTTGAAGAGAGGAACAGTGCTGACTTCAGTCTCCTCCACTTTCCTGCTATATGACTGGGGTTTTGGAAATATTTTTGCAAAGACAAACCATAGCTTTACTTCTCCATAGGATCTCTCATGTCGCTCACTGTGTATATATCCTCACCAAGGCATTGCCTCTTTTCACCCTACTTCTAAAGATGGCTTATGTGGAGCTCAAGGTAGGGAAATGGAAGTATGCACTTGTGTCACATATATTGCAAAATCAAACAACAGATCCATGGAGATAACAAATCAAACAAATTGATCAAGATTGTGCACATATTGAAGGTGGATGATGGAATGAAATACTCCTTCTATGAATCTCTCTTTCCTTTATTTGGATAACAGGAAGAGATGGCTATATATATATATATATATATATATATATATATATATATATATATATATATATATATATATATATATATATATATATATATATTTCACTCTCTCTTTTTTTCATGGACTTTGATGTGTCCATTTTTTTAGGTCATGCTTTTTGGGCATGCCATCTTTTCTCTCTTTTTTTTTTTGATAGCCCATGCCTCATTTGGAAGATACTAGAGAGAGAGAGATCATTGGACTTTTATTTTGTGGATGGATGGAATGGCATAACTGACTTCCAGTGTAGAAGTTCAGCTGGTGGAGTGCACATGATCTTGATCAAACAAGTATGAAAGGCATCTCACTAGGATCACAAAGTTTGATGAAGCTCAATGTAACAACAAGGCACATATTTGTGAAGATTTGTCTCATGAAGATCAACATATGGCTTTGGTAGGACAAGCGCGTGGAGTTGTAAAGCTATGGAGGTTTTTCTTTTGATAAGAATTTCACAGACACATAAGCAGATAAAGCAATAATTCTTCTATCAAACCATATCTCAATGGTCAACAACTTAACAATTATGGGTTCCCTAAGATATGATTCACAAGCTCAGACTTAGCAAAGAATAAAAGGTATGCGAGCCAATCATAGAGAAGCACAAGAGCCAGAGGATATTCCTTGGGTTTAATTTTTGTGATTGATCAAGATTTCATTTAAACTCATAGGTTAGGGAGAGTATGAGGGGTAGAGTGCACAAACCATCGCGATGAAGATGATCGGAGCTAGTACTAGTCAGCCAAACCTGAGGTTCCACTGCCCAATACGAGCTCTGATTCATCTTGGCTTTTTGCAATCTGGTTCATTCGGTGTTGTGCACGTGTTGTGGGAGATCTTGAGTGTATATGCATGAAAGTTTCGAGAGATCTCCCCCACACTTGTTCTTGTAAATGGTGCTTATTCAAAAACAAAAATATGGAAATAAACTAATAGCTCTACCGGTTTTAAGAACCAGGGAGCTCCTAAAATTTATTGGAACTAAAATTTAATCTCACCACGATGCTTACTCAGGCAAGGCTGAATGAAGATTGCATCAACATGCATATATTGTGCAACATTGATCCAAAACCTTGGCTTACCTTTCTGCTTGAATTCGGCTCAATGACTCGCCCACTTTGGATTTGAAGTTTTTTTGCAAGGGTTAGTCCATATATGCAACCAATATCTATAAAAGTATTAACTTCAGAACATCAATCAAACTTGACACAAGGTCTAGTTTGACTGAAGAGAACATTTTAACCCAAACACCATGCTTGATTTAAAAAGGCCTATGAATGTGTTTTCGAACACACATCCAAACTAGAGCATACAAGAACAGATAAAGAAAGCATGAAGCATGATTGAGCTTTATTCAAACAGAGATAAGCATGAGTACGAACCTGGTGATCCTTGGTCGACCTCCCGGCAGGGCTTTGTTTAATGTCAAAAGCAGGACATTGAGAGTACTTACCGTGGTGTTTTGTTAATAATAAACTCGTCACCATGGCAACTCCTCTCATTTTTTTTTGTAGAGCAAGATGCGAGGACAAGCACCAATTCCAAGACAAGATATGAATTGAGAAAAGAACTTACTTTGGGGTACTCACATACCTCCCCCACACTTGGAGTTTGCAAAACTTCAAGTGTATGGAGTTCAAATCTCCTTCTGTAGTTGTTCCTTCATCAGGATATATCGAAGTGTTGTAGTCGGTGTAGCTCTCATGTTCGTAGGTGTTGTTTGTCCGTCATTCTTCTTGATCTTTACCTAGAAAGGTTAGGACCAACAATACCCAAAGGGAAACTATATCCTCGAAAATGCTCTTGCTTTTTATTGAAAGGGAAATAAAGAAGGAAATAAATAAATGATAGTCCGGGCTATCTCCCGGTAGTGCTTTGTTTCTAGTCATAAGCTCGACCATGCTAACTCTTGTAGCCATAATTAGTGATGGGTCATTATTTCACCACCAATTGTTGAAGCTAGCTACAAGGTTAGTGCCACGGTGCACCCACGAAATCTACAATGTTTACGATAAACATATACATCTACAACCAACCTTCTGAAGATTTTGCAGAAGAGGACCATAAGGTGGTTGTTGTCCTCGTGTGTGCACGGTGCACTAAGCATGCCTAACTCTAGAGTTGCATTGAATGAGCATGGTTTATGTGGTATATCCAGAGTGAAGTTCCCATGCTCATGTGAGGAATCCTTTTCATTGGACTCCAGAGTCGGCGCCTCACAAAATTCCTTGGCCCATGATTTCTCCATCTCAAGAGATTTATCGTGGAAGCTCATAGTTGTAACTCGATAAAGATCGAGAACAACGTATTCAGGGCCAGCGAGAAGAGGCTCACACTCGATCGAGGGGGACGATGAACGTTCGTCTTCACAAAAGTGAAGGCTATCTTTCGAGTCGTACTCTTTAGAAGATTCTACATCTTCCAAGAGGATGGGGTCGGATGATACGAATGGAGATGTATGCACCATCTCCTCGAGCAAGTTCTGCTCAGGAAAATGCTTTGTCATGGGATTTTCTAAACAAGGGGCAGCAGTGGCAGAAGTATTTTCCCTTAGCATTTCATCCAGGCTCCCATGAGATGCTAAAAGTTTTTCTAGCGGGTAGCCTAGGAGAATATCAAAATCGAGGATATCGTAGATGTAAAAATCTAAATGCACCTCAATTTTGTCTATGGTGATAGGCACATCCCTTGCAATCCCTCGACATTCAAAGAACAGTCCGGATGGACTTTTAAAGTACTTGTCGGTCGGGGTTAGAGATTGTTACCCACAAGAGTATCCAAAAGGCACTCAGGTAAGATGCAAACCTCAGCAGCAGGGTCATGAAGAGCTTCTACGATATTTTCTTTCATAAAACAAGGGATGGTTGCAGAGGTTGGGCTAATCCGAATTGCTTTGGAAGCACGCTTTGTGTGACACCCCGGCCCAGGGCTTAATAGGATTAATAGGATACTCATACCAACAAGTTGCAACTTCTTTTTCGGAAGCCGGTCTCCAAAGAACTCCGAGGTTAAGCGTGCTTGGCCCAGAGAAATATGGGGATGGGTGACCGACCGGGAAGTTCTTCCCGGGTGCGCACGATGGGTGACCGACCGGGAAGTTCTTCCCGGGTGTGCACGAGTGAGGACAAAGTGTGCAGGAAAGACTGGTGTTGGTCTGTGAGGACAGTCTATGTCCTAGAAAGCAGCCAGATGTAAGCGGGCCCGGCCTCGGGGAGGCGGGACGTTATAGAATGGTATCAGAGCCGACTCTCGCGGTTTCACGGGCACGTACGGGCGTAAGTGCGGAGACATGAGCACGGGCGCGTGGGGGCGCAGATGCCACCGGCATGTGCACGGGTGCGTGGCGGGTCAGTGCGCGGGCATCTGGGATGCGCCGTTGTCACTGGACGCACGGACGTGGCACAGGGACCGTTGGCACTGGACGCACGGACGTGGCACATGGGCTGCTGGCACTGGACGTACGGGACGTGGCCAAGAGAGGACGTTCCTGGCTTGGGATTGACCGACGAGGACGTCGGTCTCTTAAGGGGGTGAGTATGTGACACCCCGGCACAGGGCTTAATAGGATTAATAGAATACTCATACCAACAAGTTGCAACTTCTTTTCCAGAAGCCGGTCTTCAATGAACTCCGAGGTTAAGCGTGCTTGGCCCGGAGAAATACGGGGATGGGTGACCGACCGGGAAGTTCTTCCCGGGTGCACACGAGTGAGGACAAAGTGTGCAGAAAAGACTGGTGTTGGTCTGTGAGGACAGTCTATATCCTAGAAAGCAGCCAAATGTAAGCGGGCCCGGCCTCGGGGAGGCGGGACGTTACACTTTGCCTCCTTTGACCAATCCATTGTGGGTGTATGGCAGAAAATTTTACCGAGTGTCTCATAAGGGCACAACGATTCCGTAGACTTCTCGACCCTAAGAGTCGAAGTGTTTTTGATGTTCCCGAAAGGGTCATCTTCGAATCTGGAAGAGAACTCCGAAGGTTGAATTTCTTCTTCCTTCAGTGTTTTTGGTTCGGGAGAGGGCTCAACAAACAAATATTGAGATGTGGAAGATGAAGGCTCAGATTCGGGTGTTGAGAGACTCTCATGGCTCGACGCGGATCCCTCCCAGTGGGGTTCACTATGGTCGGTAGCGAAGAAAGAGTTTTCTAGGAAACTATCTAGGATGTCTCTCCCTTCTTCCGGAGTTGTGTGTGCAAACCATCCTCCGCTAGCGACGTCAAGCTCTAGGACTATCGATACGGACTCAGTCGTTCTCGTATCTTCTTTTTTCTTTTTCCTTGATTCTACCTCTACTCCCGCTACCGTTCCCGGACAATGGTGCCAGAAAGCTTGCTGGTATTTTGCAATGTCACGAATAAAATCCGCAAGTGCACGGATACCGCTGTAGCTTTCACCCAAGAGTATTCCAAGAGTATCGTATCCACTGAGGAACATGAGTACGCTATCTACGAGTACAGGCTCATCCAAGGACACACACGCCGGTGTGGAGAAGACAGAAGAAAGGACTTTCTATATCTAGAATCTATTCTTAGAAGAAGAGATCACGTCGCCGTTATACTTCGAGCTAAAGGTATCGACCGGCTTATACGAGCCGATAGCTCCAATATGATGCTCTATCCAATATCTGAACATTGAGGATTACTAGGGCTCGAACAGGGCTGTCACCACCTGTCGGCTACCTCTACAAACTATGGGACTATCAGACTTGAGTGGTTTAGTCCAGCCTAGACACCACGTCTACGCCTTTCCCTACTAACCATAGCCCTGGCCAAGACTATCCTTTTCTATCTGGGGTCTTAAGCTAAGATCAAATGCTACTCGCTAGCATACACATCAACTAATATAAGTCCGAGATGATAACATGCGATCTAAACTCTAATTCCAAATAAACAAACAAAAAAGTCTCGAACACTTACAACCGAATAAGCATCCGTCGAGGTACAAGCGGAGAAAAGTGCCAACAGACCCGGCACTTCCCCCAACTCCTCCTCACTCTCCTCCTCTTCTTCGACACCTCCTAGTCTACCTAAGCATCTAGGATGAAGGCCTCAAGCTCCAAGGGAGAAAGGTGAGTTGAGTGGGTGTGTTGTGTGTGTGTGTGTGTGTGTGTGTGTGTTCCTATTCTCAGCCCCTCCCCTTATATTTATAGGAGGGAGCCACGACCTCTTCCTCCTGGAACCGCCATAAGGAGCCATTGGGGAGACGCCACGTGGAGGTTGAGAGGCGGTGGGGCCCATGGGCCGTCGGCCGACATCCTTGGTCGACCGAGCCCATGTGGGCCCCAACCGACCTCTCCTTTGGTGGGTGGATGACATGTCGGTCCCTCATTCTTGGGAAGAGTGCATGCTAAGTTTCCTCCTTATTCATGGCTGCCATGTGGGTCCTTTGATCCTTGTGCTTGCGTCTGATTGGTCGAGAGGATTTTGCCTCAGATTGCTGATGTGGCATTGCGCATGGGCTGGTTCTCCTCCTCTTGTGTGGCTGCCAAGTGGGCCTTTGTGCTTGGCCTGGGGATTTATGTCTTGGATAATATGCATGTTACATGCAGTTTTGGCCCAAATTCACCTGCACACATTCTCAGACCAGCATATGTGGAATTCGTCAAATAATCATCCTATGCTAACATTTATTCCTTCTGATGCTCGATTTTTGCATGATAGTTGACGGTCAAAATGGATCGTTAGTGACCGTCAATAAGATCCCCCACACTTAGTTCTTTGCTCGTCTTCGAGTAAAGCCAAGAACTATGGCGGACCCGACTTCACATGATATGACACCTGCATACAAATTATTCTAAGCTTCACCCTTACCTGTGAACTTTGATGTGTTCACCATAAATGTTTGGGAAGTTGAAGAGAGGAACGGTGCTGACTTCAGTCTCCTCCACTTTCCTGCTATATAACTGGGGTTTTGGAAATATTTTTGCAAAGACAAACCATAGCTTTACTTCTCCATAGGATCTCTCATGTCGCTCACTGTGTATATATCCTCACCAAGGCATTGCCTCTTTTCACCCTACTTCTAAAGATAGCTTATGTGGAGCTCAAGGTAGGGAAATGGAAGCATGCACTTGTGTCACATATATTGCAAAATCAAACAACAGATCCATGGAGATGACTAATCAAACAAGTTGATCAAGATTGTGCACATATGGAAGGTGGATGATGGAATGAAATACTCCTTCTATGAATCTCTCTTTCCTTTATTTGGATAACTGGAGGATATGGCTATATATTTTTTTTCTCTCTCTCTTTTTTTCATGGACATTGATGTGTCCATTTTTTTTAGGTCATGCTTCTTGGGCATGCCATCTTTTCTCTCTCTTTTTTTTGATAGCCCATGCCTCATTTGGAAGATACTAGAGAGAGAGAGATCATTGGAGTTTTATTTTGTGGATGGATGGAATGGCATAACTGACTTCCAGTGTAGAAGTTCAGCTGGTGGAGTGCACATGATCTTGATCAAACAAGTATGAAAGGTATCTCACTAGGGTCACAAAGTTTGATGAAGCTCAATGTAACAACAAGGCACATATGTGTGAAGATTTGTCTCATGAAGATCAACATATGGCTTTGGTAGGACAAACACGTGGAGAAATAAAGCTATAGAGGTTTTTCTTTTGATAAAAATTTCCCAGACACATAAGCAGATAAAGCAAGAATTCTTCTATCAAACCATATCTCACTTGTCAACAACTTAATAATTATGGGTTCCCTAAGATATGATTCACAAGCTTAGGCTTAGCAAAGAATAAAAGGTATGTGAGCCAATCATAGAGAAGCACAAGAGCCAGAGGATATTCCTTGAGTTTAATTTTTGTGATTGATCAACATTTAATTTAAACTCATAGGTTAGGGAGAGTATGAGGGGTAGAGTGCACAAACTGTCGCGATGAAGATGATCGGAGCTAGTACTAGTCAGCCAAACCTGAGGTTCCACTGCCCAATATGAGCTCTGATTCGTCTTGGCTTTTTGCATTCTGGTTCATTCGGTGTTGTGCACGTGTTGTGGGAGATCTCGAGTGTATATGCATGAAAGTTCCGAGAGATCTCCCCCACACTTATTCTTATACCTGGTGCTTATTCAAAAACAAAAATATGGAAACAAACTAATAGCTCTACCGGTTTTAAGAACCAAGGAGCTCCAAAAATTTATTGAAACTAAAATTTAATCTCACCACGATGCTTACTCAGGCAAGGCTGAATGAAGATTGCATGAACATGCATATGTTGTGCAACATTGATCCAAAACCTTGGCTTACCTTTCTGCTTGAATTCAGCTCAATGACTCGCCCACTTTGGATTTGAAGTTTTTTGCAAGGGTTAGTCCATATATGCAACCAATATCTATAAAAGTATTAACTTCAGAACATCAATCAAACTTGACACAAGGTCTAGTTTGACTGAAGAGAACATTTTAACCCAAACACCATGCTTGATTTAAAAAGGCCTATGAATGTGTTTTCGAACACACATCCAAACTAGAGCATACAAGAACAGATAAAGAAAGCATGAAGCATGATTGAGCTTTATTCAAACAGAGATAAGCATGAGTACGAACCTGGTGATCCTTGGTCGACCTCCCGGCAGGGCTTTGTTTAATGTCAAAAGCAGGACATTGAGAGTACTTACCGTGGTGTTTTGTTAATAATAAACTCGTCACCATGGCAACTCCTCTCATTTTTTTTTGTAGAGCAAGATGCGAGGACAAGCACCAATTCCAAGACAAGATATGAATTGAGAAAAGAACTTACTTTGGGGTACTCACATACCTCCCCCACACTTGGAGTTTGCAAAACTTCAAGTGTATGGAGTTCAAATCTCCTTCTGTAGTTGTTCCTTCATCAGGATATATCGAAGTGTTGTAGTCGGTGTAGCTCTCATGTTCGTAGGTGTTGTTTGTCCGTCATTCTTCTTGATCTTTACCTAGAAAGGTTAGGACCAACAATACCCAAAGGGAAACTATATCCTCGAAAATGCTCTTGCTTTTTATTGAAAGGGAAATAAAGAAGAAAATAAATAAATGATAGTCCGGGCTATCTCCCGGTAGTGCTTTGTTTCTAGTCATAAGCTCGACCATGCTAACTCTTGTAGCCATAATTAGTGATGGGTCATTATTTCACCACCAATTGTTGAAGCTAGCTACAAGGTTAGTGCCACGGTGCACCCACGAAATCTACAATGTTTACGATAAACATATACATCTACAACCAACCTTCTGAAGATTTTGCAGAAGAGGACCATAAGGTGGTTGTTGTCCTCGTGTGTGCACGGTGCACTAAGCATGCCTAACTCTAGAGTTGCATTGAATGAGCATGGTTTATGTGGTATATCCAGAGTGAAGTTCCCATGCTCATGTGAGGAATCCTTTTCATTGGACTCCAGAGTAGGCGCCTCACAAAATTCCTTGGCCCATGATTTCTCCATCTCAAGAGATTTATCGTGGAAGCTCATAGTTGTAACTCGATAAAGATCGAGAACAACATATTCAGGGCCAGCGAGAAGAGGCTCACACTCGATCGAGGGGGACGATGAACGTTCGTCTTCACAAAAGTGAAGGCTATCTTTCGAGTCGTACTCTTTAGAAGATTCTACATCTTTCAAGAGGACGGGGTCGGATGATACGAACGGAGATGTATGCACCATCTCCTCGAGCAAGTTCTACTCAGGGAGATGCTTTGCCAATGGATTTTCTAAAAAGGGGCAGCAGTGGCAGAAGTATTTTCCCTTAGCATTTCATTTGGGCTCCCATGAGATGCTAAAAGTTTTTCTAGTGGGAGAAGATCAAAATTGAGGATATCGTAGATGTAAAAATCTAAATGCACCTCAATTTTGTCTATGGTGATAGGCACATCCCTTGCAATCCCTCGACATTCAAAGAACAGTCCAGATTGACTTTTAAAGTACTTGCTGGTCGGGGTTAGAGGCTTGTTACCCACAAGAGTATCCAAAAGGCACTCGGGTAAGATGCAAACCTTAGCAGCAGGGTCATGAAGAGCTTCTATGATATTTCCTTTCATAAAACAAGGGATGGTTGCAGAGGTTGGAACATGAGTACACTATCTACGGGTTCAGGCTCATCCAAGGACACACACGCCGGTGTGGAGCAGACAGAAGAGAGGACTTTCTATATCTAGAATCTATGCTTAGAAGAAAAGATCACGTTGCCGTTATACTTCGAGCTAAAGGTATCGACCGGCTTATACAAGCCGATAGCTCCAATATGATACTCTATCCAATATCCAAACGTGGAGGATTACTAGAGCTCGAACAGGGCTGTCACCACCTGCCGGCTACCTCTACAAACCGTGGGACTATCAGACAACTGAGTGGTATAGTCCAGTCTAGACACCACGTCTACGCCTTTCCCTACTAACCTTAGCCCTAGCCAAGAGTACCCTTTTCTATCCGGGCTCTTAAGCTAAGATCAAATGCTACTCGCTAGCATACACATCAACTAATATAAGGCAGAGTTGATAATTTGCGAACTAAACTCTAGTTCCAAATAAACAAACAAAGAAAGTCTCGAACTCTTACAACCGAATAAGCATCCGTCGAGGTACAAGCGGAGAAGAGTGCCGATAGACCCGGCACTTCCCTCGACTCCTCCTCAGTCTCCTCCTCTTCTTCTACACCTCCTAGTCTACCTAAGCATCTAGGATGAAGGCCTTAAGCTCCAAGGGAGAAAGGTGAGTTGTGAGGATGTGTTGTGTGTATGTGTATGTGTATGTGTTCCTATTCTCACCCCTCCCCTTGTATTTATAGGAAGTAGCCACGGCCTCTTCCTCCTGGAACCACCATAAGGAGCCATTGGGGAGATGCCACGTGGAGGTTGAGAGGCGGTGGGGCCCATGGGCCGTTGGCTAACCTCCTTGGTTGGTCGAGACCATGTGGGCCCCAACCGACCTCTCCTTTAGTGGGTGGATGACATGTGGGTCCCTCATTCCAGGGAAGAGTGCATGCCAAGTTTCCTCCTTATTCATGGCTGCCATGTGGGTCGTTTGATCCTTGTGCTTGCGTCTGATTGGTTGAGAGGAGTTTGCCTCGGATTGCTGATGTGGCATTGTGCATGGGCTGGTTCTCCTCCTCTTGTGTGGCTGCCAAGTGGGCCTTTGTGCTTGGCATGGGGATTTATGCCTTGGATAATATGCATGTTACATGCAGTTTTGGCCCAAATTCACATGCACACATTCTCAGACTAGCATCTGTGAAATTCGTCAAATAATCATCCTATACTAACATTTGTTCCTTCTGATGCTCGACTTTTGCACGATAGTTGACGGTCAAAATGGGTCGTTAGTGATTGTCAACAGGCAGCGAAAACGGAAGAACAATGCTAATGTGGCAATTCTTTTATGTGACTCAGATAGCAACACCAAGAATCTCAGTATCAGACAGGTAATTAAAGCATGGTGTTAGATTTAGTTAGCTGTTTAGCTAGAACGAGATCTAATTTTGCTTGGCAGAGACTATGGTGATAGAGGAGAAGGGTGCACTGCTGCAGGTGGAGTCACGAAGTTGGGAATTGCAGGGATAGTAGTGTTTCTTCGGGTAGCTCTTGATCAAGCGGCAAAGGTGACAACTCAAGTTTGGTGTACATGGAGGTTCGCACATGATGGCTTCAAGATGGCCGAATATTCGTCAAGGTGGAGTTTGTTGAATATGTGTCGAATATTTGTACGAGTCCGGTTACGATAGGACTTGAGTTGTATTTAGTAGTATAGGGTAGAGTTCGTGTCAAACTCTGTAACCCGGACCTTCTCATAAATATGAGAGGAGGGTTGTTGTTGTAACTATGGCGACATAGTGACAGGCTTGCAAGAGGGAGGCGGCACGATGCTGTCGGGACCCTAAAGTGGCCGGTGTTGCGATATTGGGGAGGAGCACCCGTAGTCATGCCCCGGGGATGTAGGCTTTGGCCCAACCTCATCAACAAAGATCGTGCCTCCGGTGTCGTTTGTGATCTTGCAGGTTCGTCTCGGTAGATTCAATTGTCGTTCCGCTGCGTGGAGATTAGCGTGCGGCTCATCGCCACGAAGGGCTAATTTCTAACAATTATTATTAGATTTAGTCCCACGTCGGAAATTGATGATGGGGGAGCCCAACATATAAGGTGAGGCAGTCCTCACCTATTAGGCTAGTCTTTTGGGTTGAGTTAGGCCCGAGGCCTTAGTTGGTTGGGCTCCGATGGACCTAGGCCTGGTAGGGCGCCAGCTCGTAGGTATAGCGGGCCAGGACGGATTCCGCTACATACTCCAACAAGTGGTATCCGAGCCGAAGGTTGAAAAATTTGGAATATCTCCGGGGTCACATGGTGATGGGGGAGCCCGTGAACGTCTCCGGAAGGTCGCACACGTTGTGTGTGGCTGGAGAGTTGGACTCGGGGCCTGGTAGAACGTCTTTCGGGAGATCACATGGGCTATATGAGATGGAAGAGTTGGGCCCGATGTGTGACGGTGGAGATTGTTGGATTTAGTCCCATATCGGAAATTGATGATGGGGAGCCCAACATATAAGGTGAGGCAGTCTTCACTTATTAGGCTAGTCTTTTGGGTTGAGTTAGGCCCGAGGCCTTGGTTAGTTGGGCTCCGGTGGACCTAGGCCTGGTAGGGCGCCGGCTCGTGGGTATAGTGGGCCAGGCCGAATTCCGCTGCGCACTCTAACGCATAAATTCCTTGCCAGAAGATTGCACTGCAGATGGTTGCAGTGTGGCGATGCAGCACTTGTTGGTTGCAGCCGATGGATATGGACTAAACAGGTTAAGGCTGATGTGTGAAGCAAGGCTGAGCCAAGGATATTGATGTGCAAACAGTTGGGACCGCCCTAGTTTTAGCGGAGCGTGCACTGCACACAACTCAAAGATGCTTGCTTTGGATTTATAGCTTCGCGGAACGTTCTCAATGCTGTGACGATGGATTCAAGCATCTCATCACCAGTTGTCCTTTGGCTATGAAGGAGATTTTAGACAAGGTCGCCGCTGTCGTCGAGAGCGAGTAGCCTCACTGGAAATACAGATAATACACATAGCCCGCAGTGCCTTCAGTATCCATGGTATTCGATCACTTTCTACTGCATTACATTACAGATGTATCCGTTGCAACTTCTTGTATTTGAGAATGTGTACTTGATCCATTGCTAATGAAATTCTCTCAATAGGTTTGAGCATTATTTGCCGTTCACTTTTCTTCTTAGTTTTTACCTTTTTTCTTTCACACAGCCTGATTTTCATTCCGTCCTGCACCCTATGAAATTCTTAACCAAAGATTCGAGGGTGGCAGGGTACGGGGTTATTCTTCTTATTTATTAAGGTTTATGTATAATATAATTCCATTTACATGTGGATTTGGTACTATATTATAGCATAGTGCATGTGCACTGTTACGGGTAATATAAGATCACTAACTCTGTGTCCTTTTACTTTGTGTAGAGTCTAGGTTGTGATCGTACAAGGCATTGATTATCCGGATTCCGATTAGAATTCCAATTGACTTGTCCGGATTTTGATTAGAATTTCGATTGACGGACTAAATAATCATTACTCGCTTTAGAAAAAAAAAAGTGGAAATAGAGACAGAGATATTTTACAACACCGCAAGCTTCGTCTCTTTCCGTTTACAATCCGTCTCGAGTCTAGAATATATTTATGCGCAAATAGTTTCCTTATCTGAACGGTGGAATTAATATATATAATCCCACGAAATGATTAGGCTAGATTAAGCGAAACAAGCAGCAAGCAAGATCTAATTAATCTAACCAAGGTGCACGTCGCCGTACGTTCTCCTCCGCCCACGGGCTACAACTCAACGGTCGACCGCTTCCTGCTGCTGCCCCGGCCATGGACAAGCGCCGGTCCGAGACAACGTCGAGGCTCGTGACGACGAGCGCCCAAGCCACCCACAATTTCGAGGTGACCGATTTCTCGCTGCTCGAGGGCATGGGCGCCGGCAGGTACGTCAGCTCGAGGACCTTCACCGCCGGCGGCCGTGCCTGGAACATCAGGCTCTACCCCGACGGGGAGGTGGACAAAGCCGCCTACGCGTCGGTCTTCTTGTGTCTCGTCGGCGGCGCCAAGGACGCCAGGACCAACTACACTCTAGAGTTACTGGACAAAGACGGCGAGGTATCCCATCTCCAGGACCAGGGCACCACCACCATGAAATCAAATACATTTGGTGCGCCTTTTAATGCCTGGGGTTTTCGCAACTTTGTAGAGAAATCCAAGCTGAAAACGCTGCTGTGCCGCAACGGCGACGACGGCTTCACGATCAGGTGTGTTCTGACCGTCGTTGGAGAATCTGTATCTGAGGACGTGCGCGCCGTGGCCGTTCCGCCATCAGACATGCACCAGCACTTCGAGCGCATGTTGAAGGACGGGAGAGGCGCGGACGTTGCGTTCAACGTCGATGGCCAGTTGTTCCGCGCCCACAGATGCGTGCTCGCCGCGCGGTCTCCGGTCTTCGCGGCGGAGCTCTTCGGCCCGATGAAGGAGAAGGATACGGCGGAGCCGATCAAGGTCGACGGCCTGGAGCCCTGCGTCTTCGAGGAGCTGCTTCTCTTCATGTACACCGATCGGATCTCGGACGACGGTAAGCGTGGCGCCGACGACAAGAATGCGGCGGCGCAGCACCTGCTGGTCGCGGCGGATCGGTACGGGCTCGACAGGCTCAGGCAGATGTGCGAGGCCAAGCTGTGCCGTGGCATCGACGCGCGAACGGTCGCCACCACTCTTGCTCTAGCGGAGCAGCATCGCTGCGCGCGCCTCAAATACGCTTGCCTCGCGTATGTTGCCTCACGGGATGTGCTGGGTGCTGTCATGAAAACAGATGGATTCAAGCATCTCGCCGCGAGCTGCCCTCTGGTTTTGGTGGAGATTCTGGACGCGATCGTCAAAGGCAAGGATCAGTAGTGTTTGTTAAGTTTGTGACGGGGTGGAGCTGCCTCGATGAAATTTGCAACATTCAGTGTAAAATACTGCTCACCGCTGTATGACCCCGAATTGAGCCGACCCCGGTGACTCGATCGGTTGGCTTCGCCCCTGGTTTGCGGGTTTATCTGAATTAATGATACTGAATTGCTGTTATGGGTTTTCCTTAGTTGGCCTCTATCATTACTTATT
This sequence comes from Panicum virgatum, assembly GCF_016808335.1. Lineage (NCBI taxonomy): Eukaryota > Viridiplantae > Streptophyta > Magnoliopsida > Poales > Poaceae > Panicum > Panicum virgatum. The sequence continues at coordinate 31,612,959 of NC_053140.1, read as the reverse complement.
GTTTTTATTAATAAAATATATGTTCAGACGTATTCCCCAAAAAAAACATTTTTGTCTGAACGGTGAATGCATTCTATATATATATCGGCTTACTTCACATTATCAGGGCATTACAGTATCCTGGTAAACTCTATTCAACATGTGTGTACTGATTTACTGGCAGTTCGGCACTACAATAATAATTCTAAAGAAATATGTATATATTGGCTTTCTCTTATTATCCTCTATTTTTCTTTTTTTTAAATATACTCCCTCGGTTCCAAATTATAGGTCGTTGATTTTTTGACCTCAAGTTTGATCACTCGTCTTATTCAAAAATTTATGCAAAATATCATTTCTTTTGTTGTGGATTGCTTTATCAATACAAGTTCTTCAAAGATAACTTAAATTTGACTATTTTTGTACAAATGTTTTAAATAAAACGAGTGGTCAAATTTGAGGTTAAAAAAGTTAAACAACCTATAATTTAGAATGAAGGGAGCATTTCCCGGTTGACATGAACTCCATCATCAGTTTACTATTCGATCCTTAGCTCGCAAGACCCGTTTGTTTGGTTGCACTGTTCGCTCCAACCAGGTACTAGAGAGCTTCTCTTTGGTTATCCGCATGATGAATACATGTTGCGCAAGATAAGAATTCTTGAAGAATCATCAATACGATACTTATTTTGCAAAATTATACTCCAATAATCCTTGATTTATTTTATCATAACTAGATATTATTTAGCAACATTAATATCAATTAATACATAATAATTATATACTAATTATGTCATTACCGGTGCAAATCATTGCATCATGCGAGCCAGGCCCGCGGCACTATGTATGAAACGGCCTATAGTGACGTGCACAAAGGTGATCTGCCGTTGTTGCCAATCATCCCACAAGTAGAGTTGACGGGCTTTATCTCCACGCGTCACCTCGGACCAGTTTAGGCCTCGCGAGGCCTCGGTAGAAACGTGGCCCGTCACCTTTGAGACAGGATATGTGACGGGTCTTAACAACGCCCGTCACCTAGACTGGAGGTGACAGTCCACATTCTTTGCCCCGTCACCTAGATTACATTCAATGGTGACGGGCCATGACTGAAGCTGCAAAGGTGACGGCGTTTACTTAGTCTATCACCGCGTCTTGTGATGCGCTTAACCTATGCTACTTCAAAGGTGACGCATTACGCGTATAGTTCGTCACTTATGTGTATGCGTCATCTTACCAGTGGCGACGAACTTAGCCATTTTTTGTTGGATACGTCGCCGCAGTTCTAACAAAACGATGAAAATTGCGAGGTAACAATGCTGAGAATAGCGTGAGATAAGAAAAGCGTGGAAATTGCGAGATAGTTGCGAGATAACAAGCATGCAGAAGTTCATAATATATATACTAGATAATTATGCCCGTGCGTTGCTACGGGCAAAGTTGGTATACGTGTCGGATATGTATATATAGTTGCCCATTAATTTGTAGGGATTCACGTGATCGAGTCATGGGATAAGGGTTAGTCCGACTCACATAAGGGATGGACTAATACCCACTTGTCAATGACACAAGGCGGACCGAACCAAAAATTTAGGAGACCAAACTAAAAATTTAGGTGGAAACCTTACTCGCTTTAGAAATAGGTATAGATAACAGGAGCTACATACAAACCACGATATACATAGTTTTGGCAGCCTCCTCATAACTTCTGCCACCATGAAGATGGCGTAGACGTATCAGGCGACGCTCGGCACGAGTGGCGCGTTCACCGGAGGTCTCCCAAGGCGGCAGAGGGTCTCGTTCATCAAGTTGAACGAGTCCCTTAGGACGCCGATTGCCCAGGTGTCGCCTGGGCCGAAGGGGTGGGGATTGAAGACGTCCTCCACCGGTGCCGGAGCAGGGGCCAGCGCAGGAGGTGATGGAGGACGAAGGCAACGACGACGAGGGGGGGAGGGGGAGGAAGACGAAGACAGGGACGGCGATGAGGACGACGAGTCCACCGCTTGAACGAAGCGGCGGCGGCGGCAGCGGGAGCGGTGGGAGGGAGAGCCCGAACCCAACATTGTGGCGTGCGGCGTCGGCTGCGCGAGAGCAGTTGTGTGATGCGTGAGGCAATGGCAACCATGGCGATTGGAGAAGAAGAAGAGGCCAGGAGGCAGTATTTATAGCAAGAGGCCGGAATGCGAAAGGGCCGACAGAATTCAAACGGGCACGCAGTTGCGGATAGGGCAATAGGCGGCGGTGGCGATTCCCGAGAGAGAAAGATAGGTGAAGGGCGGTATGTGGAGCCCGTCACCTGTAATCATTTTAAGGTGACGTGAGCTCTTTTTCATATGTGACAGACCACTATGACGTCCATCACCAACGAATGTTGCCCATCACCTGTAACCATTTCAAGGTGATGTGAGCACTTTATCATAAGTGACGGACCACTATGATGTCTGTCACCTACGAACGTTGCCCGTCACATGTTGATCTTAACCTAGTATTTCCCCTCGATTAGACGCCGCTCGGGCAGCCAGCCGCCGCTCGTTACGGCGCAGAGGCGGCAGGAGGCGGCGATTTTGGGCGGCGATGCATTTGGGCGATTTGGGGGTCGTGCAAGGTTAGTGCACCAAATTATCCCCACTTGATCTCCCCATTCCCTCCTCCTCGATCACCTCATTCTCGATGTTCAATTAACTGTTAAAAAATCTTGTGTTTTGTGGATGTAGATGGAAGATAGAAGTTGGATGAGCCTTTCTAGCCATTGTTGTCCGCAGTATTTGAGGGGGTTGAAGTCTTTCATACAGATTGCGAGGGCCGACATGGAAGCGAGGTCTGAAACAACAATGTATTGTCCGTGCCTCGATTGCGGAAATGATAAGAAATACTCTGATTTTGAAATGGTTTATGCGCATTTGATCGTTCGTGGAATTGTACCAAATTACACTTGTTGGAATAAGCACGTAGAGGAAGGGCCTAAAGAAAGGAGGGAATGGGTCGCCGATACCCAAGAAGCTGGGTGCAGGGATGATGATCAAGATGGGCAAGGCAACTGTGATCAAGAAAGATGCAGGGATGACATCAATAAGGAGTGCATTTTGGAGTTAAGTGACGACCAGTTTCGTGCCTTGGTCGGCAATGTTGAGGAGATGATCCATGATGTCATGGGAGAAGATGAGATGACTGAAACTGAGCTGCGTAAATATAAGCAATTTGTTGAAGATTCCAAAAAACCTCTTTATCCCCATTGTGAGAAGTACTCGAGGGTAACCAGGGATCTGAAGCTTCTGCAACTAAAGGCTGCTCATGGTTGGACAGACAAGAGTTTCAAAGCATTGCTTCTTCTCCTAAAGGATATGCTGCCAGAGGAGAACTTGCTACTAGATATTGTGTATGAGGCCAAGCAGATTGTGTGTCCCGTGGGATTGAACACGCGCCGGCGAGCCACCAAGACTTCAAGGAGACCGGCGCGCCAAGATTCAAGCATGAGCAGCTTCAAGCACAACACACAAGTCACACAACCTTGCTCTTGCACTCTCTCATGAGCTAACCTAGCACTAACACTCTTAAAGGTGTGCTAAGAACTAAAGATGTGATGATCACTTTGCACTTAGATGGCTTGGAGTTATTCTTCAATGTGTATGGGATCTCCTTGAACTCGAGCAAACATCAAATGGCCGGGTTGATGCGTAGGCCACCAAGTCCATAAATCTGTTGTCCCAATAGCTAGCAAAATCCAGCCAAGTATCGGTTGAACTGACGCCTTAATATGGGGGTGTCAGTTTAACCATTCACCCACAGTCTGAATCTATCAGTTGGGCCTTCTGACACTGCCTACTGCTGACTCAGGATGGGGGTGTCGATTCAATCACTCACCCACAGTCTGAATCTATCAGTTGGGCCTTCTGACACTGCATGCTGCTGACTCAGTAGTCATCGGTTAAACTGATGCCTTGGTGTCAGTTTAACCAATCTTCAAGCTTTCATCTCAGCTCTCAGCTGCTGATGCAGCATTGCACTGATGCCTTGTAATCTGATGCACCGTCAGTTTAACTACTGCTAAAGGCCTCGCTCCTAGTCGCGTGACATGCTCTCTAAGTAAAAGTACGGTGAATGCGCCGACGCTTGTTTTGGCATCATCGGTTTAACCGGTGCTTTCTTCAGTTGACCTTTAAAAATCACTGTCCAATGTAGATGCTTATGCGTCAGTTTATCAGATGACTGTCGGTTTGACCGATGGCTACGAAATGGACACATCTCGATGGTGAATTGGACATATTTGATTTTATCCATGGGATCTAGAAATCCTATAAATATGATCTCACAAACTTGTTAGTTCTATTATTATGTTGTTACACAATCACCAAAATCACAAACAATTGCCAAATGGGGCTATATTCCTTGCAGGGAGCAAGTAGCCTCACTGGAAAGACAGATAATACACGTAGCATGCACAGTGCCTTCAGTGATGAGGACATTGACATGGTGGACACGTTCATGCCATGGCCTTCCCCAAGTTATAAGTCGTCACCAACTCGGTCATCACGTTCATCTCGGATTCAGCCGACACCCCTGCACGGTTTCGGTGATATATCCCTCATACGGCGTCCAAATGAGGTGATCTTGAATGCGTTGGAATCGTGACGATGAGGCGCTTCTTTTGGTTCTGGTACCTGTTCCAAAAACCTCGTGGAACATTCTGTGTGACCACAAAAAGTGCTGTGTCACCTGTTTTGGTCCTTTTCAGGCTTTGTATCGTGTCGGGCCTTAAGCCCATGTTGTGGGGCCCACCTTGTCGGCCCCAACCTTAGGACGCCCCTGGTTCTCCCATAAACTCATTAGCCACCGTTGTTTAGACTTGGGTTTTATTTAGTCTTGTGTTTTTCTTCGTGGAATAAACATTACATCGTTGTATCTGTGGCGACAAGTCCTTATACATTGATCCAGGGCCCCGTTCTTGATCTCCTCCACTGTGTCAATTAGTCCTTTGGAATCGAGTTCTTGAACCCCTCTTTTGATTCACTTCATCCATATTTGCAATATCAGATTGCGTGTTTACATCTTCTTGCTTGTGTCCTTCGATTCGCTTGCAGGAAAAGCTTCTCGGCGAGGTCAATCAAGTTGTGCTTGGTTGATAACCAACAGAGCAGTGGTGTAGTGGTTGCAGGGTTCGAATCATGTTGATTTGAAGCCGGATCGTCAACGTCGAGTCCTCCACCAATCAAAATTATTCCTACCTCTCGAAAGATCGAGCCTAGTCCTTATCATTCAGTATCCATGATATTCGATCACATTCTACTGCATTATATTATTAACTTTATTCGGCAGGCTGTGGCTGGTGGATGGTGCTGATTTGTTGTGAGAAGAAAGTACTGCAGGTCAGCTGATGACTGGTTGCTGGTACTGGTTTTGGTTGCTGGTGCTGGTTTGGTATAAGAGAAAAATACTGTTGCATGGTTGGCCGATCAACCAGCTGAAGAGTGATTGGTGTATCCGTTGTAACTTCTAGTACGTATTTCAGAATGTGTGTTTGATCCATTTCTACAATGAAGTTCTGTGAAATTCTCTCAATAGGTTTGAGCATTATTTGCCGTTCACTTTTGTTCTTAGTTTTTACCTGTTTTTCTTTCACACAACCTGCTTTTCATTCTGTCCTGCACGCTATGGAATTCTTTACGAAAGATTCAAGGGTGGCAAGGTGCGGGTTCCTGACATGTTAAGATTCTTCTTATTTATTAAGATTTATGTATAATATAATTCCATTTACATGTGGATTAGTACTATATTATAGTATAGTGCATGTGCACTGCTACGGATAATATAAGATCACCAAATCTGTATCCTTTAACTTCATGTAGAGTCCATGTTGTGATGTAATGCGGATTTTACAGAACTCACGGTCGACCCCGACACCCACGTGGTGGGCCCGGCACCAACGTGATTCCTCGCACGCACTATCCCTTTCCCTTCGTTTTTTCTACTTTTTTCTCCCTCTCGATCTGAATCCGGCTCGGGAACTCCGCGAGCTTCGGCTTCAGGGCGAGCGGCGCGGCAGGGAGTTGCGGTGCGGCGATTGCGGGGAGGTGCGGCGCGACGGCAAGTTTCCGGGCCGTCGGCGTCTCCGGCTGGGGAGCTCCGAGTGCGACGCAGTTGGCCGGCGGCGCGGCGCAGCGCGGCGGAGGCCTTCTCATGGAGGCGCGACGACGGCGGCAGGTACCACCCCTGGACGCTCGCCACCGGCGGCGGCGGCGGCGAGCTCCGCCGGGGAGCAATGCTTTTTTTTTCTTTTTGATTTTTGGATGCAAAATTTTTTTACAAAACTTTTTTCCAAACTTTTCTTAGTTTAGATTTGAATGCTAAAAGTTTTTCTTCAAATTGTTTCAATGATTTTCAAACTTTTCTATTTCAAAACTTTTGTCATCAAATTTTTCCTTTTTCTATCTTCAAAGAAAAAATTTCTCAAGCTTCTTTAGTTTAGATTTGAATGGAAAAGTTTTTCTTCCAATTTTTCTAATTATTCTAAAAATTTTCTGTTTCAAACTTTTCTCATCAAACTTTTCCCTTTTTCTCTCTTCAAAATATTTTCTCAGAAAATTTCCTTTGAAAATTTTGTCACAAAACGACAAAAGAATATTAAAAATGGGAAGAAAAACAATTTGTCGGAAATCGATCGTACGGAACCCTCCCGTAATTTAGAATACCCCGACATTGATATCCGAATTCCAATTAATTTGTCCGAGTTTTGATTAGAATATTGCGATTAATGAACTAAGTAATCATTATTTACTTTCAAAAAAAGAAAAATCTAACCGCCGACCAGTCGCTACTTGTTGGAATCCCGCGACCCCCAAGCCCGCCTACGGCCTGTTGGAACATCACGGCCCACACCTCCCTCGTCTCTGGTCTTCTTGCATCCTCCACTTCCCACGTGGAATATGGGCAGCATCCTCCCTCATGAAATGTACACCCCATCTACATGTTGTTCCTCTTAGTACAATGAGTTTTGGAGTCTTTTAAGCAATAGGCTAAAAAATATTTTATCTCATTCATACGATCTCTATTTCGACAACCGGTTACACTGTTGTGTTCTAGACGACAAGACGAACAAAACTAGATCCCACTTGTATATGTTTTGACGATATTTTATACTAGTAGCAACTTATGTGTAAATTTGAGTTTGAAGGTTATTAAAGAAGTTGCTACAATATACATATATAAGTTGTTAGTATGTGTATAGTGGCAACTTATGTGCATGGCCACGGTCCAGCACCTTCATACAACCCCCACGTGGCCCGCATCATCCCCTCTAGCGGTTCTTCATTCCTTATGGCCTTCCACTTCGAAATTCATCTCGATATCTTTTGTCTACAAGTGGTCTTGATTTGACCTAGATTCACTCTTGTGGTCCACACTTTTTTTATGGTTACTTATGTGATGATTTGATTTTTTTTGTAGCAATTTATGTGTATCGGCTTATTGTGGTGATAATTTTTGTATATAATAACTTTTGTTTCGCATGCTAGATTTTGTTTACAGTAACTCATATGTTATATGTGTGGCATTATGTCCATGACTAATTATATTTTTGTGACAATTTTCTTTTATAATAATTAATAAATATTCTTTGTGGCAACTTATATATTATATGTGTAGCAATTCATGTGTACGAAACTTTTAATTTTTATGACAACTTATGTGTATAACAAATAGCAACTTGCTGTCAGTACAAAATATCTTCAAAATATATACAAGTGAGATCTAGTTTTGTTCGTCTCATCACATAAAACACAATAGTACAATCGGTATTTAAAACGAATACCATATGAATGAGATAAAATATTTATTCGAACAAGTTGCATGTTAAAAAAATCTGAATGAAATCTCTCATCCTGTAGTTTGAAAGTGACGTCCACCAATACGAGAGGGAGGCATGCGCTAAATCGGCGCTAAATGGAGGAGGGTCGCACAATAGCTCGCGCGTTAACCCTGTCCTTAGAAAAAATAATTATTGCTTGCTTTAGAAAAAATGTAGAAATTGAGACAGAAACATTTTACAGCACGGCAAGAGCTTCGTCTCTTTCCGTTTAAGTATCTCGGTTGATCTCCCCCCGCATAGTATTTCTCTCGAGTCTAGAATATATTTATGCACAAATAGTTTTTTTATCCGAACGGTGGAATTAATATAATCCCACGAGATAACTGATGCGGTTAGATTAAACGAAACAAGCAGCAAGCAAGATCTAATTAATCTAACGAAGGTGCACATCGTCGCCGTACGTTCTCCTCCGCCCACGGGCAACGACTCAACGATCGACCGCTTCCTGCTGCTGCCCCGGCCATGGACAAGCGCCGGTCCGAGACATCGTCGAGGCTCGTGACGACGAGCGCCCAAGCCACCCACAATTTCGAGGTGACCGATTTCTCGCTGCTTGAGGGCATGGGCGCCGGCAGGTACGTCAGCTCGAGGACCTTCACCGCCGGCGGCCGTGCCTGGAACATCAGGCTCTACCCCGACGGGGAGGAGGACAAAGCCGCCTACGCGTCAGTCTTCTTGTGTCGGCGGTGCCAAGGACGCCATGACACTACTAGAAAACGGGCCATCGGTCCAGATCAAAAATATCACTTGTTATTTCACCCGGTACTAATATGAGCATCAGTACCGGGTGCAACGGCCAGCTAGTATTTTTGATCTGGACCAGTATCCAAGAGAGACTGGCACCGGGTCATGGAACAACCCGGTACCAATGATTAAAAATTGACACCGGCTTGTGCCAGAACCCAGAACTAATGAAAAAGATACCTTTTAGTACCGGGTAATAGCACACACCGGTACTAAAAGTAGAGTTTAAATACCGGTGGAAACCATCACCCGATACCAATGGTGCACGGCCTCTCCGTTCAGATATTTCTAAGTTTCTGGGCGTCCTCTCTCTACTCTACCGCTCTCATTTTTCTTCCTCTCATCTCTCTACCTTATCCTTTCCTTTGGAGCGCTAGGGAGCGAATGCCGCCGCTGCGGGGCGCATAGGAGCTGCAGCTCCGCCAGCATTTCCAGCGAGCCCTCAACCACACAGCCTTCAGGGTCGTAGCAGTCTAGCAGAGCAGAGCGCGCCGTGTCCATGGCCGTCGCTGGCACGCGGGCCTGCCTGCTCATCCCCTCCTGCGGCTCCTAGCGCTCCCGCCTCGCCACCGCCGCCCATGCGGCTCCCTCGCCTCGTCGGCTGCCGTGGGCAGGGGGCGGCTCCGGGTGCGCATGGCAAGGACGGAGTCCACCGGTGTTGCCGTCGGCTTCCGCGCGCCGCAGTTCAAGGTATGTCCGTCTCGGTCGTGTTCTTGAGAAGGTCTTGGCTGTGAGATTTGAGCCTGATGCTGGTGTGCTTGGCTGCTCCCCTGTCTTTGTGGTGGGCGTGCAGCTCCCGGAACCGCTGACCGGGAATCTCTGGACGTTGGATGATTTCAAGGGCAACCTGGCGCTGCTGGTCAGGCACAGCAGCTTGCCGCCGGAGTTCTTCTCTAGCCCCGTCGTGGATAATGGTAAGTGCGTGCCATTTGCTATACTGCTGTTTCTGGGGTGGGGGATTTCTGGTGGAGCTCTGGTTGTCTGTTAGATTCATGTGGTTCCGGTTTTGATTGGGTTCTCTGGTGCTGTGTGCCGGTGGTCGGGGCGCAGCAAGACGCTGCTGAAGCTAACGATCCCGCGGATCAAGCTGCTGCGGAACCGGCGGGAGCTGCAGCTCCGCCAGATGCGGAGGGACATCGCCAAGCTCCTCGAGGCGGGGCAGGAGGCCACTGCCGGCCACCGCTGCGGGAGACGGACTTGGGTGATTTTTTCCTTCTTTTTTGAACTTTTCTGAAATAGGGATGGTATGGATTGTATCGATCTTGTAAATGATTTGTGGGATCTATAAATTTTGTATCGATCGATTCAGTATTTGTGTTTGATTCTTCGAATGATTTGTGGGATCTGTAAATTTTGTATCGATAGATTCAGTATTTTGTGGTTGATTCAGTACTATCTGTGAGGGGTGCGAGTGTAACGGGAGAGGATGCGAGCGTAACGGGGAGCATAACGGGAGGGGTGCGAGCGATGTGAGTAGAACGGGCGTGGGGGCTATTGATACCGGTAGCAAAGGATACCTAATGTACCGGGTGTTTTACCCGGTGTTCTAGACAGCCATATTGGTCTCGGTTTGGTAGCACCGGTTGCAAAACCGGTACCTAAGTTCATTCTCAATCGGTACTATGGTCATTTCTCCCGTAGTGGGACCAAGTGCACTCTAGAGTTACTGCAGAAAGACGGCGAGGTATCCGATCTCCAGGTCCAGGGCGCCACCGCCATGCAATCATGTACATTTGGTGCGCCTTTTAATATCAGGGGTTTTCCCAACTTCGTAGAGAAATCCAACCTGAAAACGCTGCTGCGCCTCAACGGCGACGACGGCTTCACGATCAGGTGCGTTCTGACCGTCGTTGGAGAATCTGTATCTGAGGACGTGCGCGCCGTGGCCGTTCCGCCATCAGACATGCACCAGCACTTCGAGCGCATGTTGAAGGACGGGAGAGGCGCGGACGTTGCGTTCAACGTCGATGGCCAGTTGTTCCGCGCCCACAGATGCGTGCTCGCCGCGCGGTCTCCGGTCTTCGCGGCGGAGCTCTTCGGCCCGATGAAGGAGAAGGATACGGCGGAGCCGATCAAGGTCGACGGCCTGGAGCCCTGCGTCTTCGAGGAGCTGCTTCTCTTCATGTACACCGATCGGATCTCGGACGACGGTAAGCGTGGCGCCGACGACAAGAATGCGGCGGCGCAGCACCTGCTGGTCGCGGCGGATCGGTACGGGCTCGACAGGCTCAGGCTGATGTGCGAGGCCAAGCTGTGCCGTGGCATCGACGCGCGAACGGTCGCCACCACTCTTGCTCTAGCGGAGCAGCACCGCTGCGCGCGCCTCAAAGACGCTTGCCTCGCGTATGTTGCCTCACGGGATGTGCTTGGTGCTGTCATGAAAACAGATGGATTCAAGCATCTCGCCGCGAGCTGCCCTCTGGTTTTGGTGGAGATTCTGGACGCGATCGTCAAAGGCAAGGGTCAGTAGTGTTTGTTAAGTTTGTGACGGGGTGGAGCTGCCTCGATGAAATTTGCAACATTCAGTGTAAAAAACTGTTCACCACTGTATGACCCCGAATAGAGCCAACCCGGTGACTCGATCGGTTTGGCTTCGCCCCTGGTTTGGGGGTTTATCTGAATTAATTATACTGAATTGCTGTTATGGGTTTTCCTTAGTTGGCCTCTATCATTACTATTTGTTTTTTTCTCTTAATAAAATATATGTTCAGACGTATACCCCAAAAAAACCATTTTTGCCTGAATGGTGAACGCATTCTATATATGTATCGGCTTAATTCACATTATGAGGGTATTATCGTATCCCGGTAGAAACTATATTCAACTTGTGTGTACTGATTTGGCAGTCCGGCACTACAATAATAATTCTAAAAAAATATGTTTATTTGGGCTTTCCCCTATTATTCTTTATTTTCCTCCTTTTCTAAAAATACACTCCCTCGGTTCCAAATTATAGGTCGTTGACAACGAGCCTAGCCGAGCAAACAGGCAATCAATCAGACCCTAATGGTCGGGCGCGCTACTGGGCACCGTCCTGTCGCAGAAGCCTGTTTCTGCTGCGTACTCGCGCTGCTGGGCACCATTCACGGCCCATTTATCAGGACGGCACTAGCACTTTTTGTCACCTATCCGAGCAGACAAGAAGACAAAATTTTGTGGCCCATTCGTTTCCTTCCAGATGACACTTTAGTGTTGAGATTTTATTTTTTTTGTAAAGAACATTTTTAAACATTTTGAAAAGTTTGAAACGACTCTAAATGTTCTTAGAACCTTTTGCTCTACATGTGGAACTTTTTTTATTGTTGCAAATGTTCTGGAAAAAAATAAAAAAGTTTCAGAACATTTTGTATAAGTTTACGAAACAATTTGGAAAGTTCCAAACAATTAGGAATGTTGCAGAACTTTTTCATCTTTGTGAACATTTTGAAAAGTTCGAAACTACTCCCAAATGGTGAAGAATATAACAATCTAAAAATTTGGAAACAATTCAGAATATGGAAGAACATTCTATAAAAGCCTTGAGAACAATCTAAAAATCACAGGCCCACGAAACAACTGGCCCACGAAAACGCACGAATCGGCCCAGGAAGAAAACATGCGCGTGGTGCCGCCTGACTGAAAATCCATTATGTGATAGCTCTGCGCCTCGTCGCGCGCGTTAAGAATAGACCTCCCCTAATGGTCTGCACCCGCGCATGGCGGGGGAGTTGCACTACGGGGATGGTTCACTAATGTGACGGCTTCAGTGAATGCACACAACGTTGTGACGGCTTCGGCTACTGGTCAGGCAGCTCCAGCTATACTATTCCTCACTTCCTCTATTACTTCCACCACATGTCAGTGTCCATGAAAAGGCGGTGGAAAAGCAAGTTGGCAAATATCTAGTTTTTCAGTCTCGGTAACTTCTCCGACTAGTTGCTTCCGTGGGTAGCTGCAGTAAGCGAAATTGAAGAAAAATTATTTAAGGGCCGTGTTTGGTTACTCACCAAATTTTTTGCGCACGTTTTTCGAGAAAAGAATCTCGTGTGCATGGAGTACTAAATGAAGTCTATTTGCAAAACCTTTTCAGGGATGAGTGTAACTTTTCGAGACAAATCTAATGGCGGTAAGTAATTGATGATTTGCTACAGTGATGCTACAGTAACCATCCTCTAATCGCGCGGTCAAAGGCCTCATTAGATTTGTCTCGCGATTTACACGGGGGGTTGTGGAGGTGGTTTTGTAATTAGACTTCGTTTGCTACTCTAAATTTTTGGTCAAAAGTGCTACAGTAAAAACGTGAAATGTAACCAAACACGGCCAAGCATGCCAAACGTACAGGGCCATGCATTTCTGGTCTAATCTTCTCTCGATTACCTCAAGTCCTTGAAATAAAACCAAATTGAAGTAGCTAGGTTGGGAAGCACACGAGTCCAGGACTCCCGTTGTCTGGTAAGCAAATTTGAACTACTCTTATAACTGATGATGAGTAGTCGTTGGGCCATGGTTGCAAGCAAAAGCGAAACAGGAATCTTGATCCGGCTGCAGGACGTGACCGGAGAGGGGATGTGTGAACCCGGTGAAAGGCGTGGAATATGCTCGGGATAAAAAGGTGACTGATCGAGGAGGGCGCGTGGCATCCACAAGCACATCGAGCTGGCATCTACCTACCCGTTGAAAACTTGAAATTCGTTGGAAAGCGCCGGCAAGACGCAGAAGCAGCTCGCCCGGTAGGCGACACGTACCTACGGCGGGAGCAAGTGCGCCTCGTCAGCTTTACAAAACTTATTGAAAAACCACCGGAGTTTTGTCTACCTAGTTAGTACATAAAACAAGATAATTAGGCCTTATCTAATGGCAAGAGCCCGCTGGTACCGAGCATCTCCAAGAGCTCTTGTATTTTTGGTGAGTTTTCTAAAAAAGAAAAGGAAGACAAAAAGTCTCTATCTAACAGAAACTCTATCTATCTCGTCTTCTATTCCCGTTTTCTATCCAAGGGGTGTCGCTAGGCATCTTTGCCTAACACTGAGCGCTAGCCATTCCTTTTTGGATTTTGGAGAAACTGTTGGATTTCATCCTTTTTCGCTAGCTATTTCGTTTTACATAATAGCTATATTAGGATTTTAGCTATTTATAGATACAAGAGTTCTTGGAGATGCTCTAAGCTTGCAACTACTGATGAGATGAATAGACCGTCCTGAATACAGTGCGGTGAGAGAGAAGTGCATTGAAAAACGATAGAGCAACTATAATGTTTGCCATAAGGTAGTCCATAGGTTTAAAATATTTGCTATCAGGTAGCTGGAATATTTTAAGACTAGTCCATAAAAATAAGATACCCATAAGTTTTTAAACTATCCATAGGAATTATAAAATATTGCTTTTTCATATACTCCTCTCTCTCGGTTTTGCACATGATTGTAAAGAAAAAGATTTTTTTATCTCATATTTGGCCCAACTTATAGACTACTTGTTGGCAGAAACATTGTGGAGACAGCATCAGCTATAGTCCACTAACGCAAAAACTGCTCATATGGACTACTTAGTCCATACAGTAAAATACATAAGCGGTCCTCGAACTTGTCTCAAGTTATCATCTAGGTCCCTAAATTTTCAAAATATATTTTTAGATTCATAAACTTGTGTCATTCAATTACCTAAACGAGCAAGATATATCTTTAGGTCTCCAAACTTATCTCAATGTGTCATTTCGATCCCAAACTCTCAAGGTGAATTTTCATATCCCAAAATTACCATTAATTAATTGGATGGACAGTTTATTAAACTATTTTTGAGCCGATTTATTTAGAAATTTTACCACTAAGACCATTTTAGTTCTGAATTAGTTTTCTTGTTTAACATGGAGATATCAATGCTAATCCTGAATATTTTCTACTAACTAATTATATTTTGAATGCGCTTTATATAAATTTATTAAGATAATTTGTTCCCATTCTCAATAAAAATCAAAATAGCAATTTTGTTAAACTTAAAGTAGCAAAAGAATTTTTCATCTTTAAACAACATTTATATTAAATTAAAAATAGCATCTTGAGAGTTTAGGGACCTGCATGACACCGCGAGATAAATTTATAGACCTAAAAATGCATTTGAGAGATTTAGGACCTAAGTGACACCTTGAAACAAGTTTAGGAATCTTAAACTACATTTTAAGAGTTTAGGGACCTAGATAACACGCCACAACAAGTATATAGACTGCTGGTGTATTTTAATCTAGTCCATATATATACATTGTGGTTGAGGCTATCTCTTCACTCCACAATAGCTCTTCACTTTTACTACTATTCATTAAGTAAAAAAAACTATTTTGCTAGCTTAGAGCTACCTCTTTGGAGGAGACCTTACAACTCGGGTTGGTCCTTTGCTACGTATGGATTCTATCAACTCAAATTCAGCCTCAGACTCAATTAAATTATAGGTAAAGTAGTACGATCTAGAGAAGCCTTTAATTGTAACGTCCCGCCTCCTTGAGGTCAGGCTTGCATACAGCTTATTTAGAACATAGACTGCACTCACAGTCCAATACAAATCTTTGTTCCGTCAAGTCATGCCAAGAATTATATTATTAGTGGTTCTGATAAAGAAGTCGTAAAATTATCATTACAAAAACAATTGGATGCATATATACTCAATTTGATTCCTTAAGAGTGGGTGAAGCCGGACAAATTCGTGCCAATAATCACGTGAATGACATATAACAACAGCTACTATGACTTAAAAAACTTTCAAAAATGAAGTGGCATCAAAGAAGTTGATTAGGGATAACGCTTTATTTGCAGAGCTAAATGCCTGGCAGTCCTATTCTATAGAAGTATACATTAAGACTTGGTTATTAAAGCATTGGATATTAACTACACTACTACATTAAGACTATCACCGCTGGGTTCTTTTTTAGCAGGTGGTGACAGTGGACATTACCGTCAATTTCTATTACAAACCGGTGGTGATAACCTCGACAAGCATCACCGGCAGGTCGCAATACGAATCTAATGTAGACACTTTTGTATAGATACTTTATAATTTGTCTTTACAAATATGTCACAATAAATTGTAAAAACACTTTTTGTGGCACTTTAAAAAGAGGCATATGTATTGAGACACTATTTGAGATATTTTAAATCATAGAGATATTTTTCTAAGTTATTTTGTAAAATGTCAGTACAGATTATTAGGGGAAAGTTTGAGACACTTTAATTTTTGACTTTAGCCCATAGTGGCATAGTTTGATTCATTCCTTTTAATATCATGAGACAGTATTTAGATCATTGAGGCACATTATGGAATACTCATAATAATTGTACTAAGTATATGCATAATAGTTGATGTAAGGTTGAGATGGTAGCAAGCTTAGGATTATGCAATAAGGGTAGAGACATAATAGTGTGTCATTACAAGTTGTCTTATAGAACATAGACAAAATTAACAAAGTGAAAAATGACTACAATTACGTGAGAGACAATGTAAAATATCTCTAGAAGTTAAAAATAATGTCTTTACATGCATGTTTTGTTGTAGTCTCAACATCGCTGCCGGATCGTAATACGATCCGATCCGGTGGTGCTACAATCACCATTCTATTTTATTTTCCCTCCTCTCTTACTCTTCTCTCTCCCACAGCTCGCTTCTCTCCCTCCCGTGCTCTTCTCCTTTCTCTCCTCTGTTGCCCCCTCCTCTCCCTTCTCCCCCACCGGCTCACCTCCTCCCCAGATCCCCCACAGCTCCTCTGCCCTCCCTTCTTCTCCTACCGGATCCCCACCCTCCGCCACTCCTCCCGCCTTCCCTGCCGCCACTTCCTCCTCCCTCCCTCCCTGGCCGTCCCCTGCGTCGCTCCTCCCCACCCCCTCTCCTGCAGTGCGGAGACCACAACGGCCGCGGTGGCGTGCAGGAGAGCAGCCGTGCATGGGGCTGCGGCGACGCAGGGGAGCAACCGCACGTGGGTCCACGGTGGTCAGTGCATAGGTCCACGGCGCGTGAAGCAGTCAGGCCGAGGGCCGTGGCGGCGTGTAGGGGAGCAGCGCCGTGCCGCACGGCCGGCCCTTCCCTCATCCTCTCCTCGAAGCCCGCCGCCGCCTCCCCTCCCCTCCACTCCTTTCCCGGCAGGGTGCGAAGTTGCAGGCAAGCGCCGATGGGCCGCATAGGCGCGAGCATGGGTGGCAACATTGTGGGGCGGTGCGCGAGGGAACGGATGGGGGGACGCAGAAGGCCCGCATGGCCGCGAGCGCATGCTAGGGGCCGTGAGGCGCTGCGCGTGGGGCAACGCGGCAATGCGCGGTGTGGCACACGGGCGCTGAGCAACGCTTTTTTTTTCTAGGTAGGACATCACCGCCGATTCTAGAACCGTTGGTGATGACTCTCCCCGTCACCATCGACCCTAATCAAACGGGACCCAAACCGACGAAGATGCGTTTTACTACTGGCCGTGATGACCTATGTTGGAGTAGTGCTAGGATGTTATGAAAGCATTTTTTTCACGTGAATCTGGTAAAGTTTAACTATATGGTTTTTTTATAATCAAAGACAATAGAATAATTTTAATAATAAATTGCACCCACCATACAATAACTTGGCAGGTGGGTGCAAATTGGTCCAACAACTTGTAAAGTGCTTAATTTAGTACAATAACTTGACAGCTAGGTGCAGTTTGATCCAACAACTTAGAAAATACTTAATTTAGTGCAATAACTTGACAAATTGGTGCATTCACAGTCCAAACATTACTAGACAATGTACTTACTAACGTGAGGTCACAATAAAGAGTATATTCACATCGGAGCGTATTATTTTATCATAGATTTTTATTTTGCAATGGACACCAATAATTTTATTCTCAGAATAAATTAATTATGGTTTTATTAAAAATAATATATTATTTAAGCACCATTACAACAATAATATATTAAGCAAAGTAGATGAACGTCAATAATTCTTAAATTTTATAAATGGAAATTATTAATGGTGATCCGATTGTTGTTTTTCAACTATGTATAATTTCTTATTAGTTCAAATTCAATCAAATTGAATTACACGATTAGCATCACTGAAACACCGAAGTCGATAAGAGTGACCCTAAAACCTTAAGTTTCTTCTGCGCTTCTGCTCGTGTATTCAATAATGCTCATGTTTGTTTCTGTTTATTACTTTATTTAGCTTATTTTTTCTTTCTAGTGTATATAGGAGGCTTTAAAAATATAAGTACCAAGCTCCTAAAAGATACAAATAGTTTTTAATCAACATATCGAAAACAGTGAGGGTGAATTTTTTTAATATTAAATAGTTTTAATTAAAATTAAATCACTATACAAAAATAATTAATATAAAGACATAATATTAATTTCTAAACACTGAGAGTTTTATCTTGGCCAAATACATTGCCATGCAGGCGCACCACAAAAATCAATAGTCAAAATAATACTTAATAATTTGTCCTAATGTGAATATACTCTTTTATTGAGACCTTGCGTTAGTTACATTGCCGTGTAATGTTTTCACTGTGAATGCACATATTTGCCAAGTTATTGCATTAAATTTGATATTTTATAAGTTATTGGACCGATCTGCACCCACTTGTCAAGTTATTGCACTAAATTGAGTATTTTACAAGTTGTTAGACCAATTTGCACCCACCTGACAAGTTGTCGTATAGTGGGTGCAATTTACTTTAATTTTAATTCTATCAATATATTATATTTCCTATTAGTGATAGAGTTATAGCCCAAATTTAACGGGTGCACTACGGCCATATTTGGGAGACTTTGCAGAGTAATTTCTAGGCTGAATTCAGGAGAAGTTCTTGCAAACGGTTTCTCTAAGAGAAGTGATTATGTGCTGATTCTGTGAATTGTTTCTCTGAAAAGAATTAAGAAGCTGGGAGCTGAAGTAGCTTCATATGATTCACTTATGTTTTTTCATAATGTCAATCTTAGAGAATTATAAAGAATCATTTTCAGCTAGTGAATCACTTCTCTCATATAATGAGACCCCATAGTGAATTGGAATTATGTGAAGCTCTACCAAATTGGCCCTATGTGTACACATATCTGAGTGCTTATTAAAACTTATGTACGTACAGTTATGATACAGTCACAGGTGACGGAGTCATAAAGAAATCCAAACAATTAAATAACAATTGGATGCAATATACTCGATTTGATTCCTCAAGAGTGGGTGAAGAGCCTGAAAAAATCGCGGAATAATCACGTGAAAGACATATAACAACAACTGCTATGTCTTAAAAAACTTCCAAAGATGAAGTGGCATCAACAAAGTTGATTAGGGATAACCCTTTGCGGAGCAAAATGCCTTGACAGTCCTGTTCTAGAGAAAACGTAACACGATGATACGTTAGGAATTCTGGAATTGGTTAACGCATTGGTTGTTGACGACAATAGGAGGTCCAGGGATCAGTGCATCAGGCCCGTATCTAAGCACGTGCGGGCCGTGCGACCGCACAGGGCCCCCGAATTTGAAGGGCCCCAAAATATTATATATACATTAGATATAGTCATGTAAATACTTTAATTTAGTTAATTATTGATTCAATTTGTAGCAAAATATGGCCCAAATTGCTCCTAAAAGATAAATCATTGTAGGCGTATCACTTATCACTTCCTTTTACATGGGTGCTACTCGGGGTCAGGTGTGTGATCTCGAGTGGACCTATCACAGCACCACAACCTCTCCAGGATTCCATATTTTGAACCTAAAATCGGCCTAATAAACTAGGCCCCTCAATACTTTGTTGCTAAAACAAACTTTTTTTGGAAAAAATTTTTGTTGCTCAAGCAATAACAATTGTTCCAGCAATAAAAGAAATTATTCCGGAACAAAAAAATAGTTATTAGACCTTTTTGTGATGATTTAACTGTCAGTCACACGTGTGACTTCTAACATTTGTGCTTTCACACAGCACATCGCGCATATCGCGCTTGCCGGCTGCTATCACTTGGTATTCACGATCCTGCACTAGGCCACTAGGGCCCAGTCCATTGTTTCGCACAGGGCCCTCGAATTTGCCGGTACGGCCCTGCAGTGCATCCACGACCGTACCTACGGTCCTAGATATTTTGATCTGTAGTATTAGGTCCCACGCACAGCAACAGTATTTTCTCTCACAACGAATCAACAACAGCCAGCCAACAGTATTTTTCTCTAATAGCAAATCGGCACCAGCTATCAACTACAGCCAACTGAACAGAGGGCATCGGAGCATTCTGCCTGTTATTCCGGCTTGGTGTCCTTGTACAATCGAGGGATGAACATCCCAGCCCGTATAGATCAGTAGGGCCAAAAAGTTTCTTAAAATTTTACCGTGTACTGTAAATCTGGCTGACGACCCATCAGCTGCATACAGAACTTGGATCGATCTGGCTCGAGTCCAGCCACATCAGACACACTTTTCTTTTGACATCAGACACACTTGCTAATGCTACAAACTACTACCTTGAGAGTCAAACTGAAGCCTTCAACAGGACTAACCAACATTCAGACAAGACAACAGACCCCTCAAACATACTAGTACACCATCAACGTCGAATAACTACTACACCATGTCCTTGTGTTTAATTTTGTGGACCACAACCATGTCCATGGTTTGCAACAAAATTGTTACTTTCCTTTCTGCAACGGGTTTTAATGTCTGTTCAGGATACGTCCAACCAAAGATTCATGTAGCCTCGGTTAATTGTTCCTTTGGATTTAGAGGCAGTACACCCAAATATCTTGCTTTTCAGATCTCTTATTTTGTCTGATCAGTCTAGTCTTGAAACGGCTTTTATCATGTCCATCCAATGATGTAAAAGAACATCATATATCTATATCTATAAAATATATATAGTTAGTCCCCACTACAAAGCATTGATATCTATTTCTCTCAAACCTTAGCGAGCCACACTATCAACATTATTTTGACCATTCGATTGTTTCCAGTGAGCTCTTTATATCCGTTGAATCAGACTTGATCTATATGGTCTTTCTACCTTCTAACATTGATGCACCCACTCATGATAACAATTAAGGATAAGAACAACCAATGATATTTGGAAGATGAAGAGGAATTGATCAGCGCGGCGCAAAGATTCAAGACCCACCATCTTTCAGACCCGGCTGCCGACGACATTTTTAGTATCTATTTTCAAACAATGAAGATTCAGTTCATTATTCTTCTCTAGAATAATCGAGTTCCATTTTTCTATGCGTTCGATTTGGTGTTTACAAAATATTATTGATTGAGAATTCATTAGAAACTACTCTTTTAGTCCCGCAGCAACGCATAAGAAAATCACCTAGTATCCTATATAAATGGAACCCACTAAACAACATTAACTCTGATTTTTCTGCAACTACATGAAGCCACATCATCACTTAAATCTATACTGTCAGATTTTTATTATATGTGTTTTTCCTATACTTCCGATGAGCTACATGAAGTCACATCATCACTGGTAAACGAAGCCCAACAGCCAAACCGAGCTGCCAACACAGAGGATCCAATAGCCAAAGCCTGGTAATCGGACATCCACCATCTCACCCACTCACACAAAGGCCATGCATCTTTTTTATCCCACTGCCGCAAAAACTACCAGCAGACCAACAATTTGCTCATGCGAAATCAAGATTCTTTTATGTGGTCGTTTCATTCTGCTTCTTAATCCCTCAGTTTTTCTCTGTCGGCAACCCCTTCATCTGTCTTCTCCAAACAATTACTCTATTTCTCTTCCCCAAAGCGTATGGATTCTTTCACTTTCCCGATTTTTTTTCCTATCAGATGGCCCCCTATTCTAATTTGACACCGGCAATCTACCAATTTCTTTTCCATCTATTGTGCTGAGGTAAGAGCTGATGATTCTTTTGTGATTATTTCTAATCGTGTTTTAGTTCCCTTGATTTTTCTCTTTAGAAGGACCCGTACATAGGGCTGGACGAAAAACTCGTAACTCGCTAGCTCGCTCGACTCGCTCGTTAATGGCTCGGCTCGAGCTCGACTCGTTTTATAATGAGCCAGCTCGTTTTATAACAAGCCAGCTCGTTTTATAACGAGCCAGCTCGAGCTGGCTCGCGAGCCGCTCGCGAGCCATAACGAGCCAGTTAATTATGAAGCCAGCAAATTTAAATGGGTGCATTGTTAAAGACAAAAAATTCTAATGACCCATATTTGAAGAAAATGAGTGCTGCAATGTTAAACAAATTTGATAAATATTTGGAAGAGAAGAACAATGTCATGGTTATTGCTACAATCCTTGACCCTAAGTTCAAAATAATATATATTCAGTTCTATTTTAGTCAGTTTTATGACTCCTCAAGGTATGAACAAGAGGTTGCTTATATAAAAAATGAGTTAGAATAGTTGTATAAGAAGCAAGAATTGGAACAATGCTGGAAAATGGGTAAGAAGAGCAGCATAAGAAGCAAGAATTGGAACGACCCAAATGAGCTATAACGAGCCATACTCTGTGATGATGTGTGTTCATATTGTCTCTCTACATTGGCTCGCGAGCCAAACGAGCTAGCTCGAGCTCGCTAACGAGCCGAGCCGAGCTAGCCTGCTGGCTCGTTAGTATAACGAGCCGAGCCGAGCCAATATGTTAACGAGCCGAGCTATAACGAGCCGAGCCGTAACGAGCCAAGCTGGCTTGATATCCAGCCCTACCCGTACATAATTGAGGCCCTTATGGGGTAATTTTTCTCTTCTTCTTCCGCGGGTCGCAAGATCTGTGCCGCCGTCGCCACCCCACGGCTGACGACGCCGTCTCCGAGTGTTGCGGCCAACCGCTTTCACCACCCGCTCTGTCAGCTTCATAACTTCATCTTTTCAGCAAACTCAACTTCAACATTTTTGTCCACAAATTCCGCAGCAACGCACGGGGTATTCAACTAATTTTTACAATAATAAATACAGGCCTAGTATGAACCGTAAATTCGGTGCCCAAGAGGCCAAAACCCATTGTTACTACTTTTGCAGTGATAAAAATCAATGTTATGAATGAAAGTGGTAAAATTCTTTTTTTTTTTGAAAAAAACTCAAAGTGGTAATATTCGAGAACCTTGTCCGAAAATTACGCAACGACGCAGTAGCTACGACTTCGTTCGTGTCGGTCCGTGAATCTTACTCGTGCACGCCTGGACCGCGCCGTGGACCGCGACTCCCCCCTCGTGTCCCCGTCAGCGCCACCTCCCTCCACGAGACGTGATAGGCCGCGCCCGGCCCGACCAGTCGCGGCGTCGGTGTCCACGCAAGAAATCCCACATGTGCTTGCTTGCCCTGCCCTGACGACGACCCCTCCCGATCGATAAGGAAACGAGACGAGACGAAGAAGGCGCCCCACGCCGAGCAAACCAAGGCCTTGTTTGGGTATGCTAGAAAACTAGCACGCATACATTTCGAAAAAAAAATCTCGCATGCATGAAACACTAAATGAGGTTTATTTGCAAAACCTTTTTAGGAATGGGTGTAACTTTTCGCGACGAATCTAATGGCGGTAATTAATCGATGATTTGCCACAGTGATGCTACAGTACCATCCTCTAATCGCGCGGTCAAAGACTTCATTAGATTCTTCAAGGCCACTAGCACAGGGGTTCTGAAGTTGGTTTTGTAAACTGACTTTGTTTGACACCGTAATTAACGGTCAAAGTGGTTACTATTCACTAGCGCTACAATTAGAGCACAACGCCCAAGCCAAAACCCCCTCCCGGCCCGTCTCCAGATCCCACCAAGCCTGTCAGGGCCTCCCCTTCCTCGGCTGGCGACAGGCAACCGCTGCCGCCGCCCCTGCTAATATATTCAGAAGTCAGAACCGTGCCGAGCAGAGCAGTACTGCGGAGCAAGTAGAATAGGCGTCAGGGCCGTACCGGCAAATTCGAGGGCCCTGTGCGAAACAATGGACTGGGCCCTAGTGGCCTAGTGCAGGATCGTGAATACCAAGTGATAGCAGCCGGCAAGCGCGATATGCGCGATGTGCTGTGTGAAAGCACAAATGTTAGAAGTCACACGTGTGACTGACAGTTAAATCATCACAAAAAGGTCTAATAACTATTTTTTTGTTCCGGAATAATTTCTTTTATTGCTGGAACAATTGTTATTGCTTGAGCAACAAAAATTTTTTCCAAAAAAAGTTTGTTTTAGCAACAAAGTATTGAGGGGCCTAGTTTATTAGGCCGATTTTAGGTTCAAAATATGGAATCCTGGAGAGGTTGTGGTGCTGTGATAGGTCCACTCGAGATCACACACCTGACCCCGAGTAGCACCCATGTAAAAGGAAGTGATAAGTGATACGCCTACAATGATTTATCTTTTAGGAGCAATTTGGGCCATATTTTGCTACAAATTGAATCAATAATTAACTAAATTAAAGTATTTACATGACTATATCTAATGTATATATAATATTTTGGGGCCCTTCAAATTCGGGGGCCCTGTGCGGTCGCACGGCCCGCACGTGCTTAGATACGGGCCTGATAGGCGTAATCTTCCCTCCGTCGAAGGAAGGGGAGGAGGCTGGAGATACCGGTGGGCGGCGGCTGGGGGCGCCATGGATTGGGCTGTTCCGGCATTGATGAACTCCGTAGCCGACGGGCCGTCCTACCGGGACCTCTGCTGCTACGGGGCCGGAATCGCAGGTCAGTAGTGTTTATCCTTATCCGGATGTAGCTAGTAGTGCGTGGGCAGGCACATGCTACCAAGCCACTCTCTTTCTTCCTGTCTCCCCTGTTGTCCGTCCGGAGAGAAAGCCAGGCATTCTTCTTGGCTTCTTGCTCGTCTTCCCCTTCGGGTTCTGGAACTGGAGTCCTGGATTGGGTCAGCTTAGCTTTTGTTGGGTTCCTTGGGTACGGGATTGGATGCTGGAGGCTTGCAAGAAGAAGATGGCTGAATTTGATTTTCGTTTCAGGGAACGTCTTCGCCTTCGTCCTCTTCATCTCCCCACTGTAAGTTCCCCTTCCCTCTCTCTCTCTCTCTCTCTCTCTCTCTCTCTCTCTCTCTCTCTCTAGAAAATGGAATAGTTTCCTGCCAGTTCCCCTTCGTTGGTCAAATTACTAATCTCAAGAATACAAGTTTCCTAATTGTTCAACAAAAAAAGAATACAAGTTTCCCCACATGTTTCTATTCTCAACAGATCCAATGCTGAAGAAGTTATAATGCCCATCTTGTGTCTTGCAGGCCGACATTCAGGCGGATCGTTCGGAATGGATCCACGGAGCAGTTCTCGGCCATGCCGTACATCTACTCGCTCCTCAACTGCCTCATCTGCATGTGGTACGGCCTGCCCTTCGTCTCGTACGGCGTCATCCTCGTCACCACCGTCAACTCCATTGGCGCCGCCTTCCAGCTCGCCTACACCGCCGTATTCATCGCCTTTGCTGACGCCAATGAGAGGGTGGCCACCGCGCACTCAAACTGACTACTTGGTCATTTCCTGCATATTCCACATACTGAATAAGCATATCCTTGTTGCAGTTGAAGGTCTCTGGTCTCCTGGCAGCCGTATTTGTGGTGTTCGGCGTGATTGTGTATGTTAGTTTGGCGTTGCTTCATCACAGTACACGACAGACTTTCGTCGGATATCTCAGTGTCGCATCCCTCATATTCATGTTCGCGTCCCCCTTGTCCATCATTGTGAGTTCTTACGGATTGGCATGATTATTCTGCACATCCTGATTTGGTAGTCTTAATTCGTTTCATAATTTCACTGATAGAAATGCAGTTGGTTGTGGGCACTATGCAATTCAATACTATTGTTTCTCTCTGGATATTTCAATGATCCTTATTCCCTGTTCTCCTCCACTATTGTTTGACAGAATCTGGTCATCAGGACAAAGAGTGTGGAGTACATGCCCTTCTATTTGTCATTATCTATGTTCCTGATGAGTGTATCGTTCTTCGTATATGGGGTGCTGCTGCATGATTTCTTCATATATGTACGGTTCAAGTTTCCTATTGTTGGTTGTAGCTTTTGCTTCGAAGGGTGTCTAACTGTATGTCTGTTAGTTTTGCTCATCTTGGTTTGTTTCTCAATTTCAGATTCCAAACGGGATTGGAACCATATTGGGTGTCATACAGCTGTTGCTGTATGCCTACTTCAGAAAAGGATCAAGAGGGGAAGACAGGCTGCCATTGCTAGTCACACATACATGAGCATGCCAAAGAACAAGGTTCGACAAACGATCTACTGTTATCTTGCCTTGTCCTCTTTTTTTTTTTTTGGGGGCTTGCGGCTACCTCTGTGCCACAACTTTTAAGTGACACTCTAGTGCTTATATCATTTGTGGTGGTGTTTAAAATTAAACAAATACTAGGAGAGAGGGAGGGACTTGGATTGGTGAATGGAACACTCTAGTTCTGTCGCTAGCTATCCATCATCGAGATTTGTTCTCTGCTGAAAGCAACCATTAACACAAACAAAACGGCATTTCTTTTTGTAAAGGTAAATGATGTGTTCTCCTAGCACATGCTAAGCCTTGTCTAAACCATATAAAACTATAAAGAACACATCATATCATCGTAGATTCATCAATTAAGTAATGTTGCTTATTTCGAGTAGACGAGTACAAAAGTCTGGTATAAATCTAATGTTCAGATAACCTGCAAGCAACCCCATGTGTATTTTTATGACTTGGCGATTCCATACAAAAAGGTAAGACACCAAACTTAGCCAAAGATGGATAAGAAGCAAATTCAGGTTTGTACATGCTGCTTAATCTATACCAAGGTTTTTAAAGCGGTAAGGCGAGGCGAGGCGATGCGCCACCGCTCGGACGCCTAGGCGATAAGGCGTGAGGCGAGGCGACGCCTTAGTTACCTGTAAAACACATTCATTTACCTCTAAAACACATACATTTACTTGTAAAAGAAAAAGAAAAATAGAGGATCACTGGGCCTAGAGGTGGAAAACCGGCCCATCAACTCAGCCCGACCCAATTTAACCCATCCCCAGCCCCCCTCCACCTTATCGCCAACCCTACCCGCCCATCCCCCATCCCCATCCCGCATCCCGCCGCCTCTGCCTCTCCTCCCATCCCCCATCCCGCCGCCTCTGCCTCTCCGATCCCGCCGCCTCTGCCTCTCCTCCTCCGACCGCGTCGCCGCCGCCGCTGCCTGTCCGCCTCCTTCTCCTCCTCCTCAGCCGCTGCCGCTGCCCTCTTCCGCCTCTGCCTCTGTCTCCTCCGTCGCCGCCCGCCTCTGCCTTCTCCGCCGCCAGCCCCTGCCACCGCCCGATGCAAGACCGGAGGAGGAAGGACAGGAGGCGGCGGCGCAGCTCCGTCCCCCGGTGGCGCGGCACTGGAACGCCGGCCAAGGCGAGGAATGGTAAGGCGACGCCGACGCCCTGATTTTTTTTCCCGCTCGGACGTCTAGGCGACGCCTTAAAAACCCTTGATCTATACCTATTACTAAAGCGAGTAAGATTTCCACCCAAATTTTTGGTTTGGTACGTTAGTTTGGTCTGACAGGTGGGCTTTAGTCCATCACATACGGGAGTCGGACCACGACTCGATCACGTAGACGATCCTTACAAATTAACATACGGGCACCAATACATATCTGATACTTATACGAACTTTGTCCGTAGCAACGCACGGACATAATTGCCTAGTTAGATATAAATGGCCAGTCCATGAAGACGATGCAGCTTTTAATTGGTGTCACTTTCTTGCAAGATATTGATGTCTGGGTACGGCTCAGCACGTTTCGTTTTCTTGAACGCAAAATATGGGCCAGATCAATGTATTGATGTTGCTGGGTCTGAGCTGGCACTAAAATAATCTAGTTGTTTTCTCCCAAATTTCAGGTGCATTGTCGAAGTTTTGGAAATTCTTCAGGCGTGTACAGTCGTTGCTTTATTCTGCTTTTGTATGCTTGGAATTCAGATGAGAAATTTGACCTGTCACTGCTGAATAGGCAGCCTATCACATTGATGGGAGTCAAGGCCGAGGTTATCTGAAGACAGAAGACACCAATTGCCGTGGTTGTCCAAATCGTTTCGTTTCAGTTAAAAGTACGCTGTCTATCGGTTATGAGTACACGCAACAAGAGTCATAGCTTCGCTGTATATTCCACGGTAGATGCTGCGAATTGTTGGAATCATTTGTTTAAATATATATGTATATATAAATTGAATAAAGTTTTGTATAGCATTGTTGTTGCGTGGACTTCATCAATGGATGGGGCCTCCTGCATGTACACTAAAAACAAGGAGATTTGGTAATAAAAGAGGATTGTTTCATCATCTCATATCGTCATTAGTTTGGCCTGGCCTCTCGTGGCACCTTGGGCATTTTATTAATACGATAGTACTATAGTAGGATAATGATTTGCCTGTTCCACAGTTTTTCAAGAGACAGAAAATTATCCTCGAATGTGCACACAGCACACTTAACCACATGTACCCAACTAGTATACTTCTATTAGAGATTATTCGTTGTGTGTTCTGCTTTACAACAGGAAAAGAAAGAAAGAAAGAAAGAAAGAAAAAGAACTTTTGTATGCTCATCCGTTTGGCTCGTTTACAAATGAGATATTGCAAAAGACAGAAAAAAATTGCAACTGAGGCTGCTATCTTGACATGCTTTGTTCTTTTTATCCTCGACAGGATAAAAACTGCATACGTTCAGAATGAATGTGTAACTTCTTTTCTTCTGTACCGATTTAAATTTAATTAAAAAATAGTGAGCTGATAGCATGAGCAAGAGTTTTGGTGGTCACTCAGTATATTCGCTCAGCTGTGGAGACAGGGCGAAGGAACACAACAATGACAGTGATGTTGTCTTTGCTGCCGCGCTCTGCAGCCTCTGTAGCCAGCCTCTTGGAGCACATTCTAGGCTCTTTTACTGTGTCCTTGATTATTGACAGCACATCCTCGTTGCTTACCACATCCCACAGGCCATCACTAGCCATCACCTACAGGAAACCGAATGAAGTGATTGTGAAGCTTTAGATACTTCATTTCAGTAGATCTCTTGATATTTGCTTAATCATCGACATCAGGTGCAGTAGGAATTTTGTTATAATGATTACAAGCAAACTATTACCTTCAAAAAGGGCTTTGTCAATGTAAACAAGCAACAGAATATTAGGGCCATTATACCCAATGAGCTTCTTTCATAACTAAATATTAAGAGAAGTGGGTATGTCCCATGAATGCGTATTGTAAGTTAAGAACAGTAAGCAGTGGTTGATATTTCTGAAAACTTGGAATGCAAATCCACATGCTTGGATTAACCATAATGTCTGGCTGACGATTTGACAGGTGCTCTTTATTAATTATTACACAGTATTCAATTTTATGCCAATCAATATAGAGGGTATTCAATTTTATGCCAATCAATATAGAGGTCACGCATACGGTTGTGTGTGTGTGCCTGTATTCGACTCTATAGCCCCTAGATCTGGGGTCTCAAGTCTGTGTGCCAGGAAAACTAGACCCACTCTAGTTGGCAGGGTCATTTAAATTGGTTTCAAAAGTTTTGGTTTATGAGGAAAAGTGATTTCAGGTGGGAACTGGTGAGTTCCAGTCATTCAATGAGGACTCCGTCGGAATCTTCAAATTAGAATTTAAGACACACTGACCAAAATCACTGGGAAGAAATCCAATATCACCTTGGGAGATTTTTTACAAAACCAAAATTCTAATCCAGCTCCTGGTTCATAATAGCCATGGTCCATCCAAAGCCAAGTGGATTTTGGGGTGATGTGGCTTTTGTATTATAGCTTTAGAAGAAGATTAATATGGGCAAACTAAGCTACTCCCTTCCAAAATGTAGGTCGTTTTGACTTTTCTATGTTTATAGATTTTGCTATGCACCTAGACATACATTATATCTAGGTACATTGCAAATACTATGAATCTAAAAACGACCTATATTTTGGAACGGAGGGAGTAACTAACAACTAATAATGCCTTACAATGTTGAGTCACTCAACTTGATCAAATTAGTAGAACAATGCCAGACTGGGCATCATCAGAAGTTCAGAACTAAGCAAGTTCCCCTGTACCATATGTACTTCATGTTGGACTATTCAAAGGAAGCATTTAGGCTATCACTTCCTTTATTAGATATTGTGTATACAAGAAAAATAAAGAAGGAAAAAACATTTATTTAATAGGGGAGCATGAGATCTGAAGAGGTAGTTCATCTCTATCTCTATATACTCTATTCTTAGGCAACAAAAACAGTGGGTAGCAAAACACTCCGTTCTGAAATAAGAAAAATGCTCCTGTTCCAGTTAAGACAAGGCAATAGATCATGTATATCACGTTGATTTACAATGACAAACTGCAGAGAGCAACATAATACAAGAAAACCTACCAGGAACTCATCATCATCTGACAAAGCAGTTTCAGTAACCTCAGGTTGTGCTGTGACTGCTGGCTTGAGATCATCATCACCAATTGACCTTGTGACCTGTTAGTTAAAGCTACATTCCTGAGAATGCGAATTTCCACATAAAATCCTTGAACATCATTTTTAAGCACCCAAACACCAACACCCCAACATTTATACAACTTATTGCCACAAGCCATAAAAGTAATATAGAAGTAAGTGGAACATTTTTTCTTATGACCTTGGTTCCAAACTAATCATCACTACATTTCTTGTTTATTGAGAATCTAAGGACTATACTCCTAGCAGTACAGCGCAATGCAAAAACTACCAGAATGCTGAGATGATGAAATTTAAGAGATGCATATGGACAGATAAAGTAAAATTTATTCAAACTGAAAATCCAAAGTACCATTGAAGTTTTTTCAAATATTCACCATTAAAGATTCTTATAGCTGCAGTAAACACCCTAGGAGTAAATAAAACTTTATGACTTTGCTGAGCATGTGATGTGATTATATGAAAGTCTTCCTGTATCCAGATAGTTGATTATATGAAAGTCTTCCTTTATCCAGAGAGTCTTGTATGTCAATTATTTTCTATGTCTGATATTTATTTTGTGATCTATGGTTTTACTGAGCAAGAATTATAGTTGCATACATACTTGCCGTATAGCAACTAGTCATGTGCATCAGTAGGCAGCACAATGATTTGATAGTTTTCCTTGTTGGCAAAAGCACACAGATAATTTGATGTTGTATACCCAAATGAAT
This sequence comes from Panicum virgatum, assembly GCF_016808335.1. Lineage (NCBI taxonomy): Eukaryota > Viridiplantae > Streptophyta > Magnoliopsida > Poales > Poaceae > Panicum > Panicum virgatum. The sequence goes on along the minus strand of NC_053140.1, from coordinate 31,582,295 downwards.
TGAAAGGCAATGAACAAGCAGTCAAGTACCATCTTATAGCCAGGAGGAACAAGTAAATTGCTGATAAAAAATATTAGTAGGCAATAGCAGAAAAGTAATAGTTTGCAGCATAGTTTTTATTTTTGAATAAATATTTGCAACATCGTTTCATAAATTAGTACTTGCTTCACTGATGCAAATAAAAGAATTTTGCCAGTCATTGGCCATTTCAATGCATAATCTAGTCAATATTTGCTAAAAGGAGTCAATTTGACTATTTGAGTACCTGAAGAGCAGCTGTACCCACACGCCACGTATCTATTTGCCATTTTACTTCAGTTCCAGCTTTTATTACGCGCTCTCTTTCCTTCGGACAGCTGGCAACATGATCCTATAACATTGAAATGAAAATAAAGTTGAGCCAGAGATGCCATAATCCTCAAAAGAATGTAGTATGATAATATGGTACAGAATGATTGAGCCCAACCTTGGTCATGGGAAATGGTTTACCAGCACGGCTTAGGATTGCCCGGCAATCACCAGCATTTGCTACAAAAAGCTTGTTTCTCACTACTAGGGCTGTCACAGCTGTGCAACCAGGATGCCATTCTTTTTGGATTATCCTTTTTGACTTTTGGTGAAGAATTAGTTCTTCTCGAAATGCTATGTCCGTCCTTACAAATGCTTCTGCAAGGGCATCAATTGGGCTGCATAATGCCAGAACTCAGATCAAAATTTTAGCACGGTAAACATTTTCCAATGTTTTGCGTTCAACACAAACCTTGTACCCTGACCAAATTGCTTCAGAAACCCAGGGACAGCTCGGACAGAAAACTCAGCAGCTGCTGAACCTGTGGAAAGTATTGTGTAAGATATTCTAATGTGAAAAGCTAGTAAAGATCAACCAAGCTATGTTTCTTTGACTAGCAAACCTCTGTGACCATCAAAAATGCCAAAGGCAAAAACATCCTTTTCTTCGCTCACATGGGGAAGCATAAAATGGGTATCTTCCATAGTTTCCCTTCGACCACATGTTGCAAAAGATCCCCAACTTAATGTTGGATGATACTCTGAGGACTGATTGGAATAGCCAGACCAAACATTCTCTGTAAGATCCGATTTTTCTGATCTCTTAACAAAAAGCTCCCCTTGGTTAAACCAGTTTAATGCTTCTTTATAATGGTGTGCTTCTATGTTGCCATTTTGACTCTTGCTCACAGGAGATGATGGAAAGCAAGCACTTGAAACTAAATGCTTTTGGATTATATTTAGCTCATCAATTATATTTTCAAACGATGGTCTCTTTTCAGGATCGGAATCCCAGCAACGCTGGATAAGTGACGAAAGAACCAATGGAACACCAGATTTTGGAAGGGCAAGTGCAGGGCGCAATCCTTGAGAAACAACTGCTGCTGTAAGTTGTTGTTCAGTGTAAGTCATTTCAAGAACAGTGTGTGCCTACAGAAAATATGGTTACTGATGGGGTCTGTCATGTTAAATACAGTGAACTGTAATATGAACATTTGTACAGAACTAATAAAGGAATAGATGCGTGATTACGCAGTAAAACACATCTCAAGTTAATACATAAAGTTTGATGCTGAATGGAATATTAATATCTTACGATTGGAATTATGCATTAATCATTATAACCACAATAACAAAATTTTATATGTCCGGTAGAATGGCAAAGTAATTATGATGACCTTTTCTCTAGGCACCATGGAATAGATTATATGATGTAGATTGTAGAATGATTTTTGCCCATGATCAGTCAGATGAATTTTTACAACAAATTGCAATTAACAAGAGAACATGGTAGCATAGTTGGCATTAAGAAATCAGCAAAGAAGATAAAAGAACAATAAAAATACCTGTGCTTCTGCTCGCAGATCTGTATAAGGCACCACACCAGTAAGAAGCTCACTGTAAATTTAGTGAAACAGAGTGCAAGTGTTAAAGCATCACGAATAACGATGCTAGCAGAATACCTTGCCTTGTACTGAATAAATTTTCACACGTACAAAGAAATGACACAAGTTAGTTGAATATGCTAGCAAAACCTCTTGCCAATCACAGCATAACTAATGGTTCAATGGATTCTCCATCTGAAGTATCCAGCTATGTTCTATCTTGCAATTCCAATCCCACGTCCCTTGCCTATTCACAAAACATCACTGGTGGACCCAGTTACATCAAAGCAGTTCCCCATCAGTAGAATGGGCAATGACAATATGAATGCATGCAATCTGGTTACAGAATGCATGCAATCTGGTTGCATGCTAGATGGTAAGACAGAGACATGGTGGCGAAGGAGTTCTAGAGAAACACTGATACACTAGCATCACTATAGTTATTTTATTCTGACAAACCATAGTGGCAAGTGGCAACACTTGTTTGTATAAATCAAGAAATCAAGTGTCCAAACACAATCAGAATTGATCCTACAGATATGGCATCTGTGTCGGAACAAGCATGTTCCTAAAAGCAGGTTAAACTACTGCTGCTACGTCACATGTATCAGCATCACCAACAGAAATACTACGGAGAAATAGTTTGTACTATAATGTTTTGATAATGTTACTGAAGTGGATGGAGTCACTTTACATTTAATGATAAAGGAAAGAGGCCTTACTTGATAGATATTGCGAAGCTATATACATCAGACTTTTCTGTATGTATATCCTTTCTCAAAATTTCTGGTGCCATGTAAATTAGTGTCCCAACCATATTTTTTTTATGGAAACCACCAGTGGGCTTGCCAGATGATTTCCAGTTCTCAACTGAGACACGCTTAATATCCTTCTGAAACATGGCTAAGCCAAAATCTGCTAGGTGTGGATGGAGGTCTTTGTCTAGCTGTACAGAATTATAAGTTTCCATTAATGTATGAAAAGGTGGGAAAATGCAGGTACTTTGTTAATCTGCGGCCAAAAACAAAGCACAGAAGTATGTGATTCTACATAGATACAATAAAAATGCAGAGACATACCAAAATATTTGCAGGTTTTATATCTCTGTGAACAACCCCAAGGATGTGTAGGTACTGGAGAGCCTTTGCTGCAAAGGTGTCATGCAAAACGGTGTCAAACATTAGTATTTACAACTTTTGCAATAACAGATACAACAACAACAACAACAACATAGCCTTTTTCCCAAGCAAGTTGGGGTAGGCTAGAGATGAAACCCGAAAGAAAAAGTTCAAGGTTCAGGCACATTGATAGCTAGTCTCCAAGCGCTCATATCTAAAGCTATCTCTTTAGAGATATTCCAATCCTTAAGGTCTCTCTTAACCAACTCATCCCACGTCAGTTTAGGTCTACCTCTACCCCTCTTTACATTATCGACCCGCTCAAGAACCCCATTACGCACCGGCGCCTCAGGAGGCCTTCGTTGGACATGTCCAAACCATCTCAGCCGATGCTGAGTAAGTTTCTCCTCAATTGGTGCCACCCCGACCCTATCCCGAATAACTTCGTTCCGGACTCTATCCCTCCTTGTGTGCCCGCAAAACCACCGCAACATCCGCATCTCTGTTACACTCAGTTGCTGCACATGTCGCCTTTTCGTAGGCCAACATTCAGCACCGTATAACATCGCCGGACGAATTGCTGTCCTATAGAATTTGCCTTTTAGCTTTTGTGGCACCCTCTTGTCACAAAGGATGCCAGAAGCTTGCCGCCATTTCAACCAGCCAGCTGAAATTCTATGCCTAACATCTTCATCAATGTCGCCATCCTTTTGTAGCACCGATCCTAAATACCGAAAAGTATCCTTCTGGACCACCACTTGCCCATCTAGACTAACGTCTCCCCCCTCATGCCTAGTCGCGCTGAAATCGCACATCATGTACTCGGTCTTGGTCCTACTAAGTCTGAACCCTTTCGACTCTAACGTGCGTCTCCACAGCTCTAACTTCCTATTAACCCCTGCCCTACTCTCGTCAACTAGCACCACATCATCAGCAAAGAGCATACACCAAGGGATCTCACCTTGTATATCCCTTATGACCTCATCCATCACTAAAGCAAATAAATAAGGGCTCAATGCTGACCCCTGGTGTAGGCCTATGTTGATAGGAAAGTCAGTGGTGTTGCCATCACATGTCCGGACAAACGTCGTCGCATCCTTGTACATATCCTTAATGAGGGTAATGTACTTAGTTGGGACTTTGTGCTTCTCCAAAGCCCACCACATGACATTTCTCGGTACTTTGTCATATGCCTTCTCAAGGTCAATGAAGACCATGTGCAAGTCCTTCTTCTGCTCCCTATATCTCTCCATCAATTGTCGTATTAAGAAAATCGCCTCCATGGTTGACCTTCCAGGCATGAACCCAAATTGGTTTTGGGTCACACTTGTCACTCTTCTTAGGCGATGCTCGATAACTCTCTCCCAAAGCTTCATCGTATGGCTCATCAGCTTAATCCCACGGTAGTTAGTACAACTTTGAACATCGCCCTTGTTTTTGAAGATAGGTACTAATATACTTCTCCATTCTTCCGGCATCTTGTTTGACCTAAAAATGAGATTAAAAAACTTAGTTAACCATACTATTGCTCTATCTCCTAGGCATCTCCACACCTCAATGGGAATACCATCAGGGCCCAGCGCTTTAACTATCTTCATTCTCTTCAAAGTCTCCCCGATCTCTACCTCCTGAATTCTCCTCACAAAACGTCTGTTGGTATCGTCAAAAGAGTCATCTAACTCAAGTGTAGGGCTCTCACTCTCCCCATTAAACAACTTGTCGAAGTACTCTCTCCATCTATCCATGATCTCCTCATCCTTCACTAGCAGTCGATCTGTCCCATCCTTAATGCATTTGATTTGGTTGATGTCCCTTGTCTTCCGCTCGCGGATCCTAGCCATCCTATAAATGTCCTTCTCCCCTTCTTTCGTGCTTAGCCGCTGATACAGGTCATCATACGCCTTATCCTTTGCTACACTCACAGCTCGCTTTGCAACCCTCTTCGCTAAATTATAACTCTCGATGTTGCTGCACTCTTGTCAAGGTGGAGGCGCTTGAAACACTCCTTCTCCTTAATAGCCCTCTGCACCTCGTCGTTCCACCACCAGGTGTCTTTCCCCTCCTGTTTGCCTCCCCTACTCACGCCAAACACCTCTGAGGCCACCTTCCGAACACATGTTGCCATCTTTAGCCACATGTCATCTGTGTCTTCTCCTTCTTCCCAAGGCCCCTCACCTAGCATCCTTTCCTTAAACGCTTGTGCCGCTTCCCCTCTAAGCTTCCACCACTTTGTTCTCGCAATCTTGGCACATTTGTCCCGGAGGACACGTACCCGAAGACGAAAGTCCGCCACCACAAGCTTGTGTTGAGGGACAACACACTCCCCAGGTATCACCTTACAATCTAAGCAATCACGTCTATCCTCCCTCCTAGTAAGGATAAAGTCGATCTGGCTCGAGTGTTTTCCACTACGAAACGTCACAAGATGGGATTCCCTCTTCTTAAACACGGTATTCGCTATCAACAAGTCGTAGACTAACGCGAAGTTCAACACATCCTCCCCCTCTTGACTCCTGCTACCATATCTAAAACCCCCGTGCACTCGCTCGAACCCTACATTAGTCGCACCCACATGGCCGTTGAGATCTCCTCCTATGAAGAGTTTCTCGCTGGTAGGCACGGTACTAACCATGCTATCTAGATCTTCCCAGAACTGCATCTTGGTGCTCTCATTAAGGCCTACCTGAGGGGCATAGGCACTGATCACATTCAAAACCGAATCTCCAACTACCAACCGGATTAGGATAATCCGGTCGCCTTGCCTTCTAACCTCTACGACTCGATCCTTAAGGCTCCTATCAATCAAGATGCCTACACCATTCCTACCCGGAGTTGCTCCCGTGTACCAAAGCTTGAAGCCAGTATCCTCAACCTCCTTCGCCTTTTGGCCCTTCCATTTAGTCTCCTGAACGCATAGAATATTTACACGCCTCCTAATTGCTACATCAACTAGCTCTCGCAACTTACCCGTTAGGGACCCTACGTTCCAGCTACCTATACGAATCCTAGTTGGCTCGGCTAGCTTCCTTACCCTTCGCACCCGTCGAGGGAAGTGCGAAGACCCTTACTCATTTTTCACTACACCCGGGCGTAGATGTAGCGCGCCATTCAGGTGACGACCCGACCCTTGCTCACTTATCATCGTACCCAGGTCATGATACGACGCGCCCTTGGGGGGATGGCGACCCGGCCCTTGCCCATTTATCACCACACCCGGGTTCCGATGTAGCGCGTCGCTAAGAGGGTTACGCCCCAACGAGTTTCTTGTGGATTTCAAATCCATTAGAGTGGCATTTTTTATGCTGGTTTGTCAAAACCTAACGCAACCCTCCTCCTTTACCCGAGCTTGGGACCGGCTATGTTGAGACGACTCAGGAGAGAGAAAGAGATATGAAATTCAAATAGTATCAAGCAGGCCAATCCGCCATTGCCACCTTTTAGGCTTCTTAGGCTTAGCAATAGATGACAACTCATGCTTCTTAGGTTTAGCAATAATTCTTGGTGCATGGACTTTACGCTAACCATATTATTGTCTTTATACCCAAACTTTTAGGCACACTTTTCCCCTTGGCTATTTATTTAACAGTATAAGTTTCAGTAATATGTTTATGCATCACATTGACATTAGAAGCTCTTAGTCTTGTTCAAAGAACAAAATGATTTAGGCAATTATCAGTGTGAAAGTTTTAGACCACAGGAAAAATAACTTCCAAAACATACAAGGGTAAGACAGATACTATGGAGAAATACAGGTGAAACTACAACCACAAATATCCAGATAAATAAAGGGACATTGGGTACAATTTGTATGCTTGCATGTTCGCATATTCAAGTGAACAAAGCAAAAGGTAAATGTTTACAGAGAACTGAGCAAGGTTGAAGTAGGCTGAAATTCAAAAGCATGAAACCAGGAGACCATATTACGACAAAATACCTTGTTTCAAGCTAAAAACTGATTCTTAATTAATGACATTCTGCTTGAAGCATGTTCCAAAGTACCATTCATGCAAATCTGTTAAATTAGATCCTCAAACTAGAGCGCTCTTCAGTTCAACATTATGCACCATATACTAACCCCAGGGGCAGATCCAGTATAGAGGAACATGTGTTGAAAGCTCCTTGGTCTTTTTTTTCCTATTAGATCAAGGGTAACTTGGGTTTGAAAAATACATTGCTGTTAAGTGACGACACCAAAATTGCCTAGAACCAACCCGGAGTGAACCCTACGGTCTATACTTGTTTTGATATCTAGGAACACCAAAAGATATTAGTAAACTTGAACCTAGATCGCTGGCAATGGCCACCACTTGCTGGACAGAAGGGCTCCATTCTTCAACATGAATCTTGTCCGCAAGGTTTGGAGGCTCGAAGAAATCAAAAAACATCAAATAATTTGGAGGGTGTGCATGTGCTGCGATCAGTTTCGCCAACCCTGGGTGATCCAGCTCACTGCATACACATAATAAATCACAAAATTAATCAAATAAACATCGCAAGGAGCTTTATCATTTATTCAGGACGTCCCGATTCCAAGAAACAGCTCGTGCAGCAAAAGGTACCCATTTGCACAATGTCAAAGTGTCAGAGTGCATACTGAAAAAGAAATCCTCCGTGCTCTCCTTATGAGATCAATGCCTACAGCAGTTGTGGGCAAGCAGCTTCACTCCTAGTTTTAACAAAATAAATATATATTTCCATTCGTGGGCTGCTGCTACCATGTTTACCCAGTGGACCACATAAATAACACTGTATCCAATTCACGATTTCTTTGGGGACAAATAGTCACAGCATCGGCATTCTCCTAATAATCCCCAATCGCATGACTCCAACCAGAACATCTTCAGCACATTTCCCTTACAGGGAACTTAACTATTTTTTAACACATTAAGTACTTTAACTATGGGAACCCGAGGAGTAACAAATGCATGTGCTACAGAGGGCATGGAACCGACCAGAGGAGCTGGAGCTGGTAGTGGAACTTGTCGAGGTCCTCGGACGTGGACAGCACGGGCTTCTTGGCCGCGACGCGCTCGCCGGCCAGCCGAGCCTCGTACACCGTGCTCTCCGACCCTGCATAGCAATTTTCACCATCACGCCGCCCCTCCGCTGAAGAACCATCACCCAAAGAGGAACACGGGAGGCGTGAGGATACCTCGCGCGATTGGGGAGAGGAGGGAGAAGGAGGCGGGCGGGAGGTGGAGCGGGATGGCGGCGCTGCGGCAGCACCCGCGCACGCACCGGTCGGTCTCCTCCGGCGGCACCACCAGCCCCATCTCCGCCGCCGCCGCCGCCGCGAGGGAGGGGGCGATCGGTGGGTCCGGCGGCTGTACTTGCCTTGGTGAAGGGGAGGAACCGAGGAACGAGAGGCCCCGGGGATCAATCGATTAATCCGTATAGGAGAAGCCGTTGACTAGCTCTCTTTTTCCTGGTTACGCCGAGCACCCTTGCTTACAACGTGGCGAATCAAATGCCCTCTCCAGTAATCTGGACAAAATTCACCGTACAGACCCAGACGCAAATTCACTCCAACAAACCCGCACAGCAAGGTCGGCAAAGACAGTTATAGTAGGCGTTTCATCGCGAACAGTCACCTACAAAAAAAATTCAGGAACTTAATCAGACGAGTTATGTCTACTTTCCAATTTGAACCCATTTTGACAAGTTTGTGTTATTATATATCATCCATCGATCCTCTGTATTTTATTGTATTGCCTCTGTTCAAATTATAGTTCACTTTAATTTTGTCCTAACTAAATTTTAAACATTTTGTTTAATGACTTTGATCAAATTTGTAAAAAAAAATATCCATATTTGCAACACCAAATTAGTTTCATTGAATTAACCACAAAATACTTGACGTTTGCATCTATTTTTTGGTGTTGAAATTATTATATATTTTTCTGTAAAGTTGGTTAAGTTGGAGAAATTGTCTTAGAACAAAGCTAGGTTTAAATACAACTTAGAACGGGAGTAGAAAACTTTATAAGAGTATTGAAATGAGTATAATTGGTTAGGTTCCTTATGGTTGTTGTACCTAAATACACCAGGATTCAAAATAGAAATTAGCAACCGACTGATAGGTCAAAAAGAAGAGGAAGACATCGAGTTAACGAGGAGAAAACATTGTGATGAAACCATAAAAAAATAAACTAGGTAAACCTAATTTCTCATGAATATTACTAAACTTTTATTGTAATATATTTTACTATCACGATGAGCTCCTGTACCTGATTTTATAGATCCAAATGCTATATGATCATACTATTATGATATTAAGATCCATGGTGGGAGCAACACCATCATGATATTGCGAAAACCACAATAATTTAACCGAAAGATCAGGATCCAAGCAAACTTGTCAAGCGAGTAGAAGTGCAAACTACACACTTAGCCATGTTCCATGATTACTTTTGTTGCAATCTCGTTGGACATCTCCATGCTATTTGTTGATCTATAATTCTTACTTTTTATATACTATAAAAGTTGAAAAAATTAAAAATAATTTTCATCAAAATTAGGTCTACCGTACTCCTCATAAAGGGTCCATTTGCCGGCCGGGAGATTTGACAAGATAGGTGGAGAGTGGAAACCATAGTTCTGACGTTTCTAAAATATACAAAGAGTTGCAAGTTTTCTTAATATTAACATAAGACGTTCAATATTTATTAATTTGATATAAATTTAACATTTTGCTTATTATATTTTTTTTGAAAAAATTATGTCTGTGTTACGTACATCTCCACTAGTTCTTGGAAAAAATGTTAGATGTGCCTGTCGTTGTCGCCGGCCTTAGCTAGCCATACAGCTATTCCGCATTTATGAATGAGACATTTTTGTATCCTAGGGTAACATTTGCTATATAATTCATTAATTAATGCCTTGATGGAACATATGACCATATAAGAACTCAAAAAGATATTTTTATTGCCCCCCATAAGTCGAGCTGTATGTATTTTTTTTCTTGCATCTCACATCCACGTATTTTTTTCTTGCATCTCACAATCCACGTAGTAGTAAATTCTCAAATGAAACAAAAAATAGAGTATTAATTACACATTTGGCAGAGAACGAGGAGGTAGTAGCTAGCAATCGATAATCAAACATTTATTTGCTCTTCGGTAGACACTTGGATGTACTCCGTGGCCAAGGCCTCGGTGCTCCCCTTGCACTCGTAGTAGAACGCGGTCATGGCGCAGGAGGCAAACACCTGCACGGCCGCCATCAGGGCGGTGTACAGTAACCCCAAGAGCAACCCTAACGCCATGTTAGTAACGGCGCACGTCTTGGCGAGGGTGTAGACGGGCCAGAAGGCGGCAGCGAGCACGACGGTCACGAAGATGAAAAACACGGCCTGCAGGAGCTTCCCCTTCCCCTTCATCAGCCGCAACGCCCGCCCAACCGCGCCAGCGCCGTGGCACCCGGGCTCAGCGACCGCCACGACGATGCTCAGCGAGCATACGAAGGAGAAGTACACGGCGAAGATGGACGCTACGATGACGAGCAGCGCGCATACAAATAACAAGGCCAAGTATCGCTTGATCATGAGGAAGAAGAGAAGCCCAGCCATGGCCGCAACAAGCGCGAGGTAGGCGATCTCCAGCGCACAGACGAAGGCGAGCGTTAGTATGGGGCCTTTCAGCTGCGCCTTCGCTTTGCCGAGGAGCGACGCAAAGGTGTGCTGCAGCTCACCGGAGCATGTCGCGACGGCGGCAAAGAGGACGATGATCCGGATGACCCATCCAATGATGAGGGAAACCAGGACATAGACGGCGCTGGTAATCATGAGATCCCGGGCGTCAACCTGTATCTCCTGGATGAGGTGCATGAAGTCTGGGCTGCGGGGGTCGGTGCTGTTGAGCGCCTTGGTGTCGATGCTAATCTCGTCTAGGAGGGGCTTGACGGCGAGGGAATGGCCGAGAAGGAGTAGAGAGGTGGAGGCGACGATGATTGCAAAGACTGCCGCGAAGAGCCTCGGGTTCTGGGCAGGGAGGAGCAGGCCTTCCTTCAGGAAGTTGAAGAACGATGGGGTCGAGCGTTGCCCGCCGGTGGCCATGGCTGGAGCTACAGAGAGATGCGATCGAGGTGGAGAGCAGTATAATGGGGGTGATGAGAAGTGGGAGGAGGGTACCACAGATTATAATGCCACGACACGATTGAGTAGTGGTGAAACATGCATGTTTCCAGGAAGCTAAGCAACCACATAGAAAAACTTCACTAGCTTACGCGGATTAGACGAAGTCACTGAGTCAGAAGCAGATAAAAGTCCAAGGTACGCGTCGCCGATGATTGTGAGATCTGAATTGGTCGATGCGGCATAACGCCACAACCCAGGGAGGACGGCAGGGTCATCGAAAGGTTTGTTTTTGGGGTATAGTTGCATGGAATAATCTATCTCATTTTGAAAAGTCAGTTGGCCTGACCTCTAGATCGTCCTACACTCCAATCATCTTCTTATCTCCTGAGGTGTCATATGTAACACTGTGCATTTTGAAATGGTCACACCATCATCCTGGGCTATATTTCAGAAAAGATTTGATCTAGCTTTATTACGATCTCCAAAAGGAAGTAAATTAGACACTTAATATTGCTATCAAAAAGGTTAAACAACCTTATAGACAACCTAATATTCTTACAGAATATATGGCTTTCCAATTAAAAGATAGAGTTTCATTGCGAAAGCAATGAAAAAAGCCATTGAAATAATTAAAACAGCAGACACAAAAGGGAGTCAATATCAAAATTACGGATCTTCTAGCAGGGAAAGAAATTGCACGAGCCGAATGCATCAAGTTAGAAAGGGCATACTTCCCCTCCAAACAATTCGCGCTAAAATTGATTATTACTGCTATCCAATTCGAACTATCTATATGGAGTATTTGGTGTAAAAATTTGGATATTAGTAGAAGTAGAATAATTAACCTTGTCTTCCCATTCTTCCCTATGATAGAATAAAAAAGACAACATTATTTTTTCCAAAAATCTCTAAAAAAGGAAAAAAAATATATATACCTCTTTCTATAAGATTTAATGAAATTGATAAATCTTTTAATATAATTGTTAAATTGTTATACTTAGTGTGTGACTCATAAGTTTTTTCTTTTGGGTCAAAATTGGAGATCGAAAATTTTTTGGCTGAACCCTACTAAAAATAGAAAAAAACTTAGTAATTATAGAAAATTAACTAATAACAAACCTATTGCTTCGTATTGTCGAGATCCAAACTAAGAAATAGTCACTATGTGAATAAATACATCGATAAAAAATCAGTAGATCTACCATACAGTTGTAGCAACTGCATTTTTTCTCTGCAAAAGAAACCTAATTTCAGGCTGTGAAGCAAAACTAAAGGGATATGGATAAAAGGAGGGATGATAGATAGAAGGAAGAAGAAAAAGAAAGATATAAGATTCCAATGTGTATGGTCTATGAATTGCATCATAAAAAAGCAATGTGATAAATCATCAATATAATAAAACAATAAAAAAGAGAAAATTCAAAATCATAACCTTCGAAACAACAAATAAAAATTTAAAGAAATAAAAAAAAGAGAAGCCCACATTAATAATACTGAAAAAATGACTTGAAAAGAAATTTATTGGAAGCTCCATTGCCGGATTCAAGCCTAGCCACTAAAGGAGAAGTTGTGGGAACGACAAAAGCTACGACGGCATCGGGTGGTATCGCTCGAGCTAGAGATAACGACGAGGTGGAATGGAATGAGGTGCTGACAAGTCAGAGTAGTTATGATTGCACCTCATGGAATTGCAGCATGAGAGTTATAGTAGTGTTTCAAACAATCATTTTTGGCAAAATCAACCACATTGAAAAAAAAAATGACTAGGCATAATAGAATTAGAAGTCGCTGCTGTAAGAAGAGTCAGTAGGTGATGGTTACGGCACGTGTTACCCTTGATTCTCAAATCTAAATTATTTGATGCCGCGCATTTGGAAGATCATGTTTTTGCATCAATTATTCTCTTCTCCCCTTGAGCTAATTACCTTCCTAATATTTCTCCAATTACCTTTGTTCTTCCATTATGCTGATTACCTTCCTAATATTTCTCTGTTTATTTGTGGAGATATTTTAGATGGAGCTGTATGCAACTCAACTTCTATCAATATGATCATTTGTGGAGCTTGGTCGCTGTGGCCAGGAATGGAGTGCTATGCTAGGAGACATGGCCGGAGGAGTTGGGAGCTATGAGCTACTGTACGACACGTCTCAAACATGTTGGATGGCCTGACTTCCTTTAAGACAAAGACGAAAAGTGCGACTACGGGAGGTAGAGACTTGGAGTCTTATGACACGGTAACCTGTACTGGGAACACAAGTGTGGTCATCAAATATTACCAAGGGAAGGTTGTTGCAGGTGCTGCAAGGTGGTTTTAAAATCTACCTAATGCACTGATGGCAGAAGCAATGGCGGTAAATGAAGGTATCGACCTAGCAAGGTTGGCATCAGAAATCTCATTCTAGAGACAGACAACCTCGTATTAAAGAAGATGCTAGAATTCAATGATGGAGTGGAGTCGACACTCTATCATGGCTAGATATCGGAGGTTTCTAGTTTTGAAGAATACTCGATCATTGTGAACAACAAATGATAGGTGTTCTTTGAAGATGGTCCGGGCAGCACTAGTAAAACATATCTCTGCAAGGCCTTGATTGCTAAGGTGTGCTCTATAGATCTTATTGTTGTTGCTACTGCTACGTCTGTTATAGCTATTTCCATTATGCCTGATGGGCACACCGCACATTCCCAATTTAAGATTCCAATAAAGATAAGTGGTAATACTATGTGTAGTTTTACAAAGCAGAGTGGTATGTCATAGTTGCTTAGAGGGACATCTTTGATAATATGGGATGAGGTTGCAATTACCAAGAGGCAGGAAATTGAAACTCTTGACAGGCCACTGCAAGATATAATGGGATGTACAAAAACATTTGAAGGGTTTGTCGTTCAGAGGTGACTTTCAACAAGTTCTTCCTATGGTTTCCCGTGGTACAAGAGTCCAGATTACTAATGCAATCTTATTGAGGTCATGCATATGGGAAAGTATCTAGCAAATCCGGTTGGCCCATAACATACGAGCTTAAGCTGATACGTGGTTTGCAGATTTCCTGTTAATGATTGGTAACGGAACGGAGGAAGTATTTTGATGATGACCATGTCTGGCTGCTTGATGACATTTAAAGTTAGAATCCGCTAGTTTAGTGATAGTTTTATTGGTAGATTATTTTTGGAACTTTGTTGCTAATGTATTTCTGCTATGTAGATATGCAAGCATGTAATACTTTCCACCAGGAATGAATATGTTGATGGCTAAAAGGCCAATCAATAAAACACAATCTTACCTTTCGTGATGTATTGTGAGGTGATGGCCGTGCTGTGAGGGTACGGTGCATCATGGCATGCTGCATTTGCTGGAAGCGGATCAAATTCGCATGGAATTAGATTTGGAAAGAATTTTTTACCATTTTTTAAATCGAACAACGGATACAAATTCGAATATTGTTGAATATGAATGCAAAATGGATTACCTCATATTCAGATTTGGATTTGGATATTTAGAGGGTGTTTGGGAGAGCTCTGCTCCACCAAAAACAGCTTCACTCCATAAAAAAAATACCTAAACAGGCCAGCCAACTTCACTCCACTTCAGGAAAAATTGGCTCCACTCTAGATTTTTTGGAAGCTTCTCAAGAGGTGCTCACCAAATAGTAGACCTGGTGGAGTTGGGTAGAATTACCCATCATACCACTGGCTATGTGGTTCCGTACTCCTTCAGAGAGAAAAAAAAGGAAAAGTCAAACTTCCCCAATGCTCGCTGGCTGTCATCGCCGTGCGCTTGCTGCTGTGCGAATCGTGGCCGCCGGATCTCACCGCCAGCTGCCGTCACCTCAGTCCGCCGGGTTGTGCCGCCGCCTGCTGCCGGCTCCACCCTGCGTCCGCCTGTCGGGGTGCGTCATCGCCAACCAACGCCTCCGCATTTGCTATGAAGCTATGGCATGAGGAGTGGAATAAGGATGTGGAATTGAATAAAGAAAATCAATAAAAAATATATTTGGATGTATACACATTGCCATCCCTAGCATTTGCTATGAAGCTATGGCATGAGGAGTGGAACCCATGTAACTGCCAGCTTGCTAGCACGCTTTCCACCTTGTCACCTTGAGTGCATCGCCAAGTGGTTCAATGTGAATTTGACATATCTTGTGTGCCATAACAACTGTTCGAGTTTTTTTACCAATGGCTTATAAACCGTTGGTTGAGAGGATGCTTGCTAATTCTAAGTGGGAAAAATTAGTTTAGATTTGAATTGGAGTGGACTGCTACGTGATTATTAATAAATAAGTTTAATCTTATTAGTAGTCCTTCCATGTAATCTAATTAATTTTTAAATAATTTTCTTCAAACGCATGTCCATACATCTCCACTACAGGATTGTCTCCACCAACTGCCCTCTCTCTCATCCACTATTGTTACTATTATTATTGTAACAATTTATTGGCAATGCAAAGCTTAATTTGAATCATCAGTACTTTAATACTAATGTACTCCCTCTGTTCTAAAATGTAGGTTGTTTTGGTTTTTTTAAATTCATAGTATTTGTTATGTACCTAGATATAATATATGTCTAGATACATAGTAAAATATATGAATATAGAAAAGTTAAAACAACTTATATTTTGGAAGAAATGGAGTATCATCTTGATCTGATCTGTGTCCTCCAATATAATTCCATTTCTTTACTGATTATAAAATTGTTCCATCCATCACTGGGCCTGTATCAGGGACTGTATCTTGGGTCCGCATGTAAGTGGAAGCACTTTCCCGTCCGTGGGATTTGGGAAGTCCACGCACCGTCCTCTTGCTCATTCGCATCAGTCCGTCAGTGCCACTGCTTCTCTCTTGCCTCTGGTCCGATCAGATCAGAACAGATCACCCGTCAGCCATGGCCGCCGACCGCCGCTTCAAGATCTTCGCGGCCGCCGACGGCTTCGGCCAGCCGCTCAAGGACGCCGTCGTCGCGCACCTCCGCGCGCACCCGGCCGTCGCTGAGGTCGTCGACCTCGGCGTCGACAAGTACTACGCCGCCGCCGCCGCCGTCGCCCGCCAAGTCTCCTCCTCCACCTCCGATTCGGCGCCCGACGCCCCCGAGGTCCGCGGCGTCGTCGTCTGCGGCACAGGCGCCGGCGTCTGCATCTTCGCCAACAAGTACCCGCGCGTCTACGCCACCCACTGCGCCTCCCCCGCCGACGCCGTCAACACCCGCTCCATCAACGCCTGCAACGTCCTCGCGCTCTCGGGGATGTCCACGCCGCCCAACGCCGCCGCCTCCATCGCGGACACCTGGCTCGGCACGCCCTTCCGCGCCCCCTGCCCGGCCTCCGGCGACGCGCCCTGGCCGGAGGACATCCAGCGGTTCTTCGACGCCGCGCCGGACGAGATGGCCGCCATCCCCGAGGCCGAGGGCGCCCCCGACTCCGCCTGCGCCATCTGCTGCCTCAGGAACGGGATGGAGTTCGAGCCGGTGGGGATAATGCCCGGGGGCGAGATGCGGATCGTGCGGGAGAGCCCCACCTCGGCGTACGTCCGGTTCAAGGCCGGCAGCGTGGAGCCAGCGCACCACCACACCTTTGGCCACGACCTGGTGGTCATCAGGGGCAAGAAGAAGGTCTGGAACCTCACCAAGAAGGAGAGCTACGACCTGGTGGACGGAGATTTCCTCTTCACTCCGGCCGGGGACGTGCACAGGGTGAAGTACTTCGAGGACACAGAGTTCTTCATCCGATGGGATGGGCACTGGGACATCTTCTTAGATGAGGATCTCGACACCGCACGCAGTGCGATTGATGCAGAGCTTGGAGCAGCCAGCAACAGCAAGTGAGGTGACTGCATCTTGTGCGGTAATGGCAATGCTTCTGAAGTTACATGCCCTCACTATCTTGTCTTGCGATGTTGGTTGCTATATATAGTTGTTTTTGTCATCTGGATTTGCGATGTTGTGCATTATGGTTATTGGCAATGATGATAGCAAACTGTAGAATACCATGACTGAATAAAACTGCACGTGCAAGGTTGCTAGTTGTCGTTGTTCTTGGAACTGGTTTCATGTTTATGGAAGCTACATGTTTTATGTCATTATTGTTGAGTCACCCTGTGATGTGCTAACTTCATTAGCTATGTTATTTGTGACTTTCAACATCGAAGATGTGTTAAATACTGATGATTCAATTCCTAAGAAAGGGATCAAAATGATTAGTGGAAAACAACCCCTTGGAGCGCAACCTTATCTGAGTGCTGCTTATTGAGCACAACCATTCCTTTTGGTGCAGTTTTTGCGTTTTTTTTGGTTGTGTGTGATGTGCTTCATCAAATCGAGCCTTACTCATGTGCTGTCGGACTTTTTTCTTAAGGCTGCTATGGTTTATCGGATCAGGTTGACAGATGTAGAAGCATTGCCTCTTCAAGAGAAAAGAAAGAAAGATATAGAAGCATTGCAGTTGAGTAATCTGATCTCAACTATGAATTAGCGAACCAGATATTTCTGTCACTGAAATTACAATGGCCTTGTTATGTTCTCTGATATCATTCAGCTTACACTTTTAAATTGGATTACATTCATTAGCATTATTTGCTCGACATGGTAAAAGGCCTTTTGAGTCCATTAAATCCATGATTGAAATATGGAAATATTGATGCCTTTCTCAAAGAAGATCCAAGTTGTCTCTGTTACGCGAAGTAGCTAGCTAGTCCATCCAAAGGTGCATTGCAGTACATGGAAAACGAAATATTATCTGAGCCTCTGAGGCTATACTATGTTCTGCTATGAGCTAGCGACCCTTGATGAAGTAAACATTGCACGGTGAAGCCCTGTCGTCACCCAACGTGGTGCGGCACCGCGCCCACCGTACCGCTTGTTCATCCTGGAACCCGAAGCCCACCTCCAAGCGGACCCCGCCGTGCCGCCGGTCGCTCTCCATGCGCTCCTGGAGGGCAGCGGGCAGAGCCGGCCACCCTGGCGACGCGGTGGCGGTGATGACCTTCTCCCCTCTCGGCTCGATGCAGAACGGCCCAACATCCGCCATGGCGATGGTGGTGCCGGAGTAGGCCACCTCCATCGCGGCTGGTCCGCTGGTGCACAGCCTGAGGAGGCCGTAGGTGCTCTTGGCGCGCAGCGTCACGTTGAACATGGCGGCGCGGCGGGGCTGGCAGCGGCCAGGCCGAGCCCGGTGCAGACGACGGGCTCCATGGAGAGCTTGACCCTCCCGGCCTCCTGGAGCATCCTGAAGGTCACGTAAGGCGCGAGGAAGATCGTCGTTGGTGCTATCAGCACGAGGAAGACGGTCGCCACCCAGACATTGTTGATGGGGAAGCACGGCCCCTCATCAGAACCCGACAGGAGTAAGCTCTGCTGTCCATCGTCAGTTTTAGGGCGCGTGCTGTTCTGCAGGGAACGGAGCCAGACAGCTTAATTGATCAGGCCATTATATTGTCACAAGCAAATACAGGGCCCTTGTTGGTATCCCGACCGTATGCAAATCAAGTAGGCTACGTGTACAAGGTAGTCGAATCATATGTGGAGAAGGTGTGCCGTACGTATCGGTACCGAATTTCCGTGTGCCCCAGTCCCCATATAACAACCCCTGGCGGCTTGCCAGCTCGATCGATCCGACACCCGTTTTGCCATCATCATATCGTGGTTTATTCGCGATCGATGGCAGCTTCCGGCAAGAGCAGCGAGGCGCTCGAGCTCGCCGCCGACGGCAAATCGCGAGAGGTCATCGTCGCCGTGCTGCTCTGCTGCTGCGGCGTCGCCGTCATGATCGGAACAATGACCTGGGTGACGATCATCGCGACACCGGCCGACACGTCCCCCAGCTTCTCCGTCATGGTGACCGACACCGGCGGCCTCGACCCGCTGCCGCTCGGCCCGGTGATCCGCCCGGCGTTCGACCTCGCCATCCGCGTCGACAACCCCATGGACTCGAGGGTGTGTCGGGAGAACGCCACCGTCACGGTGTCCTACCGCGGTCTGATCCTGGGCTTGGGGCGGGTGCAAGACTTCTGCGTGGAGAAGGGAGCGTCGGCGGAGGCGGTGGCCGCGCTGCTGCGGGCCGACGTGGTGCTCGCCGGCGACCTGCGCAGGAGCATGGCGGCCGAGCTGCGCGCCGGCGAGATGGAGGTCCTGGTGGAGCTGAGGATGCTGTTTCCGAAGGGAGGCCACGAGTGCCAGCACTGCGCGCGCGACACGTTCCAGTACTGCCGCGTGAGGCCCACTGTTGTAGAAACGCTTATCGGTACCAGCAGTTTAGTGCCGGTCACGCAGGAGCCGGCACTAACGTGCGTTAGTGCCGACTAGAATACCCAGCCGGCACTAAAGTGTCACCCCCAACGGTCAGTAGCCCACCCCTAACGGTCAGCAGCCAATTTAGTGCCGGCTATACTCCCCAACCGGCACTAATTTTGGCACGGTGCAGGTTAGTGCCGGCTTAAGGTTCCAGCTGGCACTACCCGTCGACAGTTTGTGCTGGCTCAAATTACTGGCCGGCACTAAGTTGCCCCGTATATACTGGCTCCCCTCTTCTTCCCTAGCCCGACCCATCCATTTGGCCGAGCTTCTCCTCTCTCCCATGGCGTGTTAGAAGGGAGGTGCTGCCCATTTTTTTTTTAAATTTGTGAGGATTTCACCCATCTAAGTGCACCAAAGGTTAGCAGCTTCTTCCACTCTTCTTTCACGTTGTTTTTTCTTTCGTTTCATGCTTTCTAGGTAAAGAAAATAGTGATTTTATGGTTGAGGAACAATGAGCATAATTTTTCAATTTGTTCATTAATTTGAGCAAAATAGAATTGATTTGTTGTGTTTTAGAGAAGGATTACTAGATAGTTTGAGTATGACACATTTATATTAATTTTTTTTGAATTATTTCACGGGGACATGTCTATATGTTATTATGCAAAATTGTAAGGATTTTAACGATGAGGCAAAATGAACATGATTTATCAATTTGTTCATTAATTTGAGCAAGGTAGAATTATTTGTTGTTTTTTAGAGAAGGTTTACTATATAGTTTGACTATCAAACATTTATAATGATTTTTTCGAATTATTTCATGGTGACATGTGTATATATTATTGTGCCAATTTATTTTGCTATTTACTTTAGGTTTACTAGATAGGTGGCCTATGATACATTTACAATTTTTTTTCGAATTACTTCATAGTAACTTGTTTTGAGATATGTAGAATTGATTTTTATTTTTATACGGTAATTAATTACAGATGGACCGGCAATGGATGCACGGCAGCCGGAGCACCTCGGCGTGGATTCAGGGTTTAGATTCTTTTCTCAAGGCGGCAATGGCAAATAGGTCGCCAAAGGGTTTAATGTGTTGTCCATGCAGTATTTGCGAAAATAAAAATAAATTCCGGAAAAGAGATACTCTATGGAATCACCTGGTCTTGAATGGATTCATGAGTAATTATACCCTTTGGACCAAGCACGGCGAAGTTGGAGTTCTGATGGAAGATAATGAAGAAGATGCCGATGATGATAACAACCTTCCAGATTGGGCATGTGTTCATAAAGTAGGTGGCTTTCAAGATGAACCAATGGACGAGGGTGAAGCAAATGTTGCACAAGAGGAGCCACCTGACGAGCTAGGTCAGGCGTTGCTTGATGCACAGAAAGACAATGAGACTGTGAAGGAGGCATTAAAGTTCGAGAAGATATTGGAGGATCACAAAAGGCCGTTGTTCCCTAGTTGCAAACCGGAGCAAAAGAAGTTGGGTACCACGCTGGAGATGCTGAAATGGAAGGCAACTAATGGTGTCACCGATAAGGGATTTGGTGAGCTATTAAAGATTGTAAAGAACATGCTTCCTGAAGGTAATGAACTGCCGTCACAAAAAGATGGTTTGCCCTCTTGGATTGGACGTGCAAAAGATTCACGCATGTCCTAACGACTGCATCCTGTATCGCGGCGAATACGAGAATTTGGAAGCTTGTCCAGTTTGCAGCGCATTGCGGTATAAGATCAGGCGAGATGATCCAGGTGATGTTGATGGGCAGCCGGTAAAGAAGAGAGTTCCCGCAAAATTGGTGTGGTACTTCCCTATAATACCACGTCTGAAACATTTTTTCAAAAACAAGGATAATGCTAAGTTGATGCGGTGGCACAAAGAAGACCGTAAGGAGGATCACATGATCAGACACCCAGCAGATGAGTCCCAGTGGAGAAATCTTGACCGAGAGTATCCTCAATTTGACAACGACCCAAGGAATATAAGATTTGCTCGAAGTGCGGATGGAATGAATCCATACGGTGAGTTTGGCAGCGCTCATAGTACATGACCCGTGGCCCTATGTATGTTCAACATGATGCCGGTGCTTATAGAAGGGCCAAAAGAACCTGCCAACGACATTGATGTGTTCCTGCAACCCTTGATGGATGATCTCTTACTACTCTGGAAAGAAGAAGGTGTACGTGTGTGGGATGAGTATAAACAGGAGTCCTTCAACCTCCGAGCTTTGCTTTTTGTATGCATCAATGATTGGACTGCACTTGCAAAACTTTCGGGACAGTCGAACATGGGATACATGGCCAGCACCCACTATTATGATGAGACCGATAGCATTTATTTGAAACACTGTAAGAAGTGCGTATACATGGGCCATCGCCGTTTCCTTCCAAGGTGGCTCCATATATTGACGATCACATGAATATTATACAGTTTGAAAATCCACAGAAGAATCTTGCTTGGATTACACGCCAACATATAAAAACTTTTGACGGCTGGTTCAGACGAAAATTATTGGGCAACAACACAGTTGATCAAAAACTTCAATGGCTTGCTAGGGGACCATCAATCACCGTCCAGCAATACCAAGGGTACGAAATCAATGGGTATACATTTTACACGAGAGCTCAAGACAAAAAAGCACCAACCAAAACAGTGGTGTCCGTATGTGTATAGTAAAGAGTAATGGAGAAAAGAACAATTACTATGGTGTCATAGATGAGATATGGGAACTTGAATATGGACCCATAGTTGTCCCTCTGTTTTGTTGCGAATGGGTGGCTGGAGGAGGCGTAACGAAGGACCGGTATGGGATGACCATAGTTGACTTTAAAAAGATTGGATATAAAGATGAACTATTCGTTCTAGCCAAGGATGTGACACAAGTGTTATATGTGAATGACATGTCGAGCAAACCGAAGAAAAAGTCGAATAAGACGCCTGAAGCAGACAAGGCTGGAAATGAACCGAAACGGCACATAGTTCTTCCAGGAAAAAGAAAAGTTATTGGAGTTGAGGATATTTCGGAAGATTATGACCAGATTGATGACCTTCCTCCATTCTCAGTTGACATTGACCCCAGCATCCTCTTATCCAAAGAGGACACGCCTTACTTACGCCGTGATCACGCGCAAGGCACTTTCGTCAAAAGGAAGATCATCAAAGTTGCAGTAGATAATGATAATGAGTAGTAGTTTTATATAAATTATATATTGTATTTTCTCATTAAGTGATGTAATGTAACACATCGTGTCGTATTTATCTCAATTCTCGATACTATTCGTGCAATTAGAATACAATATCATCTTCAGATAATATTATATTTTTGCATGGTATAAATATTATTTACTTTCTCTAATTTTGCATTACTAGAAGTGTTGAAACATTAAATTACAAATAAATAATCAAGTAATTTGCGAATTGATTACATCATTGTATAGGCTATTACTGAATTTTTTTTTGAATATTTTTGCATGGATAAAAATGAAATTTTTTCGATTTATTACGAATAACAGAAGCATATATACATATAAACCCTATAAACTACACATAATTGATAATGCAAGCATATTCATTCATTTACTTCAATTACTATTTATTGTGTAGATATAATTAACAATATACTTAAAAAATTAAGATATCAATTTTTGTTTTGTTAATCTAATTATTAAGCCTATTATAAATAGATTTATTAATATTAAAAATTTTGTGTAAAAGAGAATTGGGGCGGGCAAATTTTGGTTCGCGCCAGGTGGAACAGGTTAGTGCCGGCTGGTAATTCTAGCCGGCACTAACGTACGAACGTTAGTGCCGGCTAGAATTACCAGCCGGCACTAACTTGGCCAGATGACGTCACAGAGAGCACGTTAGTGCCGGCTGGTAAGGATAGCCGGCACTAACCGAGCACTCCCCCCATAAATCCCTTCTCTCCCACACTTCACAAAATTCAAATCGACGTGCGCCGCCGCCCCCGTCCCCGGCCGTCCCTCGCCCGCGTGAGCATCCGCGCGTCGTCGTCGACCTCCCCGGCCCGACACGCCGTGCCGGCCGCGCAGCCCTCGCGTACCCCGCCGCGCCGGCGCGAGCTCGTCCCCCGGCGCCGCCCCGACGCCGCCCTGCCCCAGCCCCGCGCGCGGCCCCGACCTCGTCGTCCTCGGACGCGCCACTGCGCGCCTCGTCGTCGTCGCCGCCTGGTGCCGGGCCGGTGCAACCTCGTCCCGGGGCCGCCCCAACACCCTGCGCTCCACCGGAAACGGCGCCGGTGTTGAGAAAATGGCCTCTCATGCCATATTTCAATATAATGTTTTGGCGATTGATGACACACACAACACTTGGACTAATGTGATGGATAAGATGACTATTCTCAGACTTTTAGGTTCACGTGATGACAAAGAGAGGAGAGGCGTAGCAAGGCCCGAAGGGCCGCCCCTACGGGGTCGGTCCAAGGGACAAAGATTGAGGCATTTTGCTATCATCGGTTAAACCGACGTAGGGCAAAATGAACTCACCGGTGCAATCACAGAGAAGGTCTGCGGGCTAGGGTTTTACACCGGATGAACCGACGCTACGAAAGTGATATACGTCGGTGCATTGGCAGATGAAGACAGAGGAAAATACCTACACCGGTTGAACCGACGATGCATCGGTCAATTGCATCGGTTCAGTTGTCCAGAGAGGTGGTTTTTGGAGGAACGTGAAGAAGTTACACTCACCGGTTAAACCGACGCTAATATTACATACACCGGTTGATTATATCGGTTAAACCGGCGATACACCGGTTGATTGCTAACGGCTAGTTTTTCAATTAGCAGTTTACATACACCGGTTGAACCGATGATGGCTTTTGGGGTACGTCGGATTAACTGGCGTTACGCAGTTTCCTGGCAGCTTTTCTCCAACGGCTATATTTGCTTATGCTGCCTATATATACCCCCAAGGCCGGGTCATTTGAGAGTGCTGGAGACCAAGGAAGTATACAAGAGCCAAAGATCATCTCCAACCACCATAGAACTTCATTATACATTATATAGGCTTAAGCACACTTGTGAGAGTGCTTAGTGCTTGTAATAGGGATTAGTTCTTGCGAGAGCTCCCTTGAGAGAAGTCTTGCTGTGGCAAGCAATCCTTGTGATCCGTCGTGTGACCCTCCGACTTGGTGTGGAGTGGCAACAACACTTTGTGCGGGGGAAGAGGAGACCCCCTCCTTGGTGGAGAAGCTCCGTAGTGGATTTCGGCCGGGTGACCGAGAGAGACGGTGGCGGTGCATGAGACTCGGTGTCTTAGGGGCACTTGACTTTGCTTGCCGGCATCGCCTTGGTGGCAAAGTGCAAGACGGTGATCGGAAGAGCCTCGGTGTCCCGTGGACGTAGGCGTTTGTGCCGAACCACGTTACATGACCGTGTCTACTCGGGAGTTTGCATCCCTCTTGCACTTACCTCTTTACTTACCACATTACGTTTCCGCATTTACTCTATCTTGCATACCTTTACTTTCCTAGTTAGTCTGATTAGGTTTGGCTAGGTTGCAAGTCTTTTAGGGGTAAGTAGAGAGTAGCATAGATAAACCTTAGTCATAACTAGCATATATAGGACGTGTTAGGTTTATCTTATGCAAGTAGTTTGAGCCCTAGGTTAAAAAGCGATTAGCGACCCTATTCACCCCCTCCCCCTCTAGGGTCGGACACCCCGGTGATCCTTACAATTGGTATCAGAGCTTGGTCTCACACCTCTTACGAGGATTAGCCAATTTTATTGGTAAATTTGTGAGAAAGCTCGTAGGAGACCCGTCAACTTAACCGTCGAGTGAGTATAATGTCCGGGGAAGGGATGAGTACAGATAGGGCTCCGTTTTTCGATGGCACGGGTTTTCCACCGTGGAAAGTGCTTATGCAAGCACATCTCCAAGCCCGTGGGCTTGATGTTTGGCGTGTCACCGAAGTAGGCATGAAAAATGAGAATAAGGCCGAGAGACAATATGATGCCATTGCTAAATCAATTCTATTGTCCTCATTATGTGATAGTGTGTTTAATTGTGTTTTTGCAAATGAAAACGCTCATAAGCTATGGAAGCAAATTGTCGAGAATCATGAGGGCACAAAGGATGTTGTAAATCAATATCATATTCTCGGCGATGAGCTTAGTAGCTTTAAGCAACTTTCCAATGAAAATGCTCATGACATGTACTCACGATTAAACACTCTTGTCAATGAAATTAATGCCTTAGGTCTCAATCAATTTAAAGATGAGGACATTAACCGCAAGATTCTCCGAAGCCTTCGCAAGCCCGACTACGACATCATCAATACACTCTTGCAAAAGGAAGACTTGGTCAAGCTTACACCCAACCAAGTCATCAATCAAATCATTGCCCATGAATATAGTATGGGGATGACAAAGAAGAAAGAGCAAGAGTCCACCTCTTCTTCAAGCAAAAAGAGTCTCATCGCCAAGCATTCATGCAAAAATCAACCAAGGCGACAAGACTCATCAAGCTCAAGTGAAGAAGAAGAAGAGGATGAGGAAGGTAGTGATGATGAATCAAGTTCAAGTGATGAAGAATATCCAAGGGCCGTGCTATACCATCACCGCAAGATTGCCGAGCATGTACATGAGCTCTATGAGCTTGGGTACAAAACACTCATTAAAGGGAGTGCGGTTGGGATGGAGAAGATGGAGAAGAAAAAGAACAAGTCAAGAGCCCAAGCTCTCTCCGCCATCCACAAGCCCAAGAAAAGTGGTGAAAGCTCAAGTCACAAGAAAAATTCCAAGAGCTCTACCACCCATCGCCCTCGGAGATTATCACCACCACCCATGTGTCTTATGGCACTAGGTAATAACGATGTAAGTGATGACTCCTCCTCCAATGATGAATACGATGTTGAAACCAATGAAATTTGTGAGATGATGACACTTCTCCATAATCAACAAGAATATCTCACTAAACAAAATGAAGAAATCAAAACTCTCAAGGCTAAAGAAAAACTTCATGCTTCATTTGTCTCAAGATATGAGAACTTGCTAAACAAATTCAATTTGTTAGACAATGAGCATAAAGAACTTAAAATGAAATATGAGAGTCTTGAATCTAAAAATGAATCATCATCGGATAAATCATTTCCTTACAATATTCCTTGTGCTATCTCTATTGACAAGGTAGATGCGTCTACCTCTTGTCATCTAACCCCTTGCAATGAGAATGTGATTGTAGAAACATGTGATGATCTCATTGCTAAGGAAAATGATGAGCTTAAACAAGAGATAGAAAGGCTAATGGCGGACTTGAGGCGGCTCAAAGGAAAGTACACTCAAGAGCAAGTCCAACCTTCTCAAGATAACACCTCCACGGGCGTGAAGAAGCTTGAGAAGGGAGAAACCGTGACTTGCTTCAAGTGTCACAAAGAAGGCCACAAGTCCTACCAATGCAAGGAGAAAGAGGGCAAAGCAAAGGGCAAAGAAAATAGCAAGCCCAAGAACTTGAACAAGAACAAGAAGGCTAAGGAGATCAAGAAAAACACATCTCCATACTTGAAGGCGTCCAACATGTACACCAAGCCCACCCACAAGAACAAGCAAAAGAGCAACCACTACATACTTGAAAAGAAGAAGAATGGCAAGGTGGTGGCTCATGTCATGGGGTGGAGAACATATGGATGGAACCAACCTATTTGGGTGCCCAAGGATATTATTCATACCATGGATGGCTCTCAAAAGGTTTGGGTTCCTAAGACTTAGCCACCAAACAAGTGCATCGGGGGATTTGGATGCTTAGCTTACAAGTTAAAGTGAAGGTTCAAGCCAAAACAAGCTAAGCTCACAACTTGGACATTTGTTGCCCAAGTCCCCCATAAGGTAATGGTAGCTAGATTTCAATTCAAGCATCATGTAGCTCCATTGCTTTTGCTAGGATGTTTGCTTGTTTTGCATCTTCTAGTGTTATATATGGTGGGTTGCTTGTGCCATGACTCTAACCCATGAGCAACCTACATGGTTTGATAAGTGTGTAGAAAGCTACACAAGGTTACCTTTCATGGTACACGGACTTCATGAGATATGTATTTCATATGTGTACCATGAACACAAGCTATAGGGTAAACTTCCCAATTGTGTCAAAATCAATGTGCATACATTTGCTTAGTGATTCAAACACTAAATGCACACATTTAGGGGGAGTTCACTTTATAGCTTGTGACTTTGAGACTAATGTGTTTGCTAGTTTATCTTTTGTAGTCTCACGTGGAGTTAACACTCTAAGAGAATGTTATTCACGATCAATGTGAACAAACAACTCTATAAGAGTGATTAGATAATTTGTGCTTTCATGCATATTGAGCCATGCTTTATTGAACTTAAATACTCATATCTAAGTTCATAGGCTATGTGCTCATACATTTGCTTAACCTTGGTATACCAAGTACTCTTCTTTCAAAGACTTTCAATTGGTTGCAAGTCACTTTCAATTTGGTACATGCAAGGTAAACTAAGTTGTTTCCCCCGGAGGTATGCTAGGTTCTAAACTCTTTCAATTGGTATAATTGTCAATTTCTTATTCTTTTTAGAGCTACCTCCGTGCATGATATGATCTAAGCTTTCTAGTTATAACATCTAGTTGTGCACTTGATTTTCATATTATCATTTTGTGCACATACTTGTGGAAAGCTTAACTCATGTCATGCTAGTTTCGTGATTTTGTGATCCACCATAGTAAATTCTCAATGTGTATCTTCATTGATATCATACAATTGGATCATGAGTCATGGAACTAACTCCCTAGGCTACTAATCCTCTTTTGAGCGATATTGTTTTGCAAGACCTTTTTAGGTGCAAAACCTTTTTAAGTGAATCAAGTCATGAGGGAGAATTAAAGGGGGAATCATGGTTTTGGGGGGAGGCCAAGCCATCATTGCATGGTGGTAAGCATCCAAGTACGGGGAATTTGGAGGCTTGACAAGGTTTGGGATGCATGAGTAGGGATGCATCATGCAAAGAGAAAGGAAAGCCAAGTTATGGATTAAAGATTAGTGACCCAAATTCCCCTCCCCTACATATGAGGTAATGAGCAAGGTAAAAAGATGATCTCAATTTCATTTGATATCCTTCATGCATCATTGTAGCTCAATGCCTCTCTAGGAATGCATGATCTTATCTCTACAATTGATATCTTTTATTTGATACGCTCTCCTGGAAATATCATATGGTAGGTTGTTTTGGTACTAACTTCTTATCTAGTGCAACCTACATGGGTGAAAAACCGTTGCTTCTCCATGACACATATTTTCAAAAGAAAATACCAAAGTCTACAATCGGTATCAATCCTATTTTTTTGGTATTCATTTGGTGTCATGTTTTCAAGTTGTAGAGTTTGATCCCCATTATGTGAATTACAAGTGCATACATTTGTTTAAAGTGATTCAAACACTAATGCACACATTTAGGGGGAGCTAACTCTATAGCTTGTGTTTTTGTGACTAACATGCTTTACAAGTGCTATTTGTTGTAGTCACACCCCCTTAGTCCATTTGGTAATACACTCAATCCTTTGATATCAAGATGATGCACATTGCAATAAATCCTACATTTGGTATCAATTGATCAAGAAAGATTGGACAAGGGAAGAAGAAGACCAAGCCATAACTCCCAAAGGTTAAAGAGATAAATGGTATTGGGAGGCATGGCTAGGTAAAACACCTCTCACCAAGTTAATTCTTTTTTGCTACTAATGCTCTTTGTTGCTAGTGGTTATAAAGCTTTTAGGTGTTTGATGACAAAGGGGGAGAAATGTACCCTAAAAGCAAGCAAATGATGCCATTAGCAAGGGGGAGGAATGGAAAATGCAATGCAAAAGGATGCATGGTAATAGGGGGAGGTACTTAGTCAATGTGGGGGAAAATTGCAATTTGATGATCCCATGGACTAAGGTAAAAAATTTTTCATTGCTCATATGGTTCAAACCACACACAAGCCATTGTTCTACAATTGGTATCAAGGGCTTTTTATATGAGCATTGAAATGTCATCCAGGCAAGCTGAGTAGTTTCTAACTTTCCAAATTGGTATCAATTTCATATTCTTGCAATTCATCATGCTTGCTTTGGTTGTGTTGTCATCAATCACCAAAAAGGGGGAGATTGTAGCGAAAATGGCCTCTCATGCCATATTTCAATATAATGTTTTGGCGATTGATGACACACACAACACTTGGACTAATGTGATGGATAAGATGACTATTCTCAGGCTTTTAGGTTCACGTGATGACAAAGAGAGGAGAGGCGTAGCAAGGCCCGAAGGGCCGCCCCTACGGGGTCGGTCCAAGGGACAAAGATTGAGGCATTTTGCTATCATCGGTTAAACCGACGTAGGGCAAAATGAACTCACCGGTGCAATCACAGAGAAGGTCTGCGGGCTAGGGTTTTACACCGGATGAACCGACGCTACGAAAGTGATATACGTCGGTGCATTGGCAGATGAAGATAGAGGAAAATACCTACACCGGTTGAACCGACGATGCATCGGTCAATTGCATCGGTTCAGTTGTCCAGAGAGGTGGTTTTTAGAGGAACGTGAAGAAGTTACACTCACCGGTTAAACCGACGCTAATATTACATACACCGGTTGATTACATCGGTTAAACTGGCGATACACCGGTTGATTGCTAACGGCTAGTTTTTCAATTAGCAGTTTACATACACCGGTTGAACCGATGATGGCTTTTGGGGTACGTCGGATTAACCGGCGTTACGCAGTTTTCTGACAGCTTTTCTCCAACGGCTATATTTGCTTATGCTGCCTATATATACCCCCAAGGCCGGGTCATTTGAGAGTGCTAGAGACCAAGGAAGTATACAAGAGCCAAAGATCATCTCCAACCACCATAGAACTTCATTATACATCATATAGGCTTAAGCACACTTGTGAGAGTGCTTAGTGCTTGTAATAGGGATTAGTTCTTGCGAGAGCTCCCTTGAGAGAAGTCTTGCTGTGGCAAGCAATCCTTGTGATCCGTCGTGTGACCCTCCGACTTGGTGTGGAGTGACAACGACACTTTGTGCGGGGGAAGAAGAGACCCCCTCCTTGGTGGAGAAGCTCCGTAGTGGATTTCGGCCGGGTGACCGAGAGAGACGGTGGCGGTGCACGAGACTCGGTGTCTTAGGGGCACTTGCCTTTGCTTGCCGGCATCGCCTTGGTGGCAAAGTGCAAGACGGTGATCGGAAGAGCCTCGGTGTCCCGTGGACGTAGGCGTTTGTGCCGAACCACGTTACATGACCGTGTCTACTCGGGAGTTTGCATCCCTCTTGCACTTACCTCTTTACTTACCACATTACGTTTCCGCATTTACTCTATCTTGCGTACCTTTACTTTCCTAGTTAGTCTGATTAGGTTTGGCTAGGTTGCAAGTCTTTTAGGGGTAAGTAGAGAGTAGCATAGATAAACCTTAGTCATAACTAGCATATATAGGACGTGTTAGGTTTATCTTATGCAAGTAGTTTGAGCCCTAGGTTAAAAAGCGATTAGCGACCATATTCACCCCCTCCCCCTCTAGGGTCGGACACCCCGGTGATCCTTACAGCCGGCCTGCCTCCGGCCGGACTTGAGCCCTCCGCGAGGTCGGCTCGTCTGCTGCCATCCAGATTGCACCCACCACCACGCCGGCTCCATCTCCGGCCCCTACGACACAATCCTCTTCGCCCAATCCCAGGTAAAGCTCTTCTTGTCTCATCTCCAAATCAATTAACCATAGATATATTAGAGGAAAACTTTGGAACCCAAAATTTGTGCAATGATCTCGTTAAACTTAGTACCAAAATTAACCAGATTAGTATGCTGGAGCTTGGCTATATGAGCTGTACTTCATTTTTAAACTGTGTGAAACCTTGGCACAAGCATAAACAAAAATGAGCACAAACAAAATATAAGTTCAGTGGAAATCAACAGCGCTGACTCACCACAGATGGAGAAGAAGCTGCTGATAGACCATACATGGCGGCATGTTTCACATTTTCAGGAGAAACGGCTGGTGTTGCACCTGTTTAAAAAATAAATATTTTCTAAAACTTGAGTGAACAAATTAGAGGAATTTTGTTGGCAACACTGACTGTAACAAGAATTAAATACAAAAACAGTCACCACTATGGTTGGGAAAATTAGGATTTGCACCGTTGCCCCTGCCATCAGCATTTATTCCTTAATTCAGAACTGAGCCTTCAATATAGCAAAAGATAAGTCAAAACTTAACTAGGACATATTCAAGGTCTGGCTATACATGATGGAGAAGTTTCTACCTCATGCATGAGGACAATGTTGCATATCTGAAGTGATATGGCTTTAGTGTTCACTAATGTATTAAAATTAACGCTTTAGTGTTCATCTCTTGTCAAAAAGGATAATGCTGCATGCGCGCATGATGCCGCAACTCTTGGTCCTATTGCAGAAGCCAAAAATGCAACCTACACAACATTTCTAAAAAGTAAGACTTGAGTAGATACAAAAAAGAAGAGAAAAGCCCGATTTTATTTCTCGTTATCATGAAGAAAGTACATAGGGCAGAGTGGTGGAGATTCCTAAGAAACTAGTTCAAGAATTTCATATATCAGGATATGCTGCATTGTGGTCTTACAGTAACCCCTACACTACAGTTCCAAATCCAAAGAGCATATATTCCAAGTAGCAAATTAGGCTTTTGTTTCTAATATTTTCTGTTGTTAAAAAAAATACAGATGCAGATAAGTTTACTCAGAAGACAGACAATTTCAAAGGTCAGCCAACCATAAATGCTCGAGCACATTATACAGCTACTAGCACCATTTCTATAACCAAAAAGAAAGAAATGTGGGGACTCACCAGCGACATGACTGGATTAGAAGAATTAATGAATGGAAGCTCGTTTCCAGGTTGAAAACTTTGAACTGGTATCCCTAAGGACAGAAAAACACATCCACATTACAAAATGGAAGGAACAAACACTTGGACTGGCATATTACCAAGCTTGATTGTTTCATTAATACAATTATGTATATTTTTTGTCACTAGTAAATGGTTATCTGCGCACTATTGTTGATAAGACTGCTCTTTATTGGCGTCAACTAGTTCCATCTATTTTCAGTCAACTGGATGCATCTCGATAAATAAATAAAGTGAGCGAATGACTGTTATTTCAGATTACCTGATGGTCTCTCATTCTCAATAACTTTCCTATCAGCAACTTGCAGCACTTTAAATTAGTACGCCTGCCAGCCTCGACATCCCCCGCCGACACCGCGCGCCCTGTCCCCGCCGTCCCGGCCGCCCCGGCTGCCCTTGACGCGCGCCCCGACCTCGTCGTCTCCTCGCTCAGGTATATGTTACATATGGTTTTGTGAGTTCACTCAAGCATAATTTTTGTGTAACTACAGATTCACTTGAATTATGAGTAGATTCCAAATAAGTTCTAACTACATATTTGTCGATTCCAAATACAAAACCTGAAAACTTATGCTTGGTCAGGAGAAGATAAAATCTGCCACTCCATCCACCATTGCAAATTCCAATAAAAATATTTGCATCCTTTATATTACTTTTTCTTTGTTTTTGTACATTGGTATTTGCTTCTGAATTCGCACCAATGAGATATACATTTTGAGATGGAGGTAGTATTGGTTTATATTAATTAGCTAACTAATGCGACAGTGGAAATGGATCCTACGTACATCTAAGACGACTTAATGCACGAGCTCATTCGTGGTGATACCGAGTTTTATGAGGCCGAGAATGATGGCACCCAATTTTTAAACTTGCATTATCATGGCGACGAGGATGAAGAAACTAATGGGGAGGAAGAAGAAAATCTCGACGAAGCCGAGGTATAAAAGATTTGTCAATATATATGTGATTAGAATTTATATATATACGCGTGGACAACTTGTATTAATTTTTAGATATTCTTTCAGGCATCAGGATCGACAAAGCCTAAACGGAAACGTGGCTCCAAGAGGAAGATGGTAGGATGTACGACCATCACGGAGATCGACGAAGCAACCGGTGCGCCACTAGCCCCTGGTCAAATTAAGACGATATTTGTAAATCAATTAGGATATCTTGTTAGGGAAAGCCTCCCCATAAAGTACAAGCTTTGGAAGAGAAATAAAGTCTCTGATCGATGTGAAGATATCGTGCCAGATTCAGAGAAAGATTTGTTATGGAAAAAGGTGTCGTTGAACTTCAACTTTCCCCCACCTTTGTCAACAAGGGCCTCACACCAGATTTTGATAAAGTCTGGAAGAAGCAACGAGAGTGGTGGAATGAATTCGTGAACTACAAGCACAGTGCTGACAGCATGGCAGCCTCGATTCAAGGCAAAATTAATGCTAGCAAAAAAACAAACTTCCATAAACTTGGGCCTGGAGGTTATAAGGTTGCTATTCCGAAATGGGAAAAGATGGGAAATGATTTAATTGCAAAAGGAATCGTACCGCAGACCTTGAGTTGGCCCAAATGAGCAAGGTATTACTTCTATGCTCATGGATGCACACTATACCCCGAAACTGGAATGTTTGTGACTAGCGACGTACTAAGAGAGGCTGCCCAAAGACTCGACGACGCAATGAGGCATACGGAAGAAGGAACCTTCCAACCCAACAGAGAGAATGACGAGCTAACTTACGCTCTTGGGAATGCGGAACACACTGGACGGACCCGTGGTGTGGGCGTAGTTCCATGGAAATATGGCTTTTCCGGAGATCTCGAAACCCACCGAAGCCGATGCAAAAGCAAGGCAGTAGTGGCAGAGAAGATCCGTAGCCTAGAAAACCGGATAATGTCACTTGAGGCAACAGTTGGGCAACGCTCGGACCAACCAGCTGCCAATGTGGAGATCAGCCCCCTTCTCAGCGTCGTAGCAGTGTTGCTTCCACGGAGCACCCTAATTTGGGTGCCGACAGGCCGAGGGACCCCATTGACGACATCATCGTTAGGACCCAATGTGAGCTTCTGGTTCTTTATGGAAAAAAGCTCAAAGTTTGTGCTGAGGGTTATGCGGAAGTCCAAGAAGAAGGCGGGACAATACATTGCCAGCCGATTTCTGAAGGATTCGCCAGAGTCTTTGTTGACCGAATTACTGAAGAAACAGAACTACAACATGCCGTACACCCATGGATCGCGTGACCAAAGCGCGACATAAGATTGGTGCAAGCAGCCATAGATTCCGCTCGGTGCTCAAGGCAAAGATCACCAATGCCAGCTGACAGGAATCCTAGTGTTGGCCCACCTTCTCTACCGCCTGCACGGGAACCCAGCATGGATCCGCCATCACCAGCCGCACAATGTGAGCCAATTCCAGCATCATCACCAGCCGCACAACAGAATCAGAGTCAGCGACAGAAGGCATACACGGTACCTTCGGTCCAGCCATCTCATAAGCAACAAAGAAAGAAGAAAGCGAAGGCTCAAGAAGAGGAAGAGACAGAAGAATCGTTTCAAACCTTCTTGCTGAAGCGCAAGCTACTGAGGGAGGCTGCGAACAATTAGCCAGAAATAGATCCGGTTGCAAAGTCACACTTCATTAAAGATCCCACCAAGGAGAAAGAAAGGGAGTCGGATTATGATCGGCAGATCAGAAAGTGCTACAGTAACCCCAAGAATCGGCGGATTAATGCAAAGACCGTTTCCCAGCTCGGAGAGCAGTCCAAACAATCGATCCCTCCGTTGATAATGCCGCGTGAAGAATGTCCTGATGAATCAAGAGATCCGTTAACCATGGCTGGGATGATATTGCAAACTGATCTAACAAGGGCTCAATTGCTTGGGGAGGCCCTACAGAATGCACGCGGCAAGAAAAAGTTTGTACTTGGTGAACCTTTGATATGGCCAGAGTTGCTACTATTCCTACCAACGAGAATGGCCGTGTTACACAAATGGTATGCCGTGCAATCTAAAGCTAATGAATTAGAGATGTTCCCAGCTCGGATTAAAGATGAGCATTTCTAGCAGGGGGCAGATGATGTATATATCGAGTTTGCAGCACTTTACGATTTATACCATCAAGATGCCCTTCACAAGTCCCTCGTGAGTGTATGGTGCATGTAAGTATTGTCTCTCGTTTCATTATTTTTAGCCTTGTGTGTTGACTGATCCCCGTTTTTCTTGTGTCCCGTAGGTCAAAAATTTAAATTTGCCGAAAGAAGAACTTCCATAACGTCGGGTTCTTCGACCCCGATATTATACACGAAAAATCGGTAGCGCAAAAGTCTGAAGAAATAGTCGATGTTATATACAGGGGGTTGCGTAAGAATAGCATGTGTCCCTTCATTCTCTTGCCATACAACCATCAGTGAGTCGTTCTTTGTTAGCCTCTTTTTTTCAATCCCTTCGTATTAATAATACTATTTAATAACTATTATAATCAACATTAATTGGTTATGCTTATGTATGGATGGCAGCGGGGTGGGTTCGGGGCGGATACCCGCGGGTTTTGGGTTCGGGTTTCGATCTTCGCCCGCGGATTTGCGGGTTCGGATATCCGAAATATTTCGGGTTTGGTGCGGGTTTTAAAATGTACCCGCGGAGCTCCATTGGGCCTCCGAAAACAACCAGCCCAATAGAAGCCCAACTAATATCCATAACTATATAAGCCTAGAAACCCTATTCCCACCCTCACCCACACCTCACCCCGTCAGCTCCCTAGCCGCCGCCTGCCTCCCCAATCCTGCCCGATGCCGCGACGGGGCGCCTGCATCCCGCCCGGCGCTCGCATGACCGCGGCTTGACCGGCGACGCGATGGGCGGAGCTCGGCCCCGGCCCCTGGCAGTGTGCGGAGCTCGGCCGCAGCCGCGGCCCCCGACGGCCCAAAGGGCGGAGCGACGGCCATGGCGCGACGGACCTACTCCCCTCCTCCGGGGCCGCCGGCGCTCGGCGCTCCCAAGGGCCCCGGTTGGGGCGGCGGTGGTTCGTGACCAAGCCGCGCGGATCTGGGGGCGTGGCAAGGCTCCTGGAGGGGCCGCCAGCGCTCGCGCGGCCCGGCCCTGCTACTCCACCGAGGCAGGGGTAGCGTGGAGGGGGCGAGGAGGGGGGCAGCGGATGGCTGGCACGGAGAGGATGGGTGGCGAGGCAGCGACCTCCGCGGATCTTGGGCGGTTTCTTGGAGCGTCGCGGTGAGGACCGGGCTGCACGGCGCGGCGACGACCGGGCGGCGTGGCGAGGGTCGAGCGGCCGGCGAGGCGGCGAGGGAAGAGTGGCGCGCAGGGAGGGGATCAGAGGGTGGCACGCAGGGCCGGCGAGGCGGCGCTCGCCAGGGAGCTCGGGGTCGGATGGGGAAATCGGCCGCAACTGGATCCAGGAGGGGAAAAAATATTCGGGTTTCGGATTATCCGTCGGTTTTCGGGTATCCGCGGGTTTCGGTTTCGGGGATAGATTTCGACCCGAATTGAAGTTCGGGGCGGGTTTGGGTTTCAAATTCGGGTTTCGGGTTTGGGTGCCCAGACACTCCACCCGAACCGAACCCGACCCGTTGCCATCCTTATGCGTATGTATATGCACATGTTTCATTGGATATTGCTTTGTATTCGGATTGAGGAGCACAAGGTCTTGGTGTACGACTCGTTAAGGCAAGATAAATCAAAGTACCAAGATCTCATTGAGGTGGTAAATACTGCATGGAGTCGCTACCTCCGCAAACATATAGCCTTGCCCATAGGTGAAATCGAGCCTCTTCGTTGGGTGACTGATTTTCCGGTATGAATATACTCTCGCTACTAATGTCATTAGCAATAAACATCAGAAAAATTCTATATCGTAACCCACATTTGTCCATAGTGTTGGAGACAAACAAGGAAACAATTTATGTGGATACTACGTATGCGAGTGGATCAACTCTTTTGCAAGTGAAAAAGGGCAAATGACAGTGGAGGCATTCAATGTACGTGAGTACAATCACATCTGCTCATTATTTTAATTCATTATTTTTATTCTCATGTTTTTATCGAAAAATGTGACAGCGTTGGTGGATGAAAGAAGAACTCATTGAAATGGCTCGGATCAGGGCAATTCAAGAAGCTATATGCGAATTCCTGCTCGATGAAGTCATAAATCCTAAGGGCGAATTTCGTAGCGACCTCCGTACAAGCGTCACCAAAGAAGATCCGACGACGGGGAAGCTGATAAATTACTATACTTGATGTGCTTAATAATTTATAGTATCTCAAGTACTTTTGAACTCATAAGTGTTCCATACATGACGAATATATATATAATATTAGTGTAATATGCTGTCCTAATATTACTGTGCAATGCAAAGAGTACGACTATGTAGTCACATACGGTAGAAATATGCATAGCCATACGTATATATAAAAACAAAAAAGAAAAGAAATATAAAGAAGAAGAAACATTTAGTGCCGGCCAGTTATACCAGCCGGCACTAACCTTGCTGCCAGGAGGCAGGCGGGGTCGGGCACGTTAGTGCCGGCTGGTATTTCGGACCGGCACTAACATGTGCACGTTAGTGCCGGTCAGAGTAGCCGGTACTAACGACTGTCACGTTAGTGCCGGCCATTTAGTGCCGGCCACAGGGACCGGCATTGAGCCGTCCTGTGACCGGTACTGATGTGCCTTTCTCCAGCAGTGCTCGCATCCATGGCGCATGTATGCGTATGGCAGCTCCGCATATGTGCAAGCATGCATGCGTGCAGCGTACGTGCTGGCCGGGTAGCATCATGCAGCGGTGGTGGCACATGCATGCATGCGGCTATGCGAGCTTTGTAGCGGGCCGCGCACGTGCGCTTGCATGTGTGCACACAGCGGCAGCAGCCGGCCGGAGGCGTCCGGCCCAAGTGCGGCCGGCCGAAATGCCGAGTACGCGTACTGAGGTGGCCACGTATAAAAGGGCGAGACCGAGGCAGCTCGAGGGTTCTCAACCAGCCGAATTCTCCCAGCAGTCTGCCGCGGACAAGAACAGAGAGCAAAAGACGAGCAGTTCTGTTCTCCACTTCTCCTATGGTTTGAAGCTCATCATCTCTTGTTTTTGTATGATGCTTTTGGTAGGGGGCACTACTTGTGACATGACTTGATCTATAAAGCTCACTAATTTCCATACTGTATTGCCTCCATGTTCGAGTTCATCTTTCCTACAGTTCTAATATACTGGTCGGATTTGAGAACTAGACACTACTACAGCCAGGGACATCACCGCCGGTTTACTCTCGGGCGGCGTTGATGCACATTCACCGCCGCCCTGGGAGTAGGTGGCGCCCGGAGCCGGTCGGAGCCGTTGGGGCCGGCGGTGAAGGTGGCTATCACCGCCGGCCGGTGGTTTTAAACCGGCGGTGATACCTCATCCGGACATCACTGCCGGTTGGTGGCTTGGGCCGGCGGTGAAGCCCCCCTATCACCGCCGGTTCTTGGCTTGGGGCGGCGGTGATTGAGGGGGTTATATGTATATTTGTTACATATATATTTCTAATTAATTGGAATACTATATTTTGGTAGATGAATGCTATTTAGTTAAGTCATTGGACTTCCACGGTTTTGCTATCATTTGGAGGACCCTATAATTTGGTTAAGTCCTAAATTTTACTATCATTTGGAGAACCCAATACTTTGGTTAAGGCCATGATATTGCTAATATTTGGAACCCCATGTTTTTACTATAAGTTGGAGTCCCACATTTTGGTTAAGTCCTAGATTTTGCTATGAGATGGAATTACTGTGAGATGGAATTCATAAGTAATATGACTTGGAAGTCCATAATTTTTTGCTATGAGATGGAATTCATAAGTAATATGACTTGGACGTCCATAATTTGGTTAAGTCAAAGGTTTTGCTATAGCATGGACGATTTCATTTGGATTTTAGTATATTTTGAAACATTATGATTTGGAATCTCATAATTACTATGACAAAATCATATTGATCCTAGATTTTACTATGGTTTGCTATGAGATTTTACTGTGTTGAATGCTATGAATTGGATGTTACTCTCTTTTGGAACATTATGATTTGGAATGCTATGAATTGGATATCAATAGATTTTTCTATGATTTGGATTCTCAAAAGTGAATATTCAAATATTTTACTATCATTTGGAATTCCCGAAAGTGTGTGCCTTAGTCATTCAAAATCATGAGATTCCAGAGTATGACTTAGCGAAAATATGGAGGAACCAAATCATAGTATATGAAATTCTAAATCATAGTATATGAAATTCTAAATTTATTCAAGTATTCATTGTGCAGCTCTGAAAATAAAAAAGAAAGAAAAACTTCAATATCCCAAGCTGGGCCGCATTCAGCCAAGCCCAGCCAGCTAAGGAGTGCCGACCGTCCGATCCAGATCGGACGGTCCAGCCGCTCCCTTCGAACCCTAATCTATCTTACGCCACACTCTCCCTCACGCCGCCTCGCCCCTGCTCGCCGCCCGGCGCGGCTCCCTGGCTCGCCGCCCCGCGCCCCAGCTCCCCGCTCTCCCGCCCGCCCACCGCCGCACCCCAGTCGTCTCCTTCTCCCTCCGCACGCAACCCTAGCCGTGTCCTTCTCCCTTTCTCCCATTCACAACGGCGGCCGCGAGCGAGAGGTGCGGCACGGCGGCGAGGGGCGCGCGCGTGGTGGAGGTGCCGCGCGGCACTGGCCTGCGCGCGTCTCCGTCGAGCGGCGTCTCGACGGTGCCGTAGGCATGCCCATCCGCCGGCCGTGCCGCCTCCACGGAGCTCGACGGTGCCCTTTCGTCGGCGGGGAGCGGCTCTTGCACGACGCATAGTGGGCTTCAGCGCCGCCGCATTGGACGACGGCAGCCGAAAGCCAAGGTAAGTCCGCTGCCCTTCCATTTTCATGCTAGGGTTTGGGTAAATCAGGAAAAAATAGGGAAGATTCAGTCCAGAAAGGTTAATTATTTGCCTGTGCATCCTTTACAAGCCCAACTTCAGAAGGAATTCATTGGATGAATGATTGAATGGTAGATGAATGCTATTTAGTTCAATTTCATTGGAAAATACATATGTTGCTGATTAGCTGATTATTACCGTCTTACCTTATACTACACAAAATTTCAGTTGGTGTTGGTATTATTTCAAGGAAGGAACTGGATGTTGCTGATTATTTCTGGAATATCAGTTGGTATTATCCATTTCTTTGGCCTGAGTAACCCGGCTACCCCTTTCCCTGCCCTGTTCTGCAGCCGCCACGAAGCCTTGCGGAACGACTCATCACCGTAGAGCTCGCCGCCGCCGCCGTGACGCTTCTTGGCCCCCTTCCGCCACTCGAGACCTTCCCTCGCTGACATCTGGTCGCCGCCGAACCGCCCGATGGCCCACGACGCCACGTCCGAGCCTGAGGAGGAGTGGTCGGACACCGACCTCGACGACGCCTCGGACACCGAGGTGGGCGACGCCCTGGACTGGCTGGACGCCGTGGAGGGCCCCGACGGCTCGGCGCGGCCCTTCGCGGCGTTCTCTGCTGCCGGTGGCGCAGGCGCGGCGCGCAGGCCCAACGCGCATGGCGGCGTGGTCTCCCGCCCCCTCCAGCCGCTCTCCAACCGCACCCAGAAGCTCGCCTCACACATCCGTGCAGCGCCCTTGGAGGTACGCAGCTTCAACTTCTCACTTCATTGGCTCATAGTAGAAGTATACTTATATTTTTCTTCTGCTTGCGCTGTGTATGCAAGAAACGCGCTGTCTTGGTGAAATTTTTTATCTTAGCAGTTATAGAATTCTAAATATTATCTTATAGTGAGCTAATAACATTTACACTTGGGAATTAGGAGCTGAACCTTTGAAATACTTCCGTAAATCTCACGTTACTTTGCAAACTACCAATAACTTCATCTGTTCGAATTTGTGATCTCAGTGTGAGCACCTCTAGTGATGCTCACTGCAAACATAGCAGAGCACTAGTATGGTAGATGGGCATGATATGTACAGTTGGGTGTTGCCGTTACACAGAGTTAAATGTTTAATGCAATGTGTTTTGAATGATTCAGGAGTGGGAAGGTAGGATGAACGTGGGGATGTCCAATTCGGTAACTACCGCTATCAGGGATAGCATAAGGGAAACAACAATTGGGAAGATAAGGAACACGGAGAAGGCTGACCGTGCTACAGTGGAACAGGTTTGTAAATGTTGGCTGCATTCCCCCCCCCCCCTATTACTTTTCGAATGGAACACTGTATGCTTGCAATTGCATGATCCTGTAGTACCATACTATACAATCCCTTTCAAACTGGCTAGCTTTCCTCTAATTTGGCAGCTGTTTGGATTGAAAATTCCTTGCTGTAGCTCCTTCCCGTATCACTAATGCAATGTATAATGTTTCTTTATAAATGCATTGTATATGTAGTTAGGTTCAAATTGTATTAGCTCATGTCACCCTCTGCTCTGCCTTCCATCACAACGCATCCCAAACTCAATGCATTTCCAGTTATATATTTGAACCAAATGGGACCAAAAGGTAACACAATCTCTTGTCCATTGTAGCCCTGTTGACCATAGTCACAAAGTTCCTGGGTCGACCGGGTCAAGGAACGGGGTCGAGGGTCGAGGGTCGTCACTTTATAAAATTGTGGTACGAAGGGGGTATACCTCTATGGAACGATAAATTATTATGTGGAACGCGACCCTGATTCATCGGGGTCGATATCTTCGGGTCCATGTGTCTTTATAAAAACAAAAACTATATATGTGCTACTAATGAAGAAATTAATCTGCCCAAGCATATAAGAAACGTATAAAAGAGTACATTTAGACCATGCTACA
Source organism: Panicum virgatum (assembly GCF_016808335.1). Classification (NCBI taxonomy): domain Eukaryota; kingdom Viridiplantae; phylum Streptophyta; class Magnoliopsida; order Poales; family Poaceae; genus Panicum; species Panicum virgatum. The sequence goes on along the minus strand of NC_053140.1, from coordinate 31,540,273 downwards.
CGTATTCAGCTCATTTTCTAACAAAAACCACATCAATCCACTGTCCTTAACCTCCTTATCCCAATTAAATCTGCAAACAATGGGGCTGCGACCCCTTTCAAACCGGGACGCGATCCAACCTTGAATGGGACACTGATCCTCTTCGACCCCGACCCTCGAATCGGAACGGCGTTCCCGGGTCGTGGGACGAGGCATCGACCCCGAATCCTGTGACTATGCTGTTGACTACTTAAGCAAAACTTATTGGGCTTGAGTAATCTTTACCAACTCGCTAATTTCTAGGTCATCTTCAGTTCTAAATTTGACTTTTACCATCTACCGGCTGTTGTATACGCATGATTGGGAGGCAGAAGTTTAATCTCTTGCCTAAGTATTGAGTATTGACCATGCTCTGTCATGCTTAGTACAATTTATCATAACTCTTGAAGAACCTTTTTGAGGCATGGCTTTTTTTCTTATACGCAGGCTATTGACCCAAGAACACGCATGGTTTTGTTCAAGATGTTAAATCGTGGTGTTTTTAATAACATAAATGGTTGCATCTCTACAGGGAAAGAGGTAACTATTGAAAGGCTGTGCATTTTCTATCAAAATTGGCATTTTTTTACTTCAGTGCAGACCTAAAAATATTATGTGAGTAATAGAATACACAGCTTGGGATATAGGCAAAGACACAGGGTGTTGGTTATAGCCTGCTAGTTACAGTCTTACAGCTCCCAATATTCCTAATTAGAATTTTTGTTAACGCAGCCGGTGTTTTTTTTCTCCATGCAGGCAAATGTCTATCATGCAACAAAGGTGGAGGGTCAGGAATTAGCAATTAAAGTCTACAAAACCTCTGTCCTTGTTTTTAAGTAAGATTTGAATTGCCTGTTTTGTTTCCTGATTGGAGAGACTGTTGAAACCTAAGTGCCGAAGACATAAATGCTGATTATGTCGTATGCTCTTTAGCCTCTTATTACCTGTAAAAAAGTATTTGATCTGAGAAAGTACGAATTTAGGAAACTTATCATTTATTTATTGCAGGGATCGCGACCGGTATGTTCAAGGAGATTATCGTTTTAGGCATGGTTACTGCAAGCATAATCCACGGAAAATGGTTAAGACCTGGGCTGAAAAGGAAATGAGAAACCTTCTACGGTAAGATGTATTTTCGTGGCATTCCTTATTCATCTTTTTACCTAGTAAAATTGGCATGCTGCAGCTGGTGTCTTTGATTTTTTTATCTCTTAAACTTCATGTATTTCTTATCTCCTGAAACTTGCCTAAAAATGCTTTTTGGCAAACAATAAACCTTGCATATCAAATTGAGCAGCCATTGAAAGTCAAGTGAATTGGTGGTGCAGTGGTTCTAATATTTTAATCCGTCCCTTCTTTCTTACTCGTTACAGAGTGAGAGCAGCTGGAATCAGATGCCCTAAACCGTTGCTATTGAGGCTTCATGTATTGGTGATGGAATTCATAGGTATCGTTCATGTCTATTTATTGGATACTCGGTTGATTCCCCTGGCAACGATGGTGTACTCGTACTAAACATGCTTATGTTGCTTGCATTGGAGTACTTTAATTTGTATTATCTGAACATGTTCTAATTAAAATTAATTTGGTTATTCCATCAGGGAGAGGAGGTTGGGCTGCTCCTCGTCTTAAGGATGCTGCTTTGTCAGATGACAAGTTACGTGAAAGTTACTTTGAGGTACATGATATGTCAGAAATCCTATTTACAACTTTGTAATTATTGGATCCATTTGTACGGGATGGTTATGTCACCAAAGATAGAAGATATTTTCTGTATGACTAACAAGATACTAATACATATGTGGTAGTCGCTCGTGATTTCAGATTAAAATATTTTACCATGGTCTAAATATATATTTTTTTGGGCTGTCTGTAGTTGGAACTTTGTACTTAATTACAATGGTTATTTTTCTACAAGCTGTGATGCAAAAATATGTTTTGATACTTCTCATATATGAGAACCCATTCAGAGTGTCTAGAGGTGACCATAGGCTCATAGCTATCCTTTATTTCTGTTGCTGATTTTTTTGCATGATATTTTCCTTTTACTGTTAAACATCTTGTAAATATACTGTATTGCCTTGCACTAGATGGGTGAAGAGAATCAATACAGACATAAAACTCTTGTTAGCTTTCAGCTTTTGTGTGTCATTTATATTCAGTTTTTTTTAATATTCTTACTGCACCTTGTTTTCAGATAATTACAACAATGCGGACACTTTACCAAAAGTGCAAGTTGGTCCATGGAGATTTGAGTGAGTACAACATTCTTTATTTCGAGGTAATTGGAATCAAGCCTTTTCCCCCCTAAACATCGTCATTTCCGTCCAATTGCTGAGTTTTATCTTCATCCCCAACATGTCTGTTGTGTAGGGCCACTTGTACATTATTGATGTTTCACAATCTGTTGACCTTGATCACCCTTCAGCATTGGACTTCTTAAAGGAAGATTGCTTGCATGTTTCTGTAAGTGAAAGTAGAACTGCTCACCACATTGATATTCGTTAAGATGTTAATTAAGGTGTCTAATATGTACAACACTATACGCAGGACTTCTTTAAGAAACGAGGCATTGCAGTCATGACGGTAACAGATTTATTTAATTTTGTTATTGACCAAAACATTGCTGATGAGGATGTTGATGGTTACCTGGATAAGGTATCTAGTGTGCTTGCTTATAATGCATTACCTTTCAATCTTTCGTTGCAGCTATCAGTTTATACAAGCACATTCCTGCTGTATGATGCGTGGAAGATCTGATGGTTTAATAATATTTGTGTACATCACAGGTTCAGCAAAAGATCGTGGAAAACGGTGGTACAAATACAAATGATGAAATTTGTCCAACAGTCATGGTGCAAGTAAGATTAATTTAGTCTTGTTTTCTTCTGAGCTTTGCCATAATTGTAGCTTCAGTTAGTAACAGCTTAAGAAATCCTGTGTCAGAACTCATGTGCATTTGCTTTATTTTTCTATCCAGCAATCCTTAACATTGGAAATAGAAAATGTTCCACATATTTCGGCTGTACTGCATAAGATGTGATCACTCATACCATTTTGCTATTGTGTGTTTTATTTTGCTCCATCTAATGTTTCTACTATTATGTTTAGTACTGACACACTTGATTCCTTTGTGTAGACTTTGGATTATGTGAAGCAATGCGAGGCAGATTTAGTCAACATGTCAATGATGCAACGCTCATCCTTTGGTTACGAGCCACCAGCAGATAAGCTTTATGACCAACCACTATTAGGATTTGTACGGACGAAAAATGCACACGCTGAAAATCAGCAAAAACAATTGCCACAGAATACAATGGAAGAAACCTTGGATCTGCAAAATAAGTGCTCATTGGAGGACAAAGTGGAAGATCAAGAGGACAATAGTGAATCTTGCTCAAGTTCTGATGAAGACAGTTCGTGGGAGGAGGCTCCCAAAATGGGACCTGAGGAAAGGAAGACTGCTCGGAAAGAGAACAAGAAGAAGGTGAAGGAAGAGAAGAGAGAAGCTCGCAAGACAAAGATCCCAAAGGCTGAGAAGAAGAAAAGGAAGAAAATGGCAAAAGCAAAGTGCAAGCGTTAGAGAAAATGATTTCACAAAAGTAGTGCAACCAGTAGAGTATGCGGAATAGACATACATCTGGAAGCTCAGTGCTTCTCCCTATGAGGCAAACAAGGGGCGCTGATTTTCCAATTTAGTTTACCTATCACTTTTCTGGTTCATTTTGAATGTATACGCAAGAAATCACTTTTTGAATAACTTGTATCAGGGTATATTGAACTACAAGAGGCCTTTTAGGAGTGTAATGCTTCTCCTTAAGTCTTTAAAGATTGCTTTCTTGGATTTGCATTTTGCTGTGATCTTTCAGCTCCCAAATTTCCCAGTTATTTTGAAATGTATGCTACTTGCAATGAGCATAACGGCTTTGAAATCTAAACAGCATAAATTCTGGTAGTGTTGTGCTTGTGCAGGAGATCTGTCATTCAGCACAGCAGGGATCTTCTGGTGATACTCCTGCACTTTGTGTATATCTTCTCTACAAAGTTGCAACATGAGCATAGGTCTCCAATATAATTTTGAGTAAATTCTCTTAGTGCCATATAATTTTTGGTGACTTCCCCGGTGCCATAGAAATTTTGGAATTCCCCTCAGTGCCATTGAATCTAAGAATTACGCCCTTTAGTGCCACAACCGTTAGGGAGCATTTAAATGGCTATTTTGTCCCTCTAAAAGAACGGAGTATACCATTCCATGTTCGTTTCATAGTAAAATTAATGACCGTAAACCATATAAAATTGATATACATAGATCAAAGAAAACAAGTCATATTCATGTCATTAATTACGAAATATGAGCCATAAATTTGATATTATATAATTACGGACCAGATTTTTCACTAGCAGCTTGTCATATTCATGAAACATGAGCCATAGCATTCTCATTACAAATGAGTTCATATTTTCCACAGTGGTGTAATCATAACAGCCATTAAGTGTGATGCTTACATGAACATGCAGGCAGTCGGTCTCCAGCTCTCTCTCCACCTCTCGCTCTCTCCTTGACTGCAGACCGCTCCTAGCCCTAGGGTTAGGTAGCTACGGTGCTCCGTAGCTGGCGGCCGGCGCCTAGGCTCGCCTCGATGCCTTGGTTGCTCGGCAAGCAGGCGACGGTCGGCAGGGGTGTGGGGCGGTGGTCGGCGGAGGTGCGGCGAATGGGTGGCGGTCGGTGGAGGTGTTGCGAAGGGGTGGCGGTCGGCGGAGGTGCGACGAAGGGGTGTCTATATGTTAAACCTGCTCTATGGATGAAGAGTAAAAAGGGTATTTCACACCCCAAGCTGACTGCGTGGTGATTAGAGGAGCCTCTGTGGCGTGCCACGTCAGATACTCAGATTCAAGGATGAAGTTGGGCCGGTTAGGATAGTGCAGGGACTAAATTTGACGTTTTTATAGTTCAGGGACCAAATTGAGTTGAGCTCCATAGTTTAGGGATGAATTTGACTATTTTCCCATACTAGCTCAGTTGGCTATTTGCATATGGTCTGATCCAATTGTCCAATGTCCATGAGTTAATCTTGTATTTAATTAGGTAAATGGCAGATCTTTGGCTTGTCTATAAAGAACTCAAAAATCAAACTGTCAAAAAGAACGCTGGACACATTATTCGAGTTCAGGCATTGGGACTCCAATTCCAACCACCAATGAGAACATTGGTCAATTGAAAAAAAACCTTGGGTGGAGTTTAGGCACTCAGATATCATTGATGATCTAGGAGACCGCAAAGCAATTGACGAACATCCCCCCGAAATTGGGGATCAGTTAAGGAGGGCATATGCTCTTGGTGGTCCAACCCAACCTAGTAATCATATTTTTCCTCGTAAATGGCAAAGTGGTGAATGGAGATCATTTCAGAAAACTTGGTTTGATGAATTTGATTGGCTGGAGTACATAAGTATTTCAAAAGATGCGGCTACTGCTTGAAAAATTTGGGAGTAGTAATGTATTTGCAAAGCAAGGGTATGTTAATTGGAAGAAAGCTAAGGATACTTTTTGAAATCACCGTAGTTGCAAGGCTCATATGGATGCTAGGCTGAAGTGTGATGACTTCGTGAACTAAAAGACTAATGCGGATAGAAAATTTGATAAAATTAACAAAGAGGAAGAAATAGGGGCGGATCTACAGGGGGCTGAGGGGGCTCCAGCCCCCCTACAGCCATGAAACTCCATTGGAGTAAGAGGTGGATGGAAGAGGAGAAGGGAGGAGGAGGAAGAAGAAGAGTGGAAAATGAGATGAAGATAGAGGTGGAAGGGGAAGAGCCCCCTTAGCAGCTTGTGCTGCGTCCGCCACTGGGAAGAAAAACGATATAAGATTCGGTTGTCATCTTCTGTACATGTTGTAAGATTTCTCATAATGCAAGGTGATGCTTTTCGTGGACATGATGAGTCATCTATTTCTCTCAATAAGGGTACATTTAGCGAGTTGGTTGATTGGTACAAAGACAAGGTTGAGGTAGTGAAGGATGCATATGATAAAGGTACTAAAAATTACTATATGTTATCTCATTATATACAGAAGGACCTTACAAAATCTTGTGCAGAGGTAGTGATGGAAGAGATTATGGATGAGATTCGTGGTAGGAAATTTTCTATGCTCATTGATGAGTCTCGAGATGTATCTATAAATGAGCAAATGGTTGTGATTTTGATGTTAGTAGTTGAGACTTATTTACTTTTTTTTGGGTCTAATTTCATATTATGTGCTAACTTGGAATAAAACTTGATCTGCAGATTTATTTGTGAATGGTGAAGGAAAGGTGTTGGAGAAATTCTTGGACTTCAGCGTAAAGAGAGATGTATAGCTGTTGCTTTCAAAGAAGCTTTGCTTGGTACGCTTTCTAGCCACAAGTTAAACATCTCTATGCTTCGTGGCAGGGTTATATGACGGTTCTTCCAACATGGGAGGGGAATTTAATGGCGTGCCTAAATTGATTCAAGATGAAAATTTCTATGCTTTTTATGTCTATTGTTTTGCTGCTGGCGCCTACCAACGCCTCTGCTGATCGCCAGTGATGACGCCTGCAGACGCTAGGGGGTGGCAGATATTTCATGAACCACTAATAAATTCGCAAGCGCACGGAATACTGCTGTAGCATTTTACCCGGGAGTATACCAGGGTGTCATTTATATTTCCGCAGGGAAGGCGGTAGTTGAAAGTGCTATGGCTAGTTAATGAACTGATCTAGATTGGATATTCAATTGCATAAAATAGGGGTAAGATAAATAGCAGGATAGGAGGTAGTGTGACACACACAAGTTTACACTCAACTCTAAATATTGTATAGGCAGGGAGAAAGGAAAAAGTTAGCAGCTCGAGTCAAAGGTACTAGGGTAGCTATATCTATGCTTTCTTATGGTTAGATCAACAGAAGATTAAACTGATACAATAGGGAGATCGCTACTAGCTTGACGGGAGGAGCCCGAGCAAACCATACGACTCTTTGTGGACCTCCTACCCCCAATCCAAACATGGAGGATTACTGGGCACGGACAGGGCTATCACCACCTACCGGTTACCTCTACAAACCATTAGAAAGGGCGACATCCAGCAAACATACTGGAGCAGTTGTTAGAGTTCTAAAAAGCTAATATGTCGACCATCACAAGCATATGGCGATAATGCAACCAGATCACAAAACATATATCCGATAACTCAGAATATAAATCATGCAGATATCGGTAACCATAGTTTAAATCTATTACAAACGACCGTGAATTACACAAGAGAACTAGAGATGAACCCATACCAGAACTCCTGAGCAACTCCGGAGACTCGATTACTACTAGACTTCACCTAAACTCCACTAACCCATAGAGCTAAAACAAGAGAGTGCGTTGAGCTTCACTTGAGGTGTGTGTCTCATTCTTACCCCCCTCTTATATTTATAGGAGGGAGCCACGGGGTGAGCTACATTAAATCGATGTTGAGGGCCAATGGGACGCCTGAGACTTTGACCTGTATATCCTTATGTTAAGTGCTCTTAACCTCTATACCCCTATTTTTTTCGATCGCACCTGTATGTCCTACCGCCAACTCATCTTTACCCCTATACCCTTTTGGACAGAATGAGCACTAACAGTGCCTAACGGAGATGGGAAAAGATAATTTTGCCCTTATGTGGAGGAGGTGTTGCACTGGAAAGTTTTTAACCTGTATGCCCTTATGTTAAGTGCTATTAACCTGTGTACCCTTGGGAGGTTTTAGATGGTTGAGTTCTGTGCTGTCCCGACGGTGCAATTTTTTTATTTTTAATTTCAGATCTAATAAAAATAAAAAAATTCTGAAAATAAATAAATAAAAAAGAAAAACCCGTGAGGGAGGGTAACGGGGGGAGGTTGTTCACCCAATTTTTTTAATTTCAGATATAAAAGCAATAAGAAAAGTAATATAAATAAATAGAGTACAACAACAAGAATAAGGAGACGCACATCATTTTTCATTCAGCAATTAGACCAACAATTAACAGCAACAAGTACTAAGTTGACTAGTTTTTATCACATAAGTACTAGGTTTGCAAACTACAATTGCCTTAAAGTACATGACCATGGGATGAAATATCACAACCAAAGAAGTAGTTCCATGCACTGCTCGATCTTATCGATGGGCTAGCGCGTGTTCTTCTGGTAGCTCTTGTTGAGGCGGTCGCGCATCTTGAGGATCTCCTTGGCCTGGATGGCGCTGTCAGTGGCCTGCCCCTGTGCGCCACCCGAGGGCTGGTGGATCATGACCCTGGCGTTGGGCAGGACGCGCCTCTCGCCGGGTGCTTCGGCCGCGAGGAGGAGCGAGCCCCTGGAGGCGGCCTGGCCGATGCAGAGCGTGGTGACGGGGCCGCGGATGTACTGCATGGTGTCGTAGGTGGCGTGGCCGGCGGTGACGACGCCCCTCGGGGAGTTGATGTAGAGGTGGACAGACTTGAGCGGGTTCTCAGACTTGAGGAAGAGCAGCTGCGCGACGACGAGCGAGGTGGTGTCGTTGGTGTTGACGGTGCTTAAGTGCCATTTTTAACCATCAACTATTCTCAATAATAAAGGGAAACTACATGTCTTACTCACATATTTGTATCACTAACCTTGCCCCACAGTTGTTTTCGAGTTTTGTATATTTCAGATGAGCAGGAGCGAAATAAGAAGAAAACACACAGCAGACGCCACATAACTACGCAGAAGATCGCATCCGGCGTCACCCACTTACAAAGAGGGCCCATCAGGCAGAGCAAACGGGCGCACCACACATAATGCATACAAGGAAAGATATAAGGACGAGGGCCTTCCAGGTGGGGTCGGCCGAACCTGGCCTGGCTTCCGTCCAGGTGCACTTCGAGGAGGAGTCACCCCAAGGCACCTGATCACCTTCCATACGTGCGTTGGCGGGAAACCGACCTCTAGAGCTATAAATAGGCCTCTCCTCCACCCCCCTCAACACACACACACACACACACACACACACACACACACACACACACACACACACACACACACACACACACACACACACACACACTTCATTCCATTCTCTCCAAGAAGGCTCTCCTCTCTCTTGCTCTCTTAGCTAGGTAGTGGAGCTAGGCTAGTTCTTCTTTAGCGAGCAAGTCGTCCTCGGAGTCGTTGAGCAATCCTCGACTCCTGGTATGGCTTTGTATCCGATTTGTCAGACTTCTATTCATAATATAGAGATATGCTATGGTTGCTTTACTATCTTGATAGTTTATCAATCCATGCTTAGTTCGTTCATGAGTTATGCAAAGGTCTTGGTTAGGCCAGATGATCCGGGTACGGATAGAGGTTCGATGTGCTTTCGGGCTTGCTAGCGGTCTAGCGGTCTAGCGGCGGTGCCCTTGTGTGCGGAAGCGACGCCGGCGTCCCGGCAACACGGCGCTTCTGTTCCTCGGCGCACGTGTGCGATCACGCCGGCGTCCCGACGGCGCACGACGGCGTCGTTCTGCTACCGGCACGGCGTCGACGACAGCCGGCGGCGGCTCTCTCCGGCGGAAAAACCAGGTAATCCCGCCGGATCGAGTTCTTTTCTAGGGTTAGGGTTTCTAATCTATCTGAAAAATTCCGATTCACCTTCGTCTACTTGCTGATCTACACGATCCCCTACCGGATCTATGCACTAGGTAGGCTAAACTGATACCAATGTAAGATTCTGAAATTCTGAGATCGACTAGGCATACAAGACCAGAGGGGATTGGTTCTTTAATTGAGAGTAAAACATGTGTTCATCCTTGGGTACATCAACTAGAGGGAGAGGAGAGGTAGAAATCCAGACCATCAAAGTTGGAGAAGGAAGAGCCGTCCGTGGCGAGGTCGGGTTGGTGACGACGTGGATCCGGTGGTGGAGTATGGGCGGCGGAGTCCAGGGGCTCCGATGCGGCGGAGTAGGTGCAGAGGGCGGCGGAGTACCGAGCGACGTAGTCGTAGACAGGCGGCGGTGGTAAGCTTCCCATCGGCCAAGCGCACCCCTCTCAGTTCGGGTTAGGGTTGAATGTGGGGTACTGTAGTGGCGGCAGTAAACCTCGTATCCTGTGCCACGGCCCCCACCTGTTCTTTATAGCACTTGCGACAGGGGCCCACCAGCCACTGTTGGGCTGGGTACCCCCGATCAGGGCGCGGACCATAGCCTGGCCCGGTCATTGGATTGGGCCAGGGAGAGATCATTCTAACAAGCTAATCACCTCGCCGTCCGACCTCTTGAGTGTAGCTGATGAGTAGCTCGCGCACGCGCGCGGTTATTTGCCACTTGTTGATGATCGAGCCCGCACGCCTCCGATCCTCCTAGCGACAGTGGCGAGAAAACAAAGCGGCGACGACCATGCCTCTACCGGTGTTAGGACCGAGACACCCGAGGAGGGGGTGAACTAGGGATTTCTAAGTCTATTAGGCTTTTTGCACAAATTAAAACCTACACAATCCTACCTAGATGTGCAATACGGTTTCCCTAGTGTGACTATCTCTAACGCACAAGATTAAGCACTCAAAAGGCCTAAACTAGAACCTACACAAGGCAAATCTAGTAAAGGAAATGCGGAAGCTTAAATGCAATAATTAAGTGCGGAATGTAAAGAGATGAGTCAAGAAGCACTCCCGGCACGGCGATGTTTTCCCGAGGTATCGAGAAGCTCACGCTTCCCCCTAGTCCTCGTTGGAGCCCCTCGCAAGGGTCAAGCTCCCGGTCGAGTCACTCCGTGGATAGCCCCAGTCATTCCCCACTCGCAAATGGGTCTCCGAGTGGGCCTCTCCCGGATGCTCCCTGCCGTCTTCACTATCAAGCTTCCGGCCAAACCGCCGAGGGCCTCGTTCCCCTAGTACATGGTGGCAGCCACACCACAAATGCGGTTGGTGTGATCTCGCAAGACTACAAGCCCCTCCAAGTACAAGCACGGTGCACGCAAGCACCAAGAGTGTGAGAGAGTTCTAATCTCACTAAACACTAAGCCTAAGCCTAGAGCAAGCGCTAAGAGCGGGTCTAACTAGCCTAAGCACTTCGCAAAGCACCTTGCTAATCACCTAATCTTCACTTAAGCACTTTTGGTGGTGGAGGCGCTCAAGTGGTGCACAAGAACACCCTATAGCTTCAGCATACTCCAACAACAATGGCAAGGCCGGGGGTAAGGGGTATATATAGCCCCAAGGATCAACTAGCCGTTGGGCTTCAACTGCCCAGTCATGACACTCACCGGACGGACCGGTGGGTGCTTGACATGGGGCACCGGTCCATCCGGTGAATGCCTTTTGGGCACCCCAGTCAAACTAGCCGTTGGCCCTACCAACTCACCGGACCGACCAGTGTGGTCGTCCGGTGCACTCACCGGTCCCTCCGGTGAGTGTCTCCTTGCCATCCTTCGCCGACTAGCCGTTGGACCTTCACTGTTCACCATTAGGTGACTCCATCCGGTGTAGCACGGGTCCATCTGGTGCTCGCTTTTCACAGTTCCTCGCGAACTTGGCTGAGTCCTCTTCGGCCGACCGGTGCTGCCATCAGGTGTGAGCACTGGTCCATCCGGTGCGTGGAATACCGGGCCTTCCCGAAGTCGCCCTCTCCTATCTTGACTTGGACTTGTCGACCGGTGACACTGTCCGGTGCTATCACCGGTGCCTCCGGTGCACCATCCGGTGCATTCTTCTCGACAGGATCTTCTCCAATTCAAGCTTTCTTTGATTCGGGCTTTCATGGCTTCCTTTTCCTAAGCATCCCTGAGACTAAACCTTGCACACTAGCAAACTTGGTTAGTCCCAATGACTATGTTGGTATTAATCACCAAAATCACAAGGGCATAAACCCCCAAGGGTTCTTCAATCTCCCCCTTTTTGGTGATTGATGCCAACACAACCAAAGCAAGAGATAAAATAGAAATTAAGTGAAACTACTTGCTTGGATGCAATGCAAGAGCAAGATTAAGGATGCTAAATGAAATGAACATGAAGGATCATGAAATTATGCATACCTTGCTCTTACCTTGTTATTCCCCTCTTGTGGTCAATATGGATTTGTGGCTCCCACTTAATCCATTGCCACTTTCTCCCTTTCTTTGAGCCAAATCTTGCAAGCATTGCTTCATAGGACCTTCGATCTCCCCCTAGCACTTTGCTTGCTTTGGTCTCCCAAATTCTCCCCCTTTGGAATCAAACACCGAAAAGGAAGACATTAAAAGCACAAGGGAGAGTTCCATAAATCTTGACCCTTTGGATGTGGAAGGCAATTGGCATCACAATTCATGAAACTCACATAACATAGACTAAGCTCCCCCTAAGTGTGTGCATAAAATAGTGGAAGGCAAAACATATGCACAACTGGACAATTAAGTCAAGATTGGGAGTTTAATCTATATTATGCTTGGAGGTAGCTACACAAGAGTATATGATAGACAATTGAGATCAATTGAAATTGAGTTCAAGCATACCTCCGGGGATTTTCTTTTCTTCCACACATGAGACTAAACAAAAATAAGCTTGCAAACTAGTTAGTCTCGAAATCACAAACTATAGGGCACCCTCCACCTAAAGGTGTGCATACAAATATTTGAATTACTTGTGAGAGCCATGCACTTGTCAATTAAGACAATTTAGGAGAATATCCTATAATTTGGAACTTTGGCACACAAGATAGGAATTGAAGAAAAGTGTCAAAAAGGAACACAACAATTAAACCATGTAGGTTGCTCATGGGTTAGAGAGAAGCACAAGCAACCTACCATAAGATAAACTACCACTAGGCATTGCAAGAATTTTAAAAAAAGCACATGCAATCCTAGACAAGCAAAGGTACTAGATGCAAAACGAAATGCATGGAATTAAATCTAGTTACCTTGCTTACTTACCTAGGGAGGACTCGGGTATTGGATTGATCAAGAATTTGCAATGAGCTTCAATCTTGATTAAAACTTGGCTTTAGCTTCAAAGCTTCATCTCCACTTGTATGCCAAACCTCCAAATCCTCCCGAGCCCCGCAGGCTCTATGTCACCTTAGGAATCCAAACCTTATTGGAGCCCTTCATTGTAGCAATGATTTCCTTGGGCACCCAAATAGGTTTGGTCCAACCCCTTCCTTGCTTGTTGACCTTGTGAGCCACCACCTTGTCATCTTTCTTCTTCTTGAGAATGTAGGGAGTGCTCTTCTTCTTGTCGACCTTCAAGTAGGACTTGGCGTTGGAGTTCGTCACCTTCTCTACCTTCTTCTTCTTGGTCTTACACTCATAGGACTTGTGGCCTTCTTGATGACATGAGTAGTAAGTCACGGTTTCTCCTCCCTCAAGCTTCTTCACCATCTTTACCATCTTGGGACGGTTATCTTGAGGGAGTTGGCCCTTGCTCTCCGTCTTTTTGCCCTTCAACCTTCTCAAGTCCCTTGTGAGCTTGCCCACTTCTTCCTTGAGCTCAATGTTCTCCTTGGCAATGAGGTCATCGCAAGTTTCTACAATGACATTCTCAACACAACACTCATTGCAACAAGGTGAGCTAGATACATCAATTAAATCTATGCAAGAAGTGGAGGCATCCTTCTTAGGTTCAACATCAAAGAGAGAAATGGATGCCTTAGGCTTATGAGTGACTTTAGGCAATTGCTCAAGTTCTCTAATTTTCCAAGTTAGCTCATCATTCAAGTTCATCACCATGTCAAACTTGCAAGTAAGATCTTTATAATTAGAGAGAGTTTGAGCTACCTTATCTTTTAGAGACTTGTTCTCATTTTTTTTAGGTTGCCTAAAGCCAACACATATTCCTCAACAAGACTGGCAAGCTCATCAACAGAAGGAGGCGAGTCATCATCACTTACATCGCTTTCATTTTTACCTCTTGCCATAAGACGTGCGGGATGACCGTGATGAAGAAGAAGAAGTGCGCCGACGATGATGGGAGTCATCACTTGAGATTGATTCATCAACCCGTCTTCCAATTGAAGTGAGTGCCTTCTTCCTCTCCTTCTCTTCTTTGTTCTTGGGCTTGCTTCTTCTCTTGTCCTCCTTGGGCTTGGGCTTGTAGGGACAATCTTCAACGAAGTGGCCTTTCTCACCACATCCGAAGCACCCTCTCTTCCTTTGCTTCCTCCTATCTTCAGAGAAGATCAATTCCTCCATCTTGATAGGAATGCCCCTTGCCTTGAGCTTCTTGAGGTTTTTCTTCATCTCTTTGATGAGATATTCGGCTTCTTCATCGGAGATGGTCACCTCATCACTTTCATCATCATCATCCTCCTTTTCTTCTTCTTCACTTTCTTGACTTTCCTCATTATCACTTGAGGAAGAGCTTGGTTCTTCTCTTCTCATCTTGTTCTTCTTATTGCTAGCTAGAGCAATATTCTTGCTTGATGATGAGGGAGCATCTTGACCAATCTTCATGGTTAGCTCAAATGCCGTGAGCTTTCCAATGCACTTGGTCGGGGTCATGTTGCTCAAGTCTCCCGAGTTGTGAAGAACGGTGATGATGTCTTTGTACTTGTCTCTTGGAAGCACTTGGAGGATCTTCCTTGTCACATCTCCATCTTCCAACTTTGTCAATCCTAGGCCATTTAGCTCATTGATAATAACATTTAATCGTGAGTACATGTCATTAGCTAATTCATTTGGCAACATAGTAAATGCATCATAAATTTGCTTGACATTGTTAAATTTTTGTTCACGCACATCACTAGTGCCCTCATGGAGCCCTTGAAGTGCGAGCCAAATTTCATGAGCGGTTGGAAGAGAGTAAACCAGATTAAAGACTTCAATGCTAAAGGATTCATACAAGGCATTTTTGGCGATAGCATTGAATTGCAATTCTTTTTCATCGGAAGGAGTGGGATTTGTTGGCCTCTTAAGAGGTTTCATGCCAACATTGGTGACTCTCAAAACATCCAACCCCTTGGCCTCTATATAGCAAGACATACGAACTCGCCAATAGGGGTAGTTAGTGCCGTCGAAGGGTGGAGGCTGTCCTATGTCCATCCTTACAACCTAGAACGTCTTTAGCTCTCTTGACGGTGAAACCAAGGGTCTAAATGAGCCACAAGACTCTGATACTAATTATTAGGACCGAGACACCCTAGGAGTGGGGGGGGGTGAACTAGGGATTTCTAAAACTATTAGGCTTTTTGCACAAATTAAAACCTACACAATCCTACCTAGATGTGCACTACGGTTTCCCTAGTGTGACTATCTCTAACGCACAAGATTAAGCACTCAAAAGGCCTAAACTAGAACCTACACAAGGCAATTCTAGTAAAGGAAATGCGGAAGCTTAAATGCAATAATTAAGTGCGGAATGTAAAGAGATGAGTCAAGAAGCACTCCCGGCACGGCGATGTTTTCCCGAGGTATCGAGAAGCTCACGCTTCCCCCTAGTCCTCGTTGGAGCCCCTCGCAAGGGTCAAGCTCCCGGTCGAGTCACTCCGTGGATAGCCCCGGTCATTCCCCACTCGCAAATGGGTCTCCGAGTGGGCCTCTCCCGGATGCTCCCCGCCGTCTTCACTATCAAGCTTCCGGCCAAACCGCCGAGGGCCTCGTTCCCCTAGTACATGGTGGCGGCCACACCACAAATACGGTTGGTGTGATCTCGCAAGACTACAAGCCCCTCCAAGTACAAGCACGGTGCACGCAAGCACCAAGAGTGTGAGAGAGTTCTAATCTCACTAAACACTAAGCCTAAGCCTAGAGCAAGCGCTAAGAGCGGGTCTAACTAGCCTAAGCACTTCACAAAGCACCTTGCTAATCACCTAATCTTCACTTAAGCACTTTTGGTGGTGGAGGCTCTCAAGAGGTGCACAAGAACACCCTATAGCTTCAGCATACTCCAACAACAATGGCAAGGCCGGGGGTAAGGGGTATATATAGCCCCAAGGATCAACTAGCCGTTGGGCTTCAACTGCCCAGTCACGACACTCACCGGACGGACCGGTGGGTGCTTGACATGGGGCACCGGTCCATCCGGTGAATGCTTTTTGGGCACCCCAGTCAAACTAGCTGTTGGCCCTGCCAACTCACCGGACCGACCGGTGTGGTCGTCCGGTGCACTCACCGGTCCCTCCGGTGAGTGTCTCCTCGCCATCCTTCACCAACTAGCCGTTGGACCTTCACTGTTCACCATCAGGTGACTCCGTTCGGTGCGGCACCGGTCCATCCGGTGCTCGCTTTTCACAGTTCCTCGCGAACTTGGCTGAGTCCTCTTCGGCTCATCGACGAGATACTCGACTCTGTGCTCATCGATGTCCATCGTCGTCTCGGCGTACCCCCCCAAGCGGCGTACTGCTCGCGGACGCGAGTCAGCTCCACGTGGAACGCCCTGAGGTTGTCGATGGCCCGGACCTTGCGGCCGCGCATCCTCTCCCGGGCCTCGGGGTCCTCGATCGCGTTGTACTTGCTCAGGTCGGACATGACGGGAGGCACCACGGGCGGCCACGGCGTGATCGCCGCGATCCTCCTGCACTGCTCCTCCGACAACCGCATGACCTTCCTCGTCTTCCTCGCGTTATCCACGTCCTCACCGGCCTCCACCCTCGCCAGCATCTTCAGCAGCATGTCCTGCAGGATTGTTTCCTCGACGCTCGCCGTGGCCGCGGCGGCCGTCGTCTCGTCCTTCTGCGGGGACGACGAGGAGTCCATTGACTAGCTAGCTCTTCCGGTCTCGAACTTTGATCTGTGCGCTCCTGATGGAGGAAAAAAATCTAGATCTAGAAGGATTGCGTGAGAGGGTGGCGGCGGCAGATCGGGTGCAAGGGTTTGGAGACGCGGACCGTATATTTATTGCCCCGGATGTAGCTAGCCCTCCATGTTGATTTCCATGTATACGTACATTCTGCATGTATCCGGAAGGATCTCATTTACGTCAGCGCCAAGCAAAGAACAGTTAGCTGCCGCGGAAACCTCGCGCCAAGAAAATCCACTGGCGTCCCTCCCGGTCTTAGACTCCGATTGCAACTGGTCGCCAGAATCTCTTCTTCTCTGCTGTTCCGGCCTGCTGGGTGCGGATAGCCTATGGCCCCTATACTGTGCCCAGGGCGGGGCGCCACCCACCTCTCTTTTCTGGTGTGATTTTAGAGCTCAATAAAGATGAGTAGCAACAAAGAGAAGCAAGTTTCTATCAACAGTCAAATTTTTGGTCCATTGTGGGCCTCATAGACCCACCTATCAGCCTCACAGGCCTGACGTTCGTCGCCCAGCCCCGTCTCCGATTCCCCTTGATACCAGTGGCGCCCACCATCAATTCCCCTTCTTCCGGATCTGCCTTGTAGGTGCGCGTGGCCACCGTGCCCTTCGGGCTCCGCCTCGGTGACCCAATGACGTGGCTGCAGAGGCGGTCGTGCTTACTCAGACGGTCCGTTCGGTGGTGAGACGAATGGTCAAACTCATGATCAGAAGTCAATGACCATAATTATTTTAGATACGGAGAGAGTAGTATACTTTCATAGATATGAGTAGCCAAAAAATTTGTGTCCCGTGGACCATGTTGATTTCCTGCTGGACTTGTTGTATTTGGGATCAGAGGAACTATCACGATGTTGTTCTAATAATAGAATTGTCACTTAGTCAATACACACAACACAATTTTTATACCAAATGCAGCAGTCCCAGCAAATCTAACAAATTGCCAAATTGTTCAATTTTTCAGCTCACTATTTCTTCAGCAATCAAAAATCTTATGGAGGAATTGTGCTCTAAAATCAAGGCCAGTTCTTTTGGTTCTCCCCTGTGCATTTGATTAAGTTCCAGAAGTGATTCTAACTAGCCTATCAGTTATCACTACTACAGATATGGCTATCCACACCGACTCATCACTGCCGGTTCACCTAAATCCGATAGTGATATAGGTATCATTGCCGGTTAATAACAAGAACCGCAGTGATAGGCACTGTTCCTATCACCCGGCAGTGAAAATGCCACATCACTGCCGGTTCATGTTAATAACCAGCAGTGATAGGCAGTGATGCTGCCCGTATCACTGCCGGTTATTGTTAATAACCGACAGTGATGTGTTTTTGAATTTTTTTGGAACCCATGAATTGAAATTTTAAAATAATCTCGGATGAAAAAATAGTCTATATAGAAGTTGTAGATCTTGACGAGATCTACAACTTTGTAGTTGGCAAGATTTTGATTTAAGGTCGTTTTGGTAATGATATTTGCATGTCAAATTTCAGATTTGAAATTTCAAAACTTCAAAATGACCTCCGATGAAAAAATGAGCTATACAAAAGTTGTAGATCTCAACCAGATCTACAACTTTGTAGTTGAAAAGATTTTAATCTGAGATTGTTATGGCTATGAAATAGGTCATATAAGATATTTGAAAGTTATGTTAAAAGGAACCCATCTCACTTCTAGTCACAAGTGAAGCTGTAGCCTGGTGGTGGGGAGGGGACACGCGAAGCCTCATGTCATGGGTTCGAAATATTTGCGCGAAAAATAGCACGACTTGCGACTTTGAGACGCGAGCGCGGTGGGGGACCTCCCGGATAATTTCAAATCTTTTTTTGCTTCTTATTTCAATTAATATCGACCTAATTTTTGACCCGACAGTGATGTTCTATCACTGCACTAACCGGCAGTGATGAGACCCCATATCACTGCCTAAAACCCTGTGCCGGGTCAACATCCGGCAATGATATGGGGTTATCACCCGGCAGTGACGAGCTGTTCTGGCATAGTGTATGTAAATCAACAGCCATCTTTGTTGCTAAGTAGTGCAATATTCTTCCATAGTTGGTGTTACATACCCTGCGCAGTTGCGCTACATCTAAAATGATCACAAAAAAGTGGTGCACACGTCGATAGATGATGATGATTTAGGCTTATAATATGAAATGTGTAAGCTAAGAACATACAGTAATCCTGCAGTGGTTGCACTACTGTTATGTATTAAGATGGGCTCAAAAGTCAAAACCCGTCCCAATGCACATGCATTTTTTTCTAGTTATCTGAAAAATAAGATTTTCTGCACAGGCTAAACAAACTACAATTTTGCAGAGATGATATTACTAGTTGCCGAACTTTTTGTCGTTGTTAGGCCAGATTGGATGCCTAACATTGCCATGCCAAATTAACTTTGGTCATGCCAAACATTCTGTGGCTTGCGTTTGGATGATTGTTTGGACCTATATATGTCATAGACTCATGCTGATGCCAAAGTTTGCCTAATAACTTGTGGCCAGAAAAGGTGTGGCTTGCCACACTTGCCTAATACTCCGTATTAGTTATCGTATCCCCTTCTTGCATTGTTTCGTTCCTGGTCCCCTTCTCACCTCACGTACATATACCTCCATCCTGGTACGCTGCAGGTCCCAAATCAAGCTTATTAGGTTTGTGAAGATTCACCACTGTTTTTCACTAGCCTACTTCCCTTTCTAACCCTTGTCCCCATTTCACAGATGGATTAAGTGCTCCAATGGAGTTCATTCTCTCTCTAGGTTTCACTGTTGGAGAAACGCTTATCGGTACCAGCAGTTTAGTGCCGGTCACGCAGGAGCCGACACTAACGTGCATGTACAGTACACGATGGTCACGTTAGTGCCGGCTAGAATACCCAGCCGGCACTAAAGTGTCACCCTCCAACGGTCAGCAGCCCACCCCTAACGGTCAGCAGCCAATTTAGTGCCGGCTAGACTCCCCAGCCGGCACTAATTTGGCACGGTGCAGGTTAGTGCCGGCTTAAGGTTCCAGCCGGCACTAACCATCGACAGTTTGTGCCGGCTCAAATTACTGGCCGGCACTAAGTTGCCCCGTATATACTGGCTCCCCTCTTCTTCCCCAGCCCGACCCATCCATTTGGCTGAGCTTCTCCTCTCTCCCATGGCGTGTTAGAAGGGAGGTGCTGCCCATTTTTTTTCAAAATTTGTGAGGATTTCACCCATCTAAGTGCACCAAAGGTTAGCAGCTTCTTCCACTCTTCTTTCACGTTGTTTTTTCTTTCGTTTCATGCTTTCTAGGTAAAGAAAATAGTGATTTTAAGGTTGAGGAACAATGAGCATAATTTTTCAATTTGTTCATTAATTTGAGCAAAATAGAATTGATTTGTTGTGTTTTAGAGAAGTATTACTAGATAGTTTGAGTATGACACATTTAGATTATTTTTTTTTTGAATTATTTCACGGGGACATGTCTATATGTTATTATGCAAAATTGTAAGGATTTTAACGATGAGGCAAAATGAACATGGTTTATCAATTTGTTCATTAATTTGAGCAAGGTAGAATTATTTGTTGTTTTTTAGAGAAGGTTTACTGTATAGTTTGACTATCAAACATTTAGAATGATTTTTTCGAATTATTTCATGGTGACATGTGTATATATTATTGTGCCAATTTATTTTGCTATTTACTTTAGGTTTACTAGATAGGTGGCCTATGACACATTTATAATTTTTTTTTCGAATTACTTCATAGTAACTTGTTTTGAGATATGTAGAATTGATTTTTGTTTTTATACGGTAATTAATTACAGATGGACCGGCAATGGATGCACGGCAGCCGGAGCACCTCGGCGTGGATTCAGGGTTTAGATTCTTTTCTCAAGGCGGCAATGGCAAATAGGTCGCCAAAGGGTTTAATGTGTTGTCCATACAGTGTTTGCGAAAATAAAAAGGAATTCCGGAAAAGAGATACTCTATGGAATCACCTGGCCTTGAATGGATTCATGAGTAATTATACCCTTTGGACCAAGCACGGCAAAGTTGGAGTTATGAAGGAAGATAATGAAGAAGATGCCGATGATGATAACAACCTTCCAGATTGGGCATGGGTTCATGAAGTAGGTGGCTTTCAAGATGAACCAATGGACGAGGGTGAAGCAAATGTTGCACAAGAGGAGCCACCTAACGAGCTAGGTCAGGCGTTGCTTGATGCACAGAAAGACAGTGAGACTGTGAAGGAGGCATTAAAGTTCGAGAAGATGTTGGAGGATCACAAAAGACCATTGTTCCCTAGTTGCAAATCGGAGCAAAAGAAGTTGGGTACCACGCTGGAGATGCTGAAATGGAAGGCAACTAATGGTGTCACCGATAAGGGATTTGGTGAGCTATTAAAGATTGTAAAGAACATGCTTCCTGAAGGTAATGAACTGCCGTCAACAATATACGAAGCTAAAAAGATGGTTTGCCCTCTTGGATTGGACGTGCAAAAGATTCACGCATGTCCTAACGACTGTATCCTGTATCGCGGCGAATACGAGAATTTGGAAGCTTGTCCTGTTTGCAGCGCATTGCGGTATAAGATCAGGCGAGATGATCCAGGTGATATTGATGGGCAGCCAGTAAAGAAGAGAGTTCCCGCAAAGTTGGTGTGGTACTTCCCTATAATACCACGTCTGAAACGCTTTTTCAAAAACAAGGATAACGCTAAGTTGATGCGGTGGCACAAAGAAGACCGTAAGGAGGATCACATGATCAGACACCCAGCAGATGGGTCCCAGTGGAGAAATCTTAACCGAGAGTATCCTCAATTTGACAACGACCCAAGGAATATAAGATTTGCTCGAAGTGCGGATGGAATGAATCCATACGGTGAGTTTGGCAGCTCTCATAGTACATGGCCCGTGGCCCTATGTATGTTCAACCTTCCTCCTTGGTTGTGCATGAAGCGTAAGTTCATCATGATGCCGGTGCTTATAGAAGGGCCAAAAGAACCTGGCAACGACATTGATGTGTTCCTGCAACCCTTGATGGATGATCTCTTACTACTCTGGAAAGAAGAAGGTGTACGTGTGTGGGATGAGTATAAACAGGAGTCCTTCAACCTCCGAGCTTTGCTTTTTGTATGCATCAATGATTGGACTGCACTTGCAAAACTTTCGGGACAGTCGAACATGGGATACATGGCCTGCACCTACTATTATGATGAGACCGATAGCATTTATTTGAAACACTGTAAGAAGTGCATATACATGGGCCATCACCGTTTCCTTCCTACCAATCACCCCCTAAGAACCGAAGGGAAGCATTTCAAAGGAGAACCCGAAACTCGTCCTAAGCCTCTGTTCCGTAATGGAACACGTGTGTTCTTGATGATCAAGAATGTGAAGGTAGTATTTGGAAAGGGTCCCGGTAGCCAACCTGTTCCCAAGGATGACCAGGGACATGTTCCAATGTGGAAGAAGAAGTCTATATTGTGGAACCTACCTTATTGGCAAGTCTTACAGGTTCGCAACGCAATTGATGTGATGCATCTGTCGAAAAATCTTTGCGTGAACCTACTAGGCTTCCTGGGAGTGTATGGTAAGTCAAAAGACACATTGGAAGAAAGGCGCGACATGCAGCAGCTAGCTGGACGACAAGGCTTGCAACCCGAGAAGAGAGACAAAGGATACCACTATTTAAAATCTGCCAGCTATAATCTGAGCAAAGAGGAGAAGGAAAGTATGTTCGATTGCTTGAACAGTATCAAGGTCCCGTCTGGGTACTCTTCAAATATACAGGGCATAATAAATGTGAAAGAGAAGAAAATCCAAAATTTGAAGTCCAATGACTGCCATGTCCTGATGACACAATTACTTCCGGTTATACTGAGGGGTGTTCTACCGGAAAATATGAGATTGGTAGTTATAAAGCTTTGTGCGTTCATGAATGAAATTTTGCAAAAAGCAATTAATCCAAATAATCTAATAAAGCTGCAGAAAGACATTGTCGAATGTCTTGTCAGCTTCGAGATGGTCTTCCCACCTTCCTTCTTCAACATTATGACACACCTTCTAGTTCATGTTGTGACAGAAATAACTATCCTGGGTCCTGTTTTTCTATACAATATGTTCCCTTTCGAGAGGTTCATGGCAGTATTAAAGAAGTACGTGCGTAAACGTTCTCGCCTAGAAGGATGCATTGCTAAGGGCTATGGAACAGAGGAGGTCATTGAGTTTTGCGTTGACTATCTTCCTGATCTCAATCCGATTGGACTCCCTGTGTCACACCATGAGGGCGACTAAAGGGAAAAGGCACACTACGAAATAAATGTAATGTGAACATCCCTTTTAGTGAATTCAGCCAAGCGAACTTCACGGTTCTTCAGAATTCATCCAAGGTGGCTCCATATATTGACGAGCACATGAATATTATACAGTCTGAAAATCCATAGAAGAATCTTGCTTGAATTACACGCCAACATATAAAAACTTTTGACGGCTGGTTCAGACGAAAATTATTGGGCAACAACACAGTTGATCAAGAACTTCAATGGCTTGTTAGGGGACCATCAATCACCGTCCAGCAATACCAAGGGTACGAAATCAATGGGTATACATTTTACACGAGAGCTCAAGACAAAAAAGCACCAACCAAAACAGTGGTGTCCATATGTGTATAGTAAAGAGTAATGGAGAAAAGAACAATTACTATGGTGTCATAGATGAGATATGGGAACTTGAATATGGACCCATAGTTGTCCCTCTGTTTTGTTGCGAATGGGTGGCTGGAGGAGGCGTAACGAAGGACCGGTATGAGATGACCATAGTTGGCTTTAAAAAGATTGGATATAAAGATGAACCATTCGTTCTAGCCAAGGATGTGACACAAGTGTTCTATGTGAAGGACATGTCGAGCAAACCGAAGAAAAAGTCGGATAAGACGCCTGAAGCAGACAAGGCTGGAAATGAGCCGAAACGGCACATAGTTCTTCCAAGAAAAAGAAAAGTTATTGGAGTTGAGGATATTTCGGACAATTCGGAAGATTATGACCAGATTGATGACCTTCCTCCATTCTCAGTTGACGTTGACCCCAGCATCCTCTTATCCAAAGAGGACACGCCTTACTTACGCCGTGATCACGCGCAAGGCACTTTCGTCAAAAGGAAGATCATCAATGTTGCAGTAGATAATGATAATGAGTAGTAGTTTTATATAAATTATATATTGTATTTTCTCATTAAGTGATGTAATGTAACACATCGTGTCGTATTTATCTCAATTCTCGATACTATTTGTGCAATTAGAACACAATATCATCTTCAGATAATATTATATTTTTGCATGGTATAACTATTATTTACTTTCACTAATTTTGCATTACTAGAAGCATTGAAACATTAAATTACAAATAAATAATCAAGTAATTTGCGAATTGATTGCATCATTGTATAGGCTATTACTGAAAATTTTTTTGAATATTTTTGCAATGATAAAAATGAAATTTTTTCGATTTATTACGAATAACAGAAGCATATATACATATAAACCCTATAAACTACACATAATTGATAATGCAAGCATATTCATTCATTTACTTCAATTACTATTTATTGTGTAGATATAATTAACAATATACTTAAAAAATTAAGATATCAATTTTTGTTTTGTTAATCTAATTATTAAGCCTATTACGAATAAATTTATTAATATTAAAAATTTTGTGTAAAAGAGAATTGGGGCGGGCAAATTTTGGTTCGCGCCAGGTGGGACAGGTTAGTACCGGCTAGTAATTCTAGCCGGCACTAACGTACGAACGTTAGTGCCGGCTAGAATTACCAGCCAGCACTAACTTGGCCAGATGATGTCACAGAGAGCACGTTAGTGCCGGCTGGTAAGGATAGCCGGCACTAACCGAGCACTCCCCCCATAAATCCCTTCTCTCCCATACTTCACAAAATTCAGATCGACGTGAGCCGCCGCCCCCCGTCCCCGGCCGTCCCTCGCCCGCGTGCGCATCCGCGTGTCGTCGTCGACCTCCCCGGCCAGGCACGCCGTGCCGGCCGCGCAGCCCTCGCGTCCCCCGCCGCGCCGGCGCGAGCTCGTCCCCCGACGCCGCCCCGACGCCACCCTGCCCCGGCCCCGCGCGCTGCCCCGACCTCGTCGTCCTCGGCCGCGCCACTGCACGCCTCGTCGTCGTCGCCGCCTGGTGCCGCGCCGGCGCAACCTCGTCCCGGGGCCGCCCCGACGCCGCCCCAACACCCTGCGCTCCACCGGAAACGGCGCCGGCCTGCCTCCGGCCGGACTTGAGCCCTCCGCGAGGTCGGCTCGTCTGCTGCCATCCAGATTGCGCCCACCACCACGCCGGCTCCATCTCCGGCCCCTACGACACAATCCTCTTCGCCCAATCCCAGGTAAAGCTCTTCTTGTCTCATCTCCAAATCAATTAACCATAGATATATTAGAGGAAAACTTTGGAACCCAAAATTTGTGCAATGATCTCGTCAAACTTAGTACCAAAATTAACCCGATTAGTATGCTGGAGCTTGGCTATATGAGCTGTACTTCATTTTTAAACTGTGTGAAACCTTGGCACAAGCATAAACAAAAATGAGCACAAACAAAATATAAGTTCAGTGGAAATCAACAGCGCTGACTCACCACAGATGGAGAAGAAGCTGCTGATAGACCATACATGGCGGCATGTTTCACATTTTCAGGAGAAACGGCTGGTGTTGCACCTGTTTAAAAAATAAATATTTTCTAAAACTTGAGTGAACAAATTAGAGGAATTTTGTTGGCAACACTGGCTGTAACAAAAATTAAATACAAAAACAGTCACCACTATGGTTGGGAAAATTAGTATTTGCACCGTTGCCCCTGCCATCAGCATGCATTCCTTAATTCAGAACTGAGCCTTCAATATAGCAAAAGATAAGTCAAAACTTAACTAGGACATATTCAAGGTCTGGCTATATATGATGGAGAAGTTTCTACCTCATGCATGAGGACAATGTTGCATATCTGAAGTGATATGGCTTTAGTGTTCACTAATGTATTAAAATTAAAATTAACGCATTCAGTAAAGATGGCTAACCTGGGATCATCATCTCTTGTCAAAAAGGATAATGCTGCATGCGCGCATGATGCCGCAACTCTTGGTCCTATTGCAGAAGCCAAAAATGCAACCTACACAACATTTCTAAAAAGTAAGACTTGAGTAGATACAAAAAAGAAGAGAAAAGCCCGATTTTATTTCTCGTTATCATGAAGAAAGTACATTGGGCAGAGTGGTGGGGATTCCTAAGAAACTAGTTCAAGAATTTCATATATCAGGATATGCTGCATTGTGGTCTTACAGTAACCCCTACACTACAGTTCCAAATCCAAAGAGCATATATTCCAAGTAGCAATTTAGGCTTTTGTTTCTAATATTTTCTGTTGTTAAAAAAAAATACAGATGCAGATAAGTTTACTCAGAAGACAGACAATTTCAAAGGTCAGCCAACCATAAATGCTCGAGCACATTATACAGCTACTAGCACCATTTCTATAACCAAAAAGAAAGAAATGTGGGGACTCACCAGCGACATAACTGGATTAGAAGAATTAATGAATGGAAGCTCGTTTCCAGGTTGAAAACTTTGAACTGGTATCCCTAAGGACAGAAAAACACATCCACATTACAAAATGGAAGGAACAAACACTTGGACTGGCATATTACCAAGCCTGATTGTTTCATTAATACAATTATGTATATTTTTTGTCACTAGTAAATGGTTATCTGCGCACTATTGTTGATAAGACTGCTCTTTATTGGCGTCAACTAGTTCCATCTATTTTCAGTCAACTGGATGCATCTCGATAAATAAATAAAGTAAGCGAATGACTGTCATTTGAGATCACCTGATGGTCTCTCATTCTCAATAACTTTCCTATCAGCAACTTGCAGCACTTTAAATTAGTATGCCTGCCAGCCTCGACATCCCCCGCTGACACCGCGCGCCCTGCCCCCGCCGTCCCGGCCGCCCCGGCTGCCCTTGACGCGTGCCCCGACCTCGTCGTCTCCTCGCTCATGTATATGTTACATATGGCTTTGTGAGTTCACTCAAGCATAATTTTTGTGTAACTACAGATTCACTTGAATTATGAGTAGATTCCAAATAAGTTCTAACTACATATTTGTCGATTCCAAATACAAAACCTGAAAACTTATGCTTGGTCAGGAGAAGATAAAATCTGCCACTCCATCCACCATTGCAAATTCCAATAAAAATATTTGCATCCTTTAGATTACTTTTTTCTTTGTTTTAGTACATTGGTATTTGCTTCTGAATTCGCACCAATGAGATATACATTTTGAGATGTAGTATTGGTTTATATTAATTAGCTAACTAATGCGACAGTGGAAATGGATCCTACGAACATCCAAGACGACTTAATGCACGAGCTCATTCGTGGCGATACCGAGTTTTATGAGGCCGAGAATGATGGCACCCAATTTTTAAACTTGCATTATCATGGCGACGAGGATGAAGAAACTAATGGGGAGGAAGAAGAAAATCTCGACGAAGCCGAGGTATAAAAGATTTGTCAATATATATGTGATTAGAATTTATATATATACGCGTGGGCAACTTGTATTAATTTTTAGATATTCTTTCAGGCATCAGGATCGACGAAGCCTAAACGGAAACGTGGTTCCAAGAGGAAGATGGTAGGATGTACGACCATCACGGAGATCGACGAAGCAACCGGCGCGCCACTAGCCCCTGGTCAAATTAAGACGACATTTGTAAATCAATTAGGATATCTTATTAGGGAAAGCGTCCCCATAAAGTACAAGCTTTGGAAGAGAAATAAAGTCTCTGATCGATGTGAAGATATTGTGCCAGATTCAGAGAAAGATTTGTTATGAAAAGAGGTGTCGTTGCACTTCAACTTTCCCCCAGGCAAAGCTGACAAAGTAAAGGGATGGGCATTTAAGAAGATGGCAATTCAGTTCGGCTCGTTCAAGAAAAAATTGGTGGCAAACTTTGTCAACAAGGGCCTCACACCAGATTTTGATAAAGCCTGGAAGAAGCAACCAGAGTGGTGGAATGAATTCGTGAACTACAAGCACAGTGCTGACAGCATGGCAGCCTCGATTCAAGACAAAATTAATGCTAGCAAAAAAATAAACTTCCATAAACTTGGGCCTGGAGGTTATAAGGTTGCTATTCCGAAATGGGAAAAGATGGAAAATGATTTAATTGCAAAAGGAATCGTACCGCAGACCTTGAGTTGGCCCAAACGAGCAATGTATTACTTCTATACTCATGGAGGCACACTAGACCCCGAAACTGGAATGTTTGTGACTAGCGACGTACTAAGAGAGGCTGCCCAAAGACTTGACGATGCAATGAGGCATACGGAAGAAGGAACCTTCCAGCCCAACAGAGAGAATGACGAGCTAACTTACACTCTTGGGAATGTGGAACACACTGGACGGACCCGAGGTGTGGGCGTAGTTCTATGGAAATATGGCTTTTCCGGAGATCTCGAAACCTACCGAAGCCGATGCAGAAGCAAGGCAGTAGTGGCAGAGAAGATCCGTAGCCTAGAAAACCGGATAATGTCACTTGAGGCAACAGTGGGCAACGCTCGGACCAACCAGCTGCCAATGTGGAGATCAGCCCCCCTTCTCAGCGTCGTAGCAGTGTTGCTTCCACGGAGCACCCTAATTTGGGTGCCGACAGGCCGAGGGACCCCATTGACGACATCACCGTTAGGACCCAATGTGAGCTTCTTGTTCTTTATGGGAAAAAGCTCAAAGTTTGTGTTGAGGGTTATGCGGAAGTCCAAGAAGAAGGCGGGACAATACATTGCCAGCCGATTCCTGAAGGATTCGCCAGAGTCTTTGTTGACCGAATTACTAAAGAACGCTGGGAAGACATGGACCTCCCGATCCCTATAGGTCCTGAAGAAACAGAACTACAACATGCCGTACACACATGGATCGCGTGGCCAAAGCGCGACATAAGATTGGTGCAAGCAGCCACAGATTCCGCTCGGTGCTCAAGGCAAAGATCACCAACGCCAGCTGACAAGAATCCTAGTGTTGGCCCACCTTCTCCACCGCCTGCACGGGAACCCAGCATGGATCCGTCATCACCAGCCGCACAAAGCGAGCCAATTCCGGCATCATCACCAGCCGCACAACAGAATCAGAGTCAGCGACAGAAGGCATACACGGTACCTTCGGTCCAGCCATCTCATAAGCAGCAAAGAAAGAAGAAAGCGAAGGCTCCAGAAGAGGAAGAGACAGAAGAATCGTTTCAAACCTTCTTGCTGAAGCGCAAGCTACTGAGGGAGGCTGCGAACAAGAAGCCAGAAATAGATCCGGCTGCAAAGTCACACTTCATTAAACACTTCATTAAAGATCCCACCAAGGAGAAAGAAAGGGAGTTGGATTATGATTGGCAAATCAGAAAGTGCTACAGCAACCCCATGAATTGGCGGATTAATGCAAAGACCGTTCCCCAGCTCGGAGAGCAGTCCAAACAATCGATCCCTCCGTTGATAGTGCCGCGTGAAGAATGTCCTGATGAATCAAGAGATCCGTTGACCATGGCTGGGATGATATTGCAAACTGATCTAACAAGGGCTCAATTGCTTGGGGAGGCCCTACAGAATGCACGCGGCAAGAAAAAGTTTGTACTTGGTGAACCTTTGATATGGCCAGAGTTGCTACCATTTCAACCAACGAGAATGGCCGAGTTACACAAATGGTATGCCGTGCAATCTAAAGCTAATGAATTAGATATGTTCCCAGCTCGAATTAAAGATGAGTATTTCTGGCGGGGGGGCAGATGATGTATATATCGAGTTTGCAGCACTTTACGATTTATACCATCAAGATGCCCTTCTCAAGTCCCTCGTGAGTGTATGGTGCATGTAAGTATTGTCTCTCGTTTCATTATTATTAGCCTTGTGTGTTGACTGATCCCCGTTTTTCTTGTGTCCCGTATGTCAAAAATTCAAATTTGCCGAAAGAAGAACTTCCATAACGTCGGGTTCTTCGACCCCGATATTATACACGAGAAATCGGTAGTGCAAAAGCCTGAAGAAATAGTCGATGTTATATACAGGGGGTTGCGTAAGAATAGCATGTGTCCCTTCATTCTCTTGCCATACAACCATCAGTGAGTCGTTCTTTGTTAGTCTCTTTTTTTCAATCCCTTCGTATTAATAATACTATTTAATAACTATTATAATCAATATTAATTGGTTATGCGTATGTATATGCACAAGTTACATTGGATATTGCTTTGTATTCGGATTGAGGAGCACAAGGTCTTGGTGTACGACTGGTTAAGGCAAGATAAATCAAAGTCCCAAGATCTCATCGAGGTGGTAAATACTGCATGGAGTCGCTACCTCCGCAAACACATAGGCTTGCCCATAGGTGTACCTCCGCAAACACATAGGCTTGCCCATAGGTGAAATCGAGCCTCTTCGTTGGGTGACTGATTTTCCGGTATGAATATACTCTCGCTACTAATGTCATTAGCAATAAACATCAGAAAAATTCTATATCGTAACCCACATTTGTCCATAGTGTTGGAGACAGGAACAAGGAAACAACTTATGTGGATACTACGTATGCGAGTGGATCAACTCTTTTGCAAGTGAAAAAGGGCAAATGACAGTGGAGGCATTCAATGTATGTGAGCACAATCACATCTGCTCATTATTTTAATTCATTATTTTTTATTCTCATGTTTTTATCGAAAAATGTGACAGCGTTGGTGGATGAAAGAAGAACTCATTGAAATGGCTCGGATCAGGGCAATTCAAGAAGCTATATGCGGATTCCTGCTCGATGAAATCATAAATCCTAAGGGCGAATTTCATGACGATCTCCGTACAAGGGTCGCCAAAGAAGATCCGACGACGGGGAAGCTGATAAATTACTATAGTTGATGTGCTTAATAATTTGTAATATCTCAAGTACTTTTGAACTCCTAAGTGTTCCATACATGACGAATATATATATATATAATATTAGTGTAATATGCCGTCCTAATATTACTGTGCAATACAAAGAGTATGACTATGTAGTCACATACGGTAGAAATATGCATAGCCATACGTATATATAAAAACGAAAAAGAAAAAAAACATAAAAAAGAAAAAACATTTAGTGCCGGCCAGTTATACCAGTCGGCACTAACCTTGCTGCCAGGAGGCAGGCGGGGTCGGGCACGTTAGTGCCGGCTGGTATTTCGGACCGGCACTAACATGCGCACGTTAGTGCCGGTCACAATAGCCGGCACTAACGACTGTCACGTTAGTGCCGGCCATTTAGTGCCGTCCTGTGACCGGCACTAAGCCGTCCTGTGACCGGCACTGATGCTTTTCTCCAGCAGTGGCCGGGGCAGGGGTACGCGCCGTGCCATTGTCGCGCTCTAGAAATCACCCAAATATCAGAGTCATTTGGGCAGTAATAATTAATATAGTGAACATACGCATGTTGCAGTTCACTTCAATTGCACCGAGCTTTTGCATAAACCGACGGACGAAGTAGCAACGGCCACTGCCGGCAGCCAACCGGACGGCCGCGCTGACTCGTATGGGGGTCCATCCAATCCGGTTCGGGCTTCGGCTTTTGAGCGAAAACGTCGAAGTATTATAGGGGGCTGCAAGTAGGTTAAATGTAGGCTGAATTCTACGTGAAAGAAAGAGGGAAGAAAAGAGAAAAAAGTGAGCGTTCTGCTAAACGCCGGCTGAAAGAGACACCCGAATCTCTGCTCGTGGGCTTGGCTGTACCTAGCCTGGCCTGCAGCCTGCTGCCAGCGCCCAAGCAGGCTCATGACAGTGCATGCAGCCAGTCAAGCCGGCTGGGTTATTAACCCTGCCTTTATCAACGAAAACTCGAGTAATAGATCTTAAATCAGATCCTCTAAATATTAAATTGGAATTGTTTTTATTTTTCATGAGCTTCTAAATGTTTTAACTCCAGCAATATGCCTCGATTCCAATTTATAATAGAGAGCTCCATAGAAATCCCCTAGGAATGGAGGGGGAAGGATTTTGGAGGCCTTCTCAAAATAGATGGTCTAGTAGATGATTTGTTGGAGTTAGTTTAATCCTCTAAACTTGAAATAGAAGGTCTGTTGGAGTTGCTCTTAAGGAGAACAAAACTCAAAATCTATAGAAAGAGATTCTACTCCAAAACGGTTGTGGCTACTATCGTGTGTTAGGATGGGATAAGGCTACTCACCGTGCCGCCATTGTCACACTCACACCCTGAAATTTTGATGAAATTGGGATGCTAGACGTGACTTTGTCGATCTTAAAATACGCCGACTCAATCATCACTCTCAAGATATATCGTTTCTGTCATCATTCATCAATCTTAAGATATACCTATTCTCCGCGAGATATAAAAAAATACAGTGGGAGACAAATTCCTCCACTCAAGCGGTGGTTGAGATTTGATCCGGTTCTTGCTCAGTCTTTTTGAGTTCGTCTAAACTCCAACAACTTAATTTCTTGCTCAATCTTTTTGAGTTCGTCTAAACTCCAACAACTTGCTCCGTGCTAATGTGATGCCTCCAATATTTGAAGAGATTATGTCGTCTTCTGTACTGTCTGAGTAAGAGAGTGGCGACGGCAGCTAATGGATTAATAATCGTTGCGCAAGTTGCAAATCTATCTATCTATTTATACTATAAAGAACAAAAACAATTGAAACCTTTTTTTTTACCAAGATTAACATAGCCATACCCCTCAAAGCGTCCCTACTTGTCAGATATCAATTTGGGCGGACCCAGCATGGTGGACCTATGAAATTTGAATGATGCAAAATGAATCTATTATTTTATTTATTTATATATTTATATATATACTATAAAGAATCAAAATAATTGAAACCTTTTTTACCAAAATTAACATAGCCATACCCCGCACAGCGTCCCCACTTGTCAGATATCAATTTGGGCGGACCCATGGTGGACCTATGGAATTTGAATGATGCAAAATGAATCTCCCAAAAACGAATAGTTTTTGTCACCCATCACCTAGCTTACCCGCCCGCCTGTACCCGCGCTCGTTCAAAACTTGAATGAGCCCACGGCCGGCAATCACGTGACGGCAATCACGTTCAGGTCCTGTATTTCCTTCTATAGCCCACGTGTACGTCGATTTCCATGATCGCGCCTAGCTTCCTTTGATAGCGTCCCTTACCATTGTTCCTCCCTGATCGCACAACGTTGCAGAGCTCAGCGTCTTCATCCGCGGCGAGGCAACGTCGCCGGCGCGCGACTGCCTGGGACCGGCGGACACAGCGGCACAGCGACGCAGAGCTCGGCGTCTTCATCCGCGCCGAGGCAACGTCGCCGGCGCGTGACTGCCGGGGACCGGCGGACACGGCGACACATCGGCGCCGAGCTTAGGTGCGTGCTGCCATACACGGCGAGGACGATCATTCTTTGTTACCACGTTGATATAGCTCGTTGGCCAAGGTGCGTGTTTTAATTTCTCCATGGCGTAGGACGTGAAGCAACTTCATCTAACGTAGTTTTTTCTTTGTTTTGCTAACTGCCATCGCGATCGCCGGCCTTCATCTTTCTTTGTTTTATTAAATCACAGGGCACTCAGGATCTTGTACTGTTTCCCGGTTCTGGTAGCCCCGTCCAGATCCTGATCCCCCATGTTGCGTCTTGTATAAGGTACTTGTTTTCTCCATGGCGCAGGACATCAAGCATTTGCTCGCCGCACCGCCCGCCGTCCTGCGCGTATTTCCTCGCCGCACCGCATGCCGTCCTGCACGCGTGCGCAGCGTCGCTGGAGACCTCGAGGGCAGCCTGCACGCGTCCGCGGCGCCGCGTGGGAGACGCTGCACCTCCTGACCTGGTGCGGCACCGCGCCCTTGGTGGCGGCGATCCAGGTTGAGGCGCCGCAACCGTCACAACCGCGCAACCGCGCGCAAGACGGCGGCGAGCATGACGACGTGGCCGTGCCGGTGGGAGACACTGCACCTCCTGACCTGTCCTTCGCCGCCCCCTCGTCGGCGGCGATCCGCGCTCCCGGCGGCCTAGCGTGCCGGAGGGCTCATCGCGACTGGCCCCGTCGATCCGCTACGGCACTACGCCAAGGCGCCCTAGCGGGATAGGGGAGTTGCCGCTTCAGATAGCACACTGAACGTGCCGGGACCTTAGTGCTCTTCTGGCATCATCGATGGACAGTGGGGACCGTCGCGGTAGTAAGCGCCCAAGGCTACGTGATGATTGTTCATCCCAAACAGTGATCCTTATATATATATATATATATATATATATATATATATATATATATATATATATATATATATATATATATATATATATATATATATATATCTTGATGCTTTCTTCTATATTGTGACATATATCACATATACGATTGATTCTTGTGTCCCATTGCGAATGTCCGCAGTCCCATGGAGCGGCGCCATCCACTTTCCGATGTCACAAACATGATTGGATCTTCTGTTGCAAAGAGATCTAGGACAACAACAACAAACTCATCTCATGCAGGTTGTATTTAGGCTAGATTGATTTTGGTAATTTTTTTCGTAAGCAATGGTAGTGCTCATTGAGTTTTTTTTTTGTGTTCAGGGTTTTCAGCGTTGGATTTAAAAACGACAAAGGGATAGAGATAGGTATGCAAAATTGACAGATGAGCAAAAGGCGCAGAGGAATGCAAAAAGAATGGAGAATTATGCCCGCAAGAAGATTGAGCAAGTTCGATTTGCGTTGGGTGATCCCAAAGATGATGAGGTTGCTACTGCTGTACCAGCATCAGGAGCGTGCTGTTTGTACCAAATAATTATTCAGTCCCACGTTTCCATTAATATGATAGATTTGTATTGATTTATTTGTCTTTTCGACAGGTTTAACACAACCTTTTCCCATATCTGTGCCCGTCCAGGAAGTGTCCCGCATGGTAGATACAGTTATTGTCAATGCTGACCCATCATTAGGTAAGTGTCCTGTATAGATTCATGGAGGAGAACACAAACAAAAAATATTTAACCTTGTTTTTGGTTTTGTTTCCTATGTCATCAGGCATGATGCATCATTTTGCGATTCATGAAAACGATAACGATATGATTAGCAATTATGGTAACAATTCTATTTTTGCGAGCAATCAATCTGGTTATATAGCTTTGTAATAATTGACGCATCGGTAACATCTTTTGATTACATTTTATATGGGTAATTGTAACACTCCTGTGTTAATCGTACTCGCAAATCATGTGTTTAATCGCTAATCATGGCTTAAGCGCGTCATTAGCGTTAGAGTTCGCGTGTTAAACATTGTTTTAGCCGTGTTCGACCGTGTTTTTCTCCTTGATCCAGGCCTCAAATCAACTTTCGCCCAAAAGCAAAGTTGTAGATCTTTTCTTCCTCTACAATTTCTATTTTGGCCAAATTTCAAGTTGCTATATGAAAATTTGAGTTTTGGGCAGTCAAATGCGAGTCAAAATCAGTCAAAAGGAATCACTGTTCATCCCCGTTCTTCACTGTGTCGCCGCGACGCCCATACCGGCGACTGTCGTCGTCGGCGAGCCTCCTCCACGCGTCGCCGCGCCGGCGATCCTCGCCCTCCGCGCTGCACGTCCTTATCCGTTCGCGAAGAGTCATCCGTTTTTCCCCTTCCCTTCGTCGAGCTCGATCTTGAGCTGAGCTGAGTTCTGCCTGCCGTCGTCGACGTCGCGCCGGCCAACCCTCGCCGCCGCAGCTCGATTCCACGCGCCCCAACCTCCCTCGCCTCGCCCCGAACCTCCTCCGCCCTCCACGAGCTTGGCCGAGCCCCAACCCCGGCCGAATCAGCCTGCGCCGCCGCGGCCGCCATTGTCGTCCCCGTTGAAGCTCCGCCTCCCTCGTCGATCTCTCCTCTCCGGCCATCCTCCGCCCAAACTGAGCCTGCGGTGAGCTTCCTCGTGAGCGCCTCATCCTCCGCGACCTCTTTCCCCTTCGTTCCCGGCGCCACCGCCGTCGGAACATCGCCGCTGTCGCCGTGCCGCCTCCGCGCGTACGCCGCGGGCCGCCCTTGTGCGGCCTCGTACAGCACCGCCGCGCGCCCCGTCCCTCCCCCGGCCGGCCCCACCGTCGGCGGGTGTGCTGTGCCGTGGCGGGTACCCCTGCGCCACCCCACGTGCGCGCCTCCGCCGCCCCCACGTGCAGGAGCCCCTGCTCCCCGGCCGCCCTGGTCGGACCGCGGGCGGGGGCCAGCACCGTGCCACCGCGAGCCCGCCTGTCCGCGCGCCGGCCATGGCCACGCTGGGGACGAGCGGGCAAAACGGGGGAGGGGGGACTGGGAGCTGGGCCGGCTCCCACATACATGTGGGGCCTGGCTGTCAGCCCCCCTTTTGTTTTATTTTGTTTCCAGAAATTATTATTTCGGCTGAAAACTTTAAAAATGTGTAGACAAATATAAAAAATGCAAAAAATGCAAACTAAATTTTGTTGGGTTGCTTAGACCAAGATCTTCAGAGGAAAAATATTCATGCTTGTGAAATGTCACTTTTGCCCCTGCTAAAATGTTGGGTTGTGTTTATGCTAGTTTATTTAATACTGGTTGTTCCGTTGCTATAAAAATTATGAAATATATGCAGTGGCCTAATCTTTATATGTGTAATCCACTGTAAAAATTTCATGTGTGGGTGATGTGCACTTTTGTGTAAATCTAATTATGTTTAGTTTACCTTGCTAGAGTTAATTAAATGCTTTTTATCAGCAATAAATGTTGGAAAAATTAGATGGCATGCTTTATCAATACCACGTTAAGCTGGTAAATTTTGTTGTTGCTAGATCATGTATGCAAGTTAGGTTTTTGCTTTTAAATTGCCCTAGCTATGCTCTTTTCTTTTATAAAGGTTGTTAGTTAATTATTTCATGCATGTGTAACCTCAACAAAACAAGCTCCTACCTTAATCCTTGCTACTCTAAGGAAGTTTAGTAGTTGTTGTTTTGAAGGAAACACTTCAGGCTAAAAGGCATTAGAAACAAAGACTGCACATCAGTTCTAAACTATTTCTGTCGTAACCATAGTTGTGAGGTTGCTCCGTAAATGCTTTTAGAGTTTGGTCCGTGCCTCTCATTGTGTGTATTGTATTGTATTGTATTGCATATTTTCATGAGTCTCATGCATGGCATATTCTATTCGTGTAGACGCTGAAATCGAAGTCGCCTACGAGCTGATCGCCGAGCCGATCCAGGAGCCGCAAGCGGGAGAGCAGCAGGATGCAGTCGAACCCACTTCCGAAGAAGTCGCTAACCCCGCTGACCTGCAAGGCAAGCCCCGGAGCATAACCCTAATTTAAGTATTCAATGTTTATTTAAGTAATTGTGTATTTAAGTTTTAGGAGTTGTATGAAACCCTAGTATGCATATTTTCCCTAGGTACCTGTGAGTCCATACTAGTGTGCAGGTATCGTTAGCAATGCTTTGCTAAGTAGGATCTCGATAAAAGTCGAGTGATTACTGTCACTCGCGAGTTTTAGGATCTTGATTCCTTAGCTATGGCTTTGAAATGAGTTGTTGAATAAAGAGAAATGGAGACTGGGCGGAGATGAGTTGGATCTGGATATGAAAGGAATGGAAAGTAGCCTCCACCTGTGTCAATTGAGGACCGTACCGTTGTTGGCTGTGCTGACTAAGTTTGAATAGTAATAATCACATGCCGGAAGTAGGAGGTAGTCGAAACCGGAAAGCTAATTACTTAATTTGCTATGATACTTTGAATCGGGACCCACTACTCTGGGAGTGGGATGATGGCGGGTGTTGGAGTGTATGTCGCCTCCGGGTTCTCTGGGAGTTCGCCGTGAGAGGCCCTACACCCGAGTTTTGGCAGGCGTGATTCAGACGTCGGGGTAAAGAGGGGAACGGTTGACGTGTGTGACCCGACGGGATTTACACGTGTCGTGTGAGTTTGGTCCACCTTGCAAGGTTAAATCGGATAGATTCGCCGTCTCTCTCGGTTAAGAGAATCTTGGTCACTTCGTCACATCGTATTAAAGGATGAAATGAGAATGATTTTGAAGATGTTTGAATGGTTTTAATAGAGGTTTAATATGATCCACCAGGTGTGCTCTAGATGTTCAGGCTAATCTAGTTGTTACTTGTCAAACGAAATGTAGCTAAAATATTGAAAGTAAGGATCCATCATTAGTAGCTTTTCCGCAAAACAAACCTAGAGCCAATAGCCTGCATGTCTAGGAGTCGGCTAAGTATATACCATAGTCGGGTAAGCCTTGCTGAGTATTAGTATACTCAGGGTTGTTGTTGTAACCCACCTGAGCAGGTTGCATCCCAGCTGACTTCGAGGAGGTCTGTGCGTCCTGGATTGGACAACCACTTCCTCCGGGTTGGACCGTCGAGTGGGTCCCGTCTTCTCCGTGAAGTTCGGGCCAGTTGGCAGCACATTGTGGGCAAGATGCGAGGCCCACTTTTATCGTCGTTTGTAGTTACGTATTGTATTTCGAACTCGGTTTTAAACTTCCACTGTGTATTTGAACTCTATAGTTTGTTTTTAAAGCTTTTATGTAAAACCTGTGTTGTAAATTAATTTGAGGATCTCTGTAAGCTTGTATCACCTGTGCTCGTCTTTGTGCGAGACTTCTAGTGCAATTGTGATCCTAGAGTACAGTAGTTTAATTAGGATTTACCCGACGGACTGCCGGATTACACCGTCTTAAGTGCGTGGTAACTTGATTATTCATTAAAATGATAGTTAGCACACTTAAGCCGGTTTAATTTGGGTGGATCTGCTACAGCTGGCATCAGAGCTCTAAATTGCACTGGGGTGATTATTGGCGTGCTTAATTAAGTTAAGTAACTCTTACCTTGCAACGATTTCGGGTTTTTCGAAAAGTTAACGCTAGATGCGCTAAGGAATAGGATAGATAGTTCATATGCCCTAATTATGTTACATGAGTTAGGTGGCATCTAAGTATCTATTTTGTTCCAGCACTTCCAGCTTTTACTTTTTGTTAAACCTTACTTCAGTAACGACGCACCTCCGCTAAGGTAAGCAAGGTAAGTATTCTTGGTAGTCCTTTAGAATAGCCCACGTATTTCATACGTGCGCGGGTCCCGTATGATGAGCATACGAGGAGGTGATAAGGCTCAATTCAAACGAGCATGTCGCTATCTGCCGCCTGATATGGAGTGCGGATTTCATACCGTGTGATTGTAATCACGGTCATCTTGTAAGGCAACGTTACGAGATGTAAACCTGTCATCGGTTGGCCATGACCGTGACCCTTGGGACACGTCTACCCTTGGATGTCCCATAAGGCGAGTGTACGGGAAGTGAATACGTTGTTATGACGTATGCAGCGCTGCCCATTCAGCGACGAACGTCTGGGTGCCATCTCTATAGTGCATGGTAATGTATGTGTGAATATGTGGGAAACTGCATATGCGTTACCCGTGTGGCGTAGGACACATGGGGGCCGTTCGTGAGTGCTGGCACGAAGGGTCCAGAAGTGGTTATTTATAATCTGTGTTCTTGTGCAGGTAACTAACCACGTTAAGCGCATTACGAAATCCTTGATCGTAGGAACGACTAGTTTATATAGGGAGAGTACGTAATTGTGCCACCGGTTGTCCTCGTATAGCATATTTTGGTACTTGTTTGGGTGAGAAACGATAGAATGTGCATGCATCTTGCATCTTGCATCTTGCATCTTGCATAGCCGAGTTGGTAGATCGCTTTGTTTGCTTATGGTTGCGTTTCATAAAAATTTAATTGGACCACTATGTTTTTACTATGCGTTTTTGAAAAATTTATTTATGTTCTGTTGCTAAATTTAAATATGTTCCTTTTGAAAACTATGACGTACGTTAGCGCTATGTGTTCTTACAGATGGCTAGCTTCACGCACATGATCGTGGACACTGAGGGTTGGGCGCACTCCAATGCCCTCCACACCGGCCACTTTCCTCATCTGCTGTGGCAGATGCTCAGGGCGTTTGACTACACTGAGCCCCCACAGTACTCAGGACACGAGTCTAGCTTGCTAGGCACCGAGCACTGTCAGATGATAGTGAAAATTCCTGCTTGCCCCGCTCGCTTGGAATGGGACTCGTGGCAGCTCACGGTCTATGGTAGGAAACTGGCAGACTCCTGGGAGATCGCTGCTAGGAAGGCCATTGAGGAGTTCTCAGAGAAGCAAAGTGCTGAGATCATGGATACTCCCTACAGTGTGATTCCTCTGAAGGATGAGACTACTCAGGCGTACCAGGATCGGGTGAACCGATGAACTACATGATGCCCGACTACAACGTCAGGACGGCCCTTTCGTTTAGCTACTCCTCTGGGCTGATCAACATGTACGAGCAGCTTCGTGAGGAGAATGTGATATGGAGGAGCAAGGCTCGAGAGGCTCATATACACGAGCAAAACATGATTGGCGCCCAGAACAAGATCAAGACCCTGAAGGTTAAGTCCAGAGCCAGAAAGATAAGGATTCAGGAGTTACATGAGGAGCTGGAGAACCGGACTCAGATGATGCAGCACCTGGAGGGGCAGCTTCAGCAGGCCCATGAGTTGATTGAGGACGTCCAGGCTCAGGTGCAGGCAGTAGCAGACATGGAGGCTGAGGCAGCTGAGGAGGAGTCAGAGGAAGAGGAAGAAGAAGAAGACCCGGAGGAGATTGAGGGAGTGTCTGGAGTCGAGTCGGGACCTGGGACTCCGTGAGGACGTAGCTAGATAGCGTTAATTCTCCCCTTGCAGTGTAGCCTAACTGTAGGATAGTTGGGTAGGATGACCAACACAGTGCTCTAGGCTAACCTTGGGTTGAGAATTCTTTTGTGGCTCAGTAGTTCGAGTCATGTAGGATAATCCTTTGCTAGTGCGGCGTGTAGCCGGGTCGTGGAAGACCCGTCTTTTCGTAGTGGTGTGTTGTTCGGGTCATTTATGAACCCTTCTCTAATGTTAGTTTGTTTTACGCAGCTGGGCTTTGGTAATGTAATGAACCTTGCTCCAGCTCAAGCAGCGTGGTTGCATAATATAAATTGCCTCTGTTAATGATCTTCCTGGTTGCTGCTTTATTTTGTTAATGTCGGTAGTGTGAAACTTTATTCATGAGCTATGCTTTAGTTGTTTTTGAATCTGAAATCTTGTTGAGCGATGTTTAGTGTTGTATACGTTAGAGCTACTCTGGACGGAACTTGTTGAGTTGAGGCGGTTTCAACCGAAGCAAGTCATTTTATTTTTCCCTTGGTGAACCATATCGCGAGGGAAATGATTCATGCCGTGTGTTCATATTATATATGCACATTCTTTAATTGCATGGATTAGTCCTGATAGCGAAATGGCTAACCAGGGGATGATTATTTTGTACATGGGCGATAATCACGATAATGAGAATCACGAAGCATTGCCCCAACCACCTCCCTCTTTGGCTCAGGCTATTGCGGCTCTTATTGCCGACCGCAATGAACAGACTGAGTTGATGAGGCAACTGGTGCAAACCAATGCCGGCAGAGGTCGACACGCTCCCCCGCCACCACCAGTAGAAACCGACTATGTTGGTTTTCTGGCCACCCAACCACCTCTGTTCCATAAGGCCGATGACCCCCTTGAGGCAGATGCTTGGATTCGCACCATTGAGGACAAGTTCAGCATCCTCAATTGCACGGAAATGGACAAAGCCGCCTTTGCAGCACAACAGCTGAGAGGACCTGCCAAGATATGGTTGGTTAATCACAAGGCTCTACTTCCCGCTGGTACGCATCTCACCTGGGATGAGTTTGTGGCAGCCTTCAAAACCCACCACATCCCTACGAGTTTGATGAGGAGAAAGATGGCAGAATTCCTAGCCCTGAAGCAAGGCAACAACACTGTTCTCCAATATCCTCAGACCTTCAATCAGTTGGCCCAGTATGGCGGTTTCCATGTGGATACTGATGAATAGAAGCAAGACTGCTTCAAAAAGGGACTTAGTACGAAACTTCAGGACAAGCCAGCTCTCACTACTTGCAATAACTTTACCGAGCTAGTTAATAAGGCCATCACTCAGGAAGATGCCACGCTAGCGCACAAAGCTGACAAGAAAAGGAAGGCACCAGTGGGATCCTCCAGCAATGCACCCCAGAGGTACAAACTGGTTCCTACGGCGAATCAGCAAGTTTCAAACCGCCCTCCGCAGCAGGGCCGTTGGGTCGCTAGACCACCACAGCAACAGCAGCAGTGGGCACCCCGTTTCTCGACACAGCAGCAGAGGCCTCTAATGCTACAAGCTCCACGCCCCAACAACTACCCCTGTTACAATTGTGGTAACCTGGGGCACTTTGCACGTGATTGTCGTATGCCACCTCGGTAGAATAACTACAAGACTCCTGCGCCGGGTCAAGGTTCCAGCCAGAAGGATCAAAAGAAGAAGATTGTGCCTGCCAAGACTGGTCGCGTGAACTACACCACCCTGGAAGACGTTCCCGAAAGCACTCAAGTAATGGCAGGTATGTTCTCCATTAACCACTACCCAGCTATTGTGCTATTTGATTCGGGAGCATCTCACACATTTATCAGTCAAGCATGCGTAACATGGCTCAACTTGCACGTATTTCAAATGAAAAGGCCGTATATTATTCATGCCCCAGGCACACACTTAAGTACCAACCAATTAGTTCGAGATGTGCCCTTTGAATTGAGCGGGAAGATTTTTCGAACCACACCCATTGTCCTTCCAAGTCAGGGGATAGATGTTATTCTTGGGATGAATTGGATGAAGGAACACTGTGCTATCCTCGATACTTCTTCTCGTGGCATCAGGCTTAACTCTCCCACATATGGTACTAAGGATATTCATCTT
Organism: Panicum virgatum; assembly: GCF_016808335.1. Taxonomy (NCBI): domain Eukaryota; kingdom Viridiplantae; phylum Streptophyta; class Magnoliopsida; order Poales; family Poaceae; genus Panicum; species Panicum virgatum. Next base: position 31,497,775 of record NC_053140.1, on the reverse strand, counting down.
TCTCAGCATGAAATTCCAACTACTGTCATATACCATCTCGAGGCAAAACCCTTAGAAGAAATTCTTGTGGTTTATGAATACCCTGATGTGTTTCCGGAGGACTTGCCAGGCATGCCCCCCGATCGGGATATTGAATTCGTCATTGAGTTACAACCCGGCACAGCACCCATATCTCGGAGACCATATAGAATGACTTCGAGTGAGTTAGCTGAATTAAAAGTTCAGTTACAAGAGTTGCAAGATAAAGGTTTTATTCGACTGAGCACCTCACCTTGGGGATGCCCGGCTCTGTTTGTAAAGAAGAAAGATCACGGGCTGAGGCTATGTGTGGATTACCGACCTCTGAATGAAGTCACTATCAAAAACAAATACCCAGTTCCTTGTATTGATCTTCTTTTTGATCAATTAGCTAGAGCGAAAGTATTCTCAAAAATAGATCTTCGATCTGGCTATCATCAAATCAAAATCAGACCGGCAGATATACCAAAAACAGCTTTCTCTACTCGTTATGGTCTTTACGAGTATTTGGTGATGTCTTTCGGATTAACCAATGCTCCCACTTATTTCATGTATCTCATGAATTCAGTATTTATGCCGGAGTTAGATAAGTTCGTCGTGGTCTTCATTGATGATATCTTGATCTACTCCAAGACTGAGGAAGAATATGCTCGTCATCTTCACATAGTTCTTCAACGTCTTAGAGAACATCAGCTTTATGCTAAATTCAGCAAGTGTGACTTTTGGCTGAAGGAAGTTCCATTCCTCGGTCATGTCATATCTGCTGAGGGTATCTCTGTGGACCCCAGTAAAGTACAGGATGTACTCGATTGGGAGGCCCCAACTTCAGTTCCTGAAATCCGCAGTTTCTTGGGCTTAGCTGGGTATTATCGTCGGTTCATCCCAGAATTCTCCAAAATTGCGAAACCGATGACTGAACTCCTTAAGAAGGGTGTCAAGTTTTTTTGGAGTAATCATTGTGAAGAAGCTTTCCAGAAATTGAAAACGCTCCTTACTTCGGCACCAATCTTGGCCCAGCCTAACACTACAAAACCTTTTGATGTCTACTGTGATGCCTCAGGCACAGAACTTGGCTGTGTCTTGATGCAGGAGAACCGAGTGATTGCTTATGCTTCTCGATCAGTCAAGCGTCATGAAGAAAACTATCCCACTCATGATCTTGAATTAGTAGCTATGGTCCATGCTCTGAAGATCTGGCGACACTATCTTTTAGGTACATTGTGCAACATCTATACTGATCACAAGAGTCTCAAATATCTTTTCACTCAAGCTGATTTGAACATGCGTCAAAGGAGATGGCTTGAGTTGATTAAAGATTATGAGCTCGAAGTGCATTATCATTTCGGGAAAGGCAAATGTAGTTGCCGATGCGCTAAGTCGCAAAGCTCACTGTCATTGCATTTCAGCTATACCATTAAGCAAGTCTCTTTGCTTTGAAATGGAAAAGTTGAATTTAAGCATTGTACCATATGGCACATTGGCTCATCTAGAGCTTACTCCTACTCTTCGTGATCTCATCATCGTGGCACAAAAGAAAGATAAAGGGGTGAAGGAAATTCATAGAAGACTATCAGAAGGAGACCCTAAAGTGAATTGCTTCCACCAAGATAGTGAGAATGTGTTATGGTTCAAGAACCGATTAGTGGTGCCTAAGGATTTTGAGCTCAGAAAAAAAATTCTTGATGAGGCTCATACCTCTCGACTATCAATCCATCCAGGTAGCAAAAAAATGTATCAAGATCTGAAACAACGATTTTGGTGGACTCGAATGAAAAGAGAAATTGCCAAGTATGTGTCCGAATGTGACATCTGTCGAAGGGTTAAAGCCAGTCATCTCAGACCAGCTGGGACTCTTCAACCTTTGAGTATTCCTAAATGAAAATTAGAAGACATTAGTATGGACTTTATAGTTGGCTTGCCTCGAACTCAAAAGGGTTATGACTCTATCTGGGTTATAGTAGACCGCCTTAACAAATCAGCTCATTTCCTTCCAGTAAAGACAAGGTACTTGGCCAAGCAGTATGCCGAGTTGTACGTGGATCGCATACTATGTTTACATGGTGTGCCAAAAACCATCATCTCTAATCGAGGGACTCAGTTCGTTGCTCGCTTTTGGGAGCAATTACATGCTAGCTTGGGCACCCATCTTATTCACAGCTCTGCATATCACCCTCAGACAAACGGCCAAACCGAGAGGATAAATCAAATTTTAGAGGATATGCTCCGCGCCTGCGTTTTAGTCTATCCACAGAAATAGGATCAATGTTTACCGTTAGCTGAATTCTCTTATAATAATAGTAATCAAGAAAGCATCAAAATGACACCATTTGAAGTAGTATATGGTCGTCGATGCCGTACACCTCTCAATTGGTCTGAAACCGGGGAAAGAACTATCTTTGGGCCCGACATGGTTCAAGAGGCCGAAGAACAAGTCTGTCTTATCCAAGCAAACTTAAAGATCGCACAGTCTCGGCAGAAGAGCTATGCTGATAAAAGGAGTAGTCCACTCGTTTTTGAAGTCGGTGACCACATCTATCTGAAGGTCTCACCTTGGAGAGGCATGCAAAGGTTTAGAATAAAAGGGAAGTTAGCTCCCCGCTACATCGGTCCATATCCAATTGTGGAAAGATGCGGTCCTGTGGCTTACCGATTGGATCTTTCAGCGAATCTTTCTGCAATTCATAACATTTTCCATGTATCACAACTCAGAAAGTGCCTTAGAGTTCCGACTGAAGTTGTTGAAAGTGACTCGATTCAATTAGAGTTTGATCTCACTTATCCTGAGCATCCTATCAAGATTATTGATCGCAAGGATTGAGTTACTCGTCGCACAACCAACCGATTCTACAAAGTGCAATGGAGCAATCACTCCGAAGATGAAGCTACTTGGGAGAAAGAGGAATTTCTGAGGTCCAAATATCCGGACTTTTTAAACGCTCATCCAGGTACTTCACCTTTTAACCTTCTTGCCTTATACTTTCTATCGTGCGTGAATCTCGGGGTGAGATTCTTTTAAGGGGGAAGGGCTGTAACACCCCTGTGTTAATTGTGCTCGCTAATCACGTGTTTAATCGCTAATCATGGCTTAAGCGTGTCATTATCGTTAACCGAGTTCGCATGTTAAACATTGTTTTAGCCGTGTTCGACCGCATTTTTATCCTTGATCCAGGCCTCAAATCAACTTTCGCCCAAAAGCAAAGTTGTAGATCTTTTCTTCCTCTACAATTTCTATTTCGGCCAAATTTCAAGTTGCTATATGAAAATTTGAGTTTTGGGCAGTCAAATGCAAGTCAAAAGGAATCATTGTTCCTTCCTGTTTTTCACTGTGTCACCGCGACTGTCGTCGTCAGCGAGCCTCCTCCACGCGTCACCGCACCGGCGATCCTCGCCCTCCGCGCTGTGCGTCCATATCCGTTCGCGAAGCGTCATCCGTTTTTCCCCTCCCCTTCGTCGAGCTCGAGCTCGAGCTGAGCAGAGTGCTGCCGTCGACGTCACGCCGGCCAACCCTCACTGCCGCAGCTCGTTTCCGCGCGCCCCAACCTCCCTCGCCTCGCCCCGAACCTCCTCCACCCCTCCATGAGCTCGGCCGAGCCCCCACCTCGGCCGAATCAGCCTGCACCGCCGCGGCCGCCATTGCCGTCCCCGTCCAAGATCCGCCTCCCTCGTCGATCTCTCCTCTCCGGCCATCCTCCGCCCAAATCGATCCCGCGGTGAGCTTCCTCGCGAGCCCCTCATCCTCCCCGACCTCTTTCCCCTTCGTTCCCTGCGCCGCCGCCGCCGGAACATCGCCGCGCCGCCGCTGTCGCCGTGCCGCCGCTGCGCGTACGCCGCGGGCCTCCCTTGTGCGGCCTCGGGCAGCACCGTTGCGCGCCCCGGCCTTGCCGGGCTGCCCTGTTGGCAGGCGCGCCCTACCCCTCCCCCGGCCAGCCCCGCCGCCGGCGGGTGCGCCGCACCGTCGCGGTCGCCCCTGCGCCGACCCGCGCGTGCCCTGGCCGCGGTCCGGCCAGGCCGTGCCGCCGGCCGGCCACCGCCGGCGGGGGCCAGTGCCGCGCCGCCGCGAGCCCGCCTGGCCGTGCGTCGGCCATGGCCACGGCGGGGCCGAGCGGGCAAAACAGGGGAGGGGGGACTGGGAGCTGGGCCGGCTCCCACTTACATGTGGGGCCCGGCTGTCAGCCCCCTTTTGTTTTATTTTGTTTCCAAAAATTATTATTTCGGCTGAAAACTTTAAAAATGTGTAGAAAATATAAAAAATGCAAAAAATGCAAACTAAATTTTGGGTTGTGTTTAAGCTAGTTTATTTAATACTGGTTGTTCCGTTGCTCTAAAAATTATGAAATTTATGCAGTGGCCTAATCTTTATATGTGTAATCCACTGTAAAATTTTCATGTGCGGGTGTTGTGCACTTTTGTGTAAATCTAATTATGTTTAGTTTACCTTGCTAGAGTTAATTACATCTTTTTATCAGCAATAAATGTTGGAAAAATTAGACGGCATGCTTTATCAATATCACGTTAAGCTGGTAATTTTTTTTGTTGCTAGATCATGTATGCAAGTTAGGTTTTTGCTTTTAAATTGCCCCTAACTATGCTCTTTTCTTTTATAAAGGTTGTTAGTTAATTATTTCATGCATGTGTATCCTCAACAAAACAAGCTCCTGCCTTATTACATGCTACTATAAGCAAGTTTAGTAGTTGTTGTTTTGAAGGAAACACTTCAGGCTAAAAGGCATTAGAACCAAAGACTGCACATCAGTTCTAAACTATTTCTATCGTAACCATAGTTGTGAGGTTGCTCCGTAAATGCTTTTAGAGTTTGGTCCGTGCCTCTCATTGTGTGTATTGCATTGTATTGCATCTTTTCATGAGTCTCATGCATGGCATATTCTATTCGTGTAGACGCTGAAACCGAAGTCACCTACGAGCTGATCGCCGAGCCGATCCAGGAGCCGCAAGCGGGAGAGCAGCAGGAGGACGCAGTCGAACCCACTTCCGAAGAAGTCACTAACCCCGCTGACCTGCAAGGCAAGCCCCACAGCATAACCCTAATTTAAGTATTCAATGTTTATTTAAGTAATTGTGCATTTAAGTTTTAGGAGTTGTATGAAACCCTAGTATGCATGTTTTCCCTAGGTACCTGTGAGTCCATACTAGTGTGCAGGTATCGTTAGCCATGCTTTGCTAAGTAGGATCTCGGTAAAAGTCGAGTGATTACTGTCACTCGCGAGTTTTAGGATCTTGATTCCTTAGCTATGGCTTTGAAATGAGTTGTTGAATAAAGAGAAATGGAGACTGGGCGGAGATGAGTTGGATCTGGATATGAAAGGAATGGAAAGTAGCCTCTGCCTGTGTCAATTGAGGACCGTACCGTTGTTGGCTGTGCTGACCAAGTTTGAATAGTACTAACCACATGCCGGAAGTAGGAGGTAGTCGAAACCAGTAAGCTAATTACCTGATTTGCAATGATACTTTGAATCGCGACCCGCTACTCTGGGAGTGGGATGATGGCAGGTATTGGAGTGTATGTCGCCTCCGGGTTCTCTGGGAGTTCGTCGTGAGGGGCCCTTCACCCGGGTTTTGGCAGGCGTGATTCAGATGTCAGGGTAAAGAGGGGAACGGTTGACGTGTGTGACCCGACGGGGTTTACACGAGTCGTGTGAGTTAGGTCCACCTTGCAAGGTTAAATCGGATCGATTTGCCATCTCTCTCGGTTAAGAGAATCTCGGTCACTTCGTCACATCGTAGTAAAGGATGAAATGAGACTGATTTTGAAGATGTTTGAATGGTTTTAATAGAGGTTTAATGTGATTCACCAGGTGTGCTCTAGATGTTCAGGCTAATCTAGTTGTTACTTGTCAAACGAAATGTAGCTAAAATATTGAAAGTAAGGATCCAGCATTAATAGCTTTTGCACAAAACAAACCCAGAGCCAAAAGCATGCATGTCTAGGAGTCGGCTAAGTATATACAATAGTCGGGTAAGCCTTGCTGAGTATTAGTATACTCAGGGTTGTTGTTGTAACCCTCCTGAGCAGGTTGTATCCCAGCTGACTTCGAGGAGGTCTGTGCGTCCTGGATTGGACAACCACTTCCTCCGGGTTGGACCGTTGAGTGGGTCCCGTCTTCTCCGTGAAGTTCGGGCCAGTTGGCAGCACATCGTGGGCAAGATGCGAGGCCCACTTTTATCGTCGTTCGTAGTTACGTATTGTATTTCGAACTCGGTTTTAAACTTCCGCTGTGTATTTGAACTCTATAGTTTGTTTTTAAAGTTTTTATGTAAAACCTATGTTGTAAATTAATTTGAGGATTCTGTATGCTTGTATCACCTATGCTCGTCTTCGTGCGAGACTTCTAGTGCAATTGTGATCGTGGAGTATAATAGTTTAATCGGGATTTACCCGACGGACTGCCGGATTACACCATTTTAAGTGCGTGGTAACTTGATTATTCATTAAAATGATAGTTAGCGCACTTAAGCCGGTTTAATTTGGGCGGATCTGCTACAGTAATGGTTATATGCCTCTGTAATAATTCAAGTTATTTTCTTGTTCAGTGAAATGTCAAGAACAAACACTGTAGGCTATCTGTACTTCCAATAATTTGTTCGGGGTCACACCTGAATCTGTGGGAAATAAATTAAAAAAAGTACATATAACCTGATTATATGGCTTTTCAATAATTGAGATTTTTATGTGTAATTATGGTTACTAGTAGGGTGCACGTGCGGCACGCATGTATTTGAAGAATAATCTCAAATCTCATTATTAAGTGCAAAACATTTATATGGTGAAACATGTCTAAAGAAAAATAGCATCCATTGCAACAGATAACCTTAAAAATAAATAGCATTCATTGCAATAGACACCAATCTCGGACGCAATTAAGTTAGAAAGCTTCATCGAACCATAATAATATTATGCTTGTAGCACTTCACCGACATACTACCCTTTTACAAAATGCACCTCTGCATGGCACACAACATGTGAATCAAATTATGTGGGAGCTTTGGCCGCCGTCACCAGTATTTGACTTCAAACTCATATTATCCCAATGATGATGGACCCTGACTGCAAACTATCACTGCAGCATGAAGAAAAAAAATCAAACAGGCCCTTTGAAATTATAGCATCTCAGGGAAAACCAACAACATTGACACTCAAATTAATAGTATGAATCAAGTGAGATACCTGAATTAAAGTATGAATGGTTCTATTTTCAAGTCCGTAAAATATTTTTAAAAATAATATTTTTGGTTCTTCTGCCAGTGGGATCCACATCTTTGTTAGGTTTGGCCAACATCCATGTAGTAGAACGTGAAACACCTCTGAATAAGGCAACATATAGTTGTCCGTGGGAAAAAAACTAGTCTTGGAAGATAAATCCCAACATTCGTGATAGTTTGACCCTGAGCTTTGTTTATAGTCATTGCAAAACTGAGCCTTACTGAAAATAGTTTCCTCTTGAACTTGAAAGGTAGTGAAATATCCTTCAATGGAGACAAGGGTATCCTTGGTATAAAAACACGCATCCCAACATGTTGTTCATTTACAATTTCACAATCAATTGCATTGTCCTCAAACGCCTTTACTACCAACCGAGTTCCATTGCAAAGTCTGTTATGGGGGTCCAGATTTCGAAGGAGTATGTCAGGACAATTCTTCTTAATCTTAAGCTCATGTGGAGGAAGACCATTTGGAGTAATTGAGTTCAGAAAATCAAGAGAATAGTTATTAGTAGGGTCATCATCTATCGAATCATGACTATAGTAAACCTTTTTTTTCTAGGAAACTTTCCAATCATCCTCGCGTTGAGACTATCAACATACTCATTTCTTATTGATAGGATAGCACAGTCGCGCATGTAATTGACTGAGGTAGAGTTCGCAGCTAGATTAGGAAACACATGATCAATGAGCGTGTCAATCGACTTATCATCATTATACTCAATCATAATGTCATCTCGCAGATTCACATAATCATTTTGGAAGGACGTTTTTGTTTCATCACCAATTCTTAATAGAAATTGCGAGAACCATACGTCATTCTGGGCTCTCATGTTCTACTTCAACTGTATTATCTTGATATCATCCCATACATAGGATCGAAGCAAAGTGGCGTCGCAAATTTGTGCTCTAGTACCTCTAGGAACAACAGGCAAAACTTGTCTGAAATCCCCTTCAAACACCATTACTAGAGGTAAAGTAATGTGATCTACCATTTGGTGGTAAAGTGTTTGGAGGTACTAGAGCACAAATTCTGCATTACTTTACCTCTAGTAATGGTGTTTGGAGGGAATTTCAGACAAGTTCTGCATGTTATTCCTAGAGGTACTAGAGCACAAATTTGCGACGCCACTTTGCTTCGATCCTATGTATGGGATGATATCAAGATAATACAGTTGAAGCAGAACATGAGAGCCCAGAATGACGTATGGTTCTCGCAATTTCTATTAAGAATTGGTGATGAAACAGAAAAGACCTTCCCAAATGATTATGTGGATCTGCCAGATGACATTATGCTTGAGTATAATGATGATAAGTCAATTGACGCGCTCATTGATCATGTGTTCCCTAATCTAGCTGCGAACTCTACCTCAGTCAATTACATGCGCGACCGTGCTATCCTATCAACAAGAAATGAGTATGTTGATAGTCTCAACGCGAGGATGATTGAAAAATTTCCTAGAAAAAGAAAAGGTTTACTATAGTCATGATTCGATAGATGATGACTCCACTAAAAACTAACCTCTTGATTTTCTGAACTCAATTACTCCAAATGGTCTTCCTCCACATGAGCTTAAGATTAAGAAGAATTGTCCTGACATACTCCCTCGAAATCTGGACCCCCCATAACGGACTTTGCAATGGAACTCGGTTGGTAGTAAAGGCGTTTGAGGACAATGCAATTGATTGTGAAATTGTAAATGGACAACATGTTGGGATGCGTGTTTTTATACCAAGGATACCCTTGTCTCCATTGAAGGATATTTCACTACCTTTCAAGTTCAAGAGGAAACTATTTTCAGTAAGGCTCAGTTTTGCAATGACTATAAACAAAGCTCAGGGTCAAACTATCACGAATGTTAGATTTATCTTCTAGAACTAGTTTTTTCCCACAGACAACTATATGTTGCCTTATTCAGAGGTGTTTCACGTTCTACTACATGGATGTTGGCCAAACCTAACAAAGATGTGGATCCCACTGGCAGAAGAACCAAAAATATTATTTTTAAAAATATTTTACGGACTTGAAAATAGAACCATTCATACTTTAATTGAGGTATCTCATTTGATTCATACTATTAATTTGTGAGTGTCAATGTTGTTGGTTTTCCCTGAGATGCTATAATTTCAAAGGGCCTGTTTGATTTTTTTTCTTCATGCTGCAGTGATAGTTTGCAGTCAGGGTCCCTCATCATTGGGATAATATGAGTTTGAAGTCAAATACTGGTGACGGCGGATGAAGCTCCCGCATCATTTGATTCACATGTTATGTGCCATGCAGAGGTGTATTTTGTAAAAGGGTAGTATGTCTGTGAAATGCTACAAGCATAATATTATTATGGTTCGATGAAGCTTTCTAACTTAATTGCGTCTAAGATTGGTGTCTATTGTAATGAATACTATTTCTTTTAGGGTATCTCTTGCAATGGATGCTATTTTTCTTCAGACATGTTTCACCATATAAATGTTTTGCACTTAATAATGAGATTTGAGATTATTCTTCAAACATGTGCGGGCAAGCACGTGTACCCACTAGTAAAAAATAAAAGGAGACGGTAAGATTAAGGGCAACGTATCATGTGCAAACTAACCTCTCCGTGCAAACTATGAAAACTTCAATCTGAGTCATTGGATCAACATCCAAGGGGTATGATGGATTGGATAATTTTATAATCTGGACCCGCTCTTGGATTGGATAATCACACTTTTGCAAATTCCCCCTCCCACCTCTCTGAGCCCCTTCCTTTAGATGTTGATATGATGGTCTAGATTGAAATTTTTATAGTTTGTACGGAGAGGGAGAGGTCGGTTTGTATCTGATATGTTCCAAGATTGAGAAGGCTCCGCTCAGCGCAGCCGGTGATCCAGCTAACATCAGGAGGAAGACCAAATTTGATCAGGAGGAAGACCAAATTTGGGCAACAAAGGATGGCCGCAACCGAGGACCACGACGCCGCAGCCGCACTGGTCGTGTTCCACGAGTCCCGAGCCGGCGTCCGCGGGCTCGTCGAGTCCGGCGTCACAGCAGTGCCCACAATCTTCCTCACGGGCGCCGCGCCGTGGCCGCAGTCCCCGGTGACAGCGGCGTTCGCCATCCCGGCCGTTGACCTCTCCCTCCCGCGCTCGGACGCCGCGGCACTCGTCCGCGCCGCGGCGCACTCCTGTGGCTTCTTTCACGTCACCAACTACGGTGTCCCGGCCGGCGTCGTCGGCTCCGCGGTCTCCGCGGCCAGGGCGTTCCACTAGCAGCCCCGTGCCGCCTGGGCGGCGCTCTACTCCCTCGACCCCGCCGGGGCCATCGCCTAGTCCACCATCCCCAACGCGACGCGGGAGTCCGGCGCGCCTCCCCTCCCATGGCGCGACTCGCTCCGCATCCGCTTTGGCCCAGGGGAGGCCCTCGACCTCGGCTGCCACCCCACGGCCTACCGGTGCGCGCTGCGGGAGTACCAGCGCTCGCTGACGGAGTTCGGCAAGGAGATGGCCGGGCTGCTGTCGGAAGCGCTCGGCGTCGGGACGGAGCGGCTGGAGCAGGCGATGCAGGTGGAAGGCTGGCTCATGGTGTGCCACTACTACCCGCCGTGCCCGGAGCCGGCGCGGGTAGTGGGCGGCCTTGAGCACACCGACCCCAGCTTGTTCACGGTGCTGGCGCAGGACAGAGTTGGCGGGCTGCAGGTCCGGCGTGACGACGGCACCGGTGGCGGTGGAGAGTGTCACCGGCGCGCTTCTGGTCAACATCGGGGACGTGCTCAAGGTACCTACAACCTTTGGTGGGACACAGATCGCATGCAGTAGCAGTTCACACTGCAACTTAAGCAGTGGGAGCATCCCACCCACACAAGCAACAAGCAACGGCCAAGATTAAAGCACTTCCCTTTACTCTTTTTTTTGGCTGGAGGTGGTGCCGCTGCTGATTAAAGCACTTCCCATTTGCATCAATGAAGTGCTTTTTCAGTCTCCTCTTGTTTATGCAGTGCCTTTTATACTGCAGCACAACCCTGTTTATGCTTATTGTAAGAACCAAATTAATGCTAATCATGAGATAATATGAAAATCGGAATCAAATATGACAGCCAAAAATGGTAGCAGCAAAGAAATCATAATTAAAGCATGGTCAATTTTCACTTCTCAGGCATACAGAAGATACAGCCACAAACTAAATTGTCTTTTGTTGGTGGCCACAAATCCTATATGCACAAATATTAGCCTAAACTGAGATGTGGTTAAGCCAAAAGCTGCCAAACACAAAACCTTAACAAAAGAGCATATGCCATTCTTTGTTCCTACTTTCATATACAAAAGCTCCCACCACCCATCAGTAGAGTTCATCTTGTCTTCCATACATGACCTGCAATATAAAAAAAATTAGAGACGATGATGTTTGGATTCAGTTCAGCATGCATAGTTTATTTAGACTTACATTTATGTTATGCTAAAATTGCCAACGATCTAGCCCTCCAAGAGGATTACATACATCTAAAGTGATACTTGAGCTCTGAAAAAAAAAGAGATACAGGGAGAGGAACATTGATAAGAAAATAGCATGGTTAATTTTGGAATCCATTTTTTAATAAGAGAAGCGAATATACCATAATAAGTTGATTAAATCTACTAAGTGATTCGTATTCTTGATCTTCCAGAGAGGCCTCGATATTTGTATCAACTGCTTGAGAGTTCGGCACAAGACTTCCGCTTTCCTCGCAGTGCTTAGAATTGCTTGTTTTCTTCTTGTTTGCTTTGTTCATCTTTTTCTTCTGAAATTTCTCAACCCAACTTTTCTTTCGCTTTGATCCACCTGTCTGTTTTTCTTTCTTCTTCAGTCCAGTCACATGTGCAAATTCTACAGGTAAGCTAAATGATTCTTGAACAGTAGTATTACTAGCATCAATGTTAGGAGTTCCTCTGATTTTTTCTTCCACCTGCTTGCTCACTCTGTGAACTGCCTCTTCCACAAGCAAGTAGCAGTCTTCAAAATCTGCAGCTCTTGAAGCCAATGGAAGAAATAATTGGCAGAGATTTTTGTACCGAAGTGTAGCATCAAAATTAGGATTTCCACAATATTCCTCCCATGCATATCTTGGACAATCTCTGACCTTGCACATCGAGTCCATCCCTTCAAAATGTATTTTTCTGGCAATAATTTAATGTTCAACAAATCGAGACCTTTTAGTTTATGCCTACACAGTATACCAATTCTCTCAAAGAGGCGGCAACTGCACAATACAGTTTGACTAGTAGGGTTGACTACAACCTTGCGTTCTTCTTCAGGTGTAAATGTCCCTCCAAAAGCTCCAATTGCAATGATAAATTCATTGGTTCCATTTGAACTCACTATGTAGGCTGCTAGTGACTTTTCATACTCAGCTTGGAAGACTTCAAATAATGTAGGTGTATAAATTGTACTAGCTTGTATCAATATAGGTGTCATCATCTGAATCCTTGGCTGTTTCTTTCTAGATTCAAACTCTGCTTGTAACTCCCTCTCTCTCTTTTCTTGAACAACAACCTCCACACGCTTTAGGAACCTGATAATGTCAAGATTTGATTTCAAATGTCCTTTCAACACATTATTCAAGCTCTCACTAAGCCGTGTACTTCGCATTCCTATTGAAAAAACATCCAGCATGTAGCACTCAGCCCACTTATGTTTCAACATGTAAATGCTGTCCAACCAAGTTGATTTTTTAACCTTTTCTTTCATAGCAGCAAATGCCTCTTCAAAATCAGCCTTTTTTCATAATAATACATGCAGGAACTGAAATCTAATAGTATACCCAACTCTTCTTCGTTCTCATATTCTTCTTCCTTTTGAGAACTCAAGTGCTTTACTGCATTTTGTGATATATGCCATGTACATAAACCATGCCATGCACTAGTGAAGACCTTGGTTATAGCCTTTCCCATTGCACTATCTTGATCAGTAAAAATTGTTTGAGGTTGCTTTTGGTTATGTGTTGCAAAAAATGCATTGAATAACCACTCGAATGACTCAAATGTCTCATCATACATCAAAGCTGCACCAAACACCACAGTCTCTCTGAACTGGTTGAAGCCTACAAACACACCAAATGGTCTATATTCTTTGTTGGTTCCAAAGGTAGTGTCAAATGTGATGACATCACCAAAGTGGGCATAGTCAACAATCATTTTTGCATCAGCCCAAAATAAATTGGTTATCTGTTCATTGCAGTCCAATTGTATGGCATACTGAAATGAAGGATTCTCCACAACTTTATCTTGAAAGTACTTTAGCAAACTTCCAGCCTCACCATATAACATCTCCCTTTGATGTTTAGTTCGCAAATAATTCTTATGATCACGATGGGTGAACCCAAGGAAAGCTGATCCACCTATATATCGACCAAGGAACTCATATGCTGCTTTAGGTGCAATACCAGAAGCGTCATCTACCTCGATGTCAACAGCTTGATGCTTAGAAATATTCCTTTGTGATGGCATCAGATGGCTTGTTTGTGCAATCTGAAGAATGTGGTTGTGGTCAACAAATAAGTCATATACTTTGTAAGTCATATTTTCTCTATCCAATATAATGCCCATGCGAACCATACAACATGTTCTTGTATGTGCTCGATTACGCTTGCCAACACAATACTTCTTATTTTCAGCCCGAGAACCCTGATTGGAACAAACAAACCTACCGGTCGTTACCAATCCATCAAGACCACTCTTGTTTGTGTAACATTTCCGCACATCAAATCCCATCCTACCACCATATGTGACCCAAAACTCCCAAGCTTCATCAACGCTACTAAATTTCATACCCATTTGAGGAATCCAAACAGGAGTCGCAGGCATGCTGTGGTCAATTTTAAGAATTACAAACACTGATTCAGCTATGCAGAAATAAGTTAATTGGCACTCTACAACATAGGATAGGATGAACAAACCTTTTGGGCAATTCCTCGAACATCTGCTGGGCATAGTCCTGGGCGTCATCATCTACATTTGTTGTGGGTGTTGCTGCTTCTCCAGAGTGCAGAGGAGGTGGAGGGGTGCCTCCATGAACAGCAGGAAGAGTGGATGGAGGTGTGCTGACTTCTGCGACGGCCATGGGGTGGTGTCCTTTGCGACATCGCAATGGAGCGGAGGTAGGCTGGATGGCTTCGGGGAGGCACGCAGGCGCAGGAGGTTCCATGACGCTCACCATTCCCTCCACACTCGGGGCTCTTCCTTCTGCTGGAAGGAAGAAAATGGCGGCAACCAGAGCCTTTTCCCTCCATAAGTAAGAAAATGGTGGCAACCAGAGCCTTTTCCCTCCATAAGTTCAGCAGCGGCACAACCTCCAGCCAAAAAAAAAAGCAAAGAGAAGTGCTTTAATCTTGGTCATTGCTCGTTGCTTGTGTGGGTGGGATGCTCCCACTGCTTATGTTGCAGTGTGAACTGCTACTGCATGCGATCTGTGTCCCCTTTGGTGCTCGTCTAGTAATTAATTAAAAGAGGTCATTTGATTATATTTGGCTGCGGGTGGGGGCAAGGAGGTCCCCGCCTCCTCTTCGATAGTGGGCATGAGCCAGGTGCCCCCTGCTGTCTCTTCGTTCTCGGATGGGGTTCAAGCGCCGACACCAGTTGCAGCTGTTCCTCTCAAGACCACCACCATCCGAAGAAGCGCCAAGAATAAGAACAAGGCGGATGAGCACACCCTACACAAAACTTCGCGTGTGGCTGCAAAAAAGAATCTTGAACCAAGTACATCTTTTACTAGCTTTTTAGATTCGCATGTTATTTCAAGCCTTGGTAGGGTAGGCTTCAAATTAGGCCAGACTGATGAAATTATTAAAGCTTCTTCCGTCGCTATCAAAAATCTAGAAATAGATAGGTTGGTGGTTCTTGCCAATAAGAAAAAATGTAATTTAAAGTCGAATAAATTACTAGATGAGAGTGCTGAGGAAAGGGATGCTAGACTGGAAGCAGTTCTCAGCCACGCGTGTGGTAATCTAAATGAGAACATGCAAGACCTGGAGTCTGATCACATTATCGATCTCTCTCCGGTCTGTCGTAAGAAAAAGTCTAGTACTGCCAAAAATCCTAAAACTGGCAGAATCCCCAAAAAAACAAAAACCCCTTCCAAAATCGTTATCAAATGAAAGGGATTTTCTGGAATAGCAGAGGTCTTGGGAGCTTGGCTAAACACAGTTTTTTGTCTGATTTGGTTAAGGAAGAGTAAATTAGTTTCATAGCTCTTTCCGAGACTGGTAGGGATGATTTTCCAGATCATATTTTAAAGAACCTTTGTGCGGGCCGGGACTTCCTTTGGCATTGTATGGCCCCACATGGCCGATCTGGTGGCATCCTACTAGGTGTGGACTTGCAGGTTTTTGATATTGGAGCCATTGCAGAGGGAGATTTCTATGTGAAATTTACCTTGAGATGCAAAAATGACGGTTTCAAATTTGTGCTATATACTGTCTACGGCCCAGCACAATATCAAAACAAGCAGACATTTTTGGCCAAATTGGCAAACACATGCTCAAAGGAGCCTCTTCCGTATTTAATTGGAGGGGATTTCAATATTATGAGAAGACCGGAAGATAAGAGCTCCGGGATGTTTGAATTTAAATGGCCAAACTTATTCAACGCTGTTATCGAATCTCTTGATCTCAAAGAGATTGTTATGTCTGGGCGCCAATTTACTTGGGCGGGTCCTGGAGACAATCCTATTTTTGAGAAGCTTGATAGAGTTCTGGTTAGTACAGATTGGGAGGATAAGTTTCTCCTATCAACAGTAGAACCAAGAGATCGCGATATTTCAGACCATACTCCTCTAATTCTTAATACAGGGGCGTCCACCCTCCACTCTGTTCAGCGTCCTTTTAAATTTGAGAGAGGATGGCTGATTAGAGATGGTTTCTATGATATGGTTGTTAGCGTTTGGCAATCAGAAACGTCTGGACGTACTCCTCTGGAGCGGTGGTAGAATAAAATTCGCAGGCTCAGACAACATCTTAGAGGCTGGGCTAAGCATACAGCAGGAACATACAGAAAAGAAAAGAAGAAACTTCTAGCTCTTTTAGAGGAGCTAGATAAGAAGGCTGAGATTACCTCTCTTTCAGATCAAGAGGTTAATTTTAAGCACTATCTAAAAGAGAGATTAGTTCTCCTTTTGCAGGAGGAAGAAATTAAATGGTATGAGAGAGCAAAAGTGAAAACGCTTCTAGAAGGAGATGATAATACGAGATTCTTCCATCTGGTGGCTAACGGAAAACACCAAAAACAACATATTTATAAACTTGAAAATGATCAAGAAACTGTTGTCGGTGATGCCCAGCTTAAGAGCTATATCACTCAATTTTATAAGGACCTTTTCGGGCCTCCGGATGTTTCGGATATTACACTTGAGGAAGATCGAATTCAAGACATTCCCCAAGTGTCCCGAGAGGAAAATGAGTTGCTTACTAGTGAGTTCACCATATCTGAGGTGAAAGATGTCGTCTTCCAGATGGAACACAACAAGGCTCCTGGTCCTAATGGCTTCCCGGAAGAATTCTATCAAGTCTTCTGGGAAGTTATTAAAGGCGACCTTATGGCTCTTTTCACGGACTTCCACAAAGAGGATTTGAACATCTTTAGCCTGAATTTTGGAATTATTACGCTAATTCCAAAAGTCCAAGAGGCAACAAAAATTCAACAGTATAGACCCATTTGTGTCCTCAATGTCAGCTTTAAGATTTTTACTAAAGTTCCCACGAATAGGTTGAACAAAATTTCCCAAATAGTGGTCAGTCCTATGCAGATTGTCTTCTTGCCAGGCAGGAATATCATGGAAGGAGTAGTTATCTTACATGAAACTATACATGAACTGCATACCAAAAAACGGAATGGGGTCATTTTCAAATTTGATTTTGAAAAAGCCTATGACAAAGTAAAGTGGTCTTTCCTTCAACAAACGCTACGCATGAAAGGGTTCTCTCCTAAATGGTGTAGATGGGTTGAAGGGATGATTTCTGGTGGAAGTGTGGTGATCAAAGTCAATGATGAAATTGGTCCATACTTCCAAACTAAGAGAGGGCTCCGTCAGAGAGATCCTATGTCACCTATATTATTTAACATTGTCGCTGATATGCTGGCTCTCATAATTAAGAGGGCAAAAGACGATGGTCAAATAAGAGGTGTCATTCCTAATCTTTTGGATGATGGTTTGCCTATCTTACAGTATGCTGATGACACCATCATCTTTATTGATCATGACCTGGAGCAAGCTAAGAATCTTAAACTCTTGCTTTGTGCTTTCGAGCAGGTATCTGGGTTAAAGATCAACTTCCACAAGAGTGAAATATTTTGCTATGGAGCAGCTAAAGAAATGCAGGATATCTATACTGATATCTTTGGTTGTAATGCTGGTGAATACCCTTTTAGATATTTGGGAATTCCAATGCACCATAGACAGCTCCTCAATTCTGATTGGGGAAAAGTGGAAGAACGCTTTGAGAAAAAACTCTCTAGTTGGAAAGCTAAGTACCTGTCTTATGGGGGCCGTTTGGTCTTGTTAAACTCGGTACTTAATAGCTTACACATGTTAATGATGTCCTTTTTTGAAATCCCAAAAGGGGTACACAAAAATCTTGATCATTTCAGATCGAGATTCTTTTGGCAAGGATCTTTTGATAAGCATAAGTATCGACTTGCCAAATGGGACATACTTTGTCGTCCCAAGGATCAAGGAGGACTTGGTATCTTAAATCTGCAATTGCAGAATAAATGCTTACCGGAAAAATGGTTAGTGAATTTGCTTAATACCAATGGTATATGGCAAACCATACTAACAAACAAATATCTAGGATCCAAGTCTCTCACGTAGGTGCATGCTAAACCTTATGACTCTCATTTCTAGAGAGGTCTTATGAAGATCAAAGGTGGGGTTTTTGCTAATGGCTCCTTCAATATTAAAGACGGGGCCAAGACAAGGTTCTGGGATGATGCTTGGGATGGTCAAGTGTCATTCAAAGCTAAATATCCATCACTTTTTACGGTTGTGCGGGATCCCCATGCGACTATGGCCAAAGTTTTGGCTACAAGGCCACTCAATTTATATTTTAGGAGGGCTTTGGTGGATAATAAGTTGGTTGAATGGCAAAATCTTGTAGCTCAGATCGCTCATGTTCAACTGGTGAATGGGTCGGATACGTTTAGATGGAATTTGACCAATTCAGGGTCTTTTACTGTAAGATCTTTCTATCTGCACTTATTAGATATTCAACCACCTTTTAGACATAAGATGATTTGGAAGTTAAAGATTCCTCTAAAGATTAAGATATTCCTCTGGTTTCTTCAAAGGGGGATACTTTTAACTAAAGATACAGAAGAACTGGACAGGAAGCCAAAAATGTTGCAGATGTAATAGTAATGAGACTATACAACATCTTTTCCTGGACTGTCCTTATGCAAGATTGATCTAGAGGATTATCTTTTTTGCTACTGGTTTAATGCCACCTAGATCAATTCGCTATATGTTTAATTCTTGGCTGTCTAATCAATCTAAAAAGATTAGGAGGGTCATCTGGGTGGGGGTTGCCGCTGTATGCTGGGCGATTTGGAGATGTCGAAATGATTTAATTTTTAATAAAATCAAAATTAACTCGGTTTTGCAGATCATCTTCAGGGGAACATACTGGTTTCGTTTCTGGACGCAGTTGCAGCGAGAGGAGCACGCCAAGAACACCTTCTCCAGCTTGAGCAGACTAATTGAGATAGTAGCTCTTGATTTAGTTAAAGGAGGGTGCCAGCATGTCTATCGCTTGCAGTAGTTTGGAGTCTCTCTAGTGATTGGTGTGCTTTTTTCTTTTTCCAGCTTTTGCAAACTATGTTCTTTTGGGTGTGTATGTCTCGTCATAGAGGCCGGATTAGTAATCCTTTATTTAAAAAAAAGTAAACCATTAGAAGACCAATGAAAATGAGAATATATATAGTTGTTGTTTCTTTGTGAGTATAATAGTTTGTTTTTGAAGTTGTTGAAAGTAGATTTTCAAGATGTTTAGTTCAGATGTGTTGTACTCTCAAACAGACAGTTGAGTTTTCTAGATATTGTAACTTTTGAATCTAAAATCTTTGACACGGTGGGCGAATAGTAAGAAAGGATGGAGAAAACTAGCCTATCTGCACTTCTCAAAATTTTAGAACGTAAATGTCTAATAGCAGGTTGGATTGATTAGTATAGAGCTCAGCCTACTAGTCTAATCATGTGTATGGCTAGTTTTCCTAGGTTGCCTGTGTTTTAGCTGTACTGATTTCTCTACTCACATAATAGTATTATGAATAAATACTTCTGATTCAAAATACATGCTGTTTTAGTCTCCATTGGATATCTCCGTAATCCACTTTTATTTTTCAACAACTAGAGTCCTCTACATTTTCAAATATGTCGTGGCTCAAGGAGGAGGGCCACAGCCGGGTGGCATAGTGCACCCGCCTAATTCCAGAGGGTGGTTACTCGGGAAAGTGCAAGCTATTCCTCAGATCTACTCATGAGGCAAGAACACAAGAACACACAAGGATTTAGAGTGGTTCGGGCCGCCGGAGCGTAATACCCTACGTCCACTGAGAGTTCTATTGTTCTAGAGTTCGTGGATGAGTCTATCATCTGCCTCTAAGCCCCTTTTGAGACTTGACCCCTTCTCTAGCGGGCGTCCCCCTTTTATAGCGCAAGGAGTACGCGTACACAGCCGTTGGACCCCGACAGGTGGGCCCAACAAGGATGTATAGTTTACCATTAAAAAGACATTAACAGTGCCTTGTGAATCTTTTTCTGGATACGCTTCATCGCCATGTAGACTCTCTGACCGAGGGGGGTCTTCACCAGTCCCATCGGCGAGGCGCCCGTTGAGGCGGTGTAGGTTGCGGCGTAGAGTGTTGGGTCTACCGCGTAGGCGTTATGATATTCCATCGCCGAGCTATCGTGTCTAACTGGCGTTGCAGACTGACGCGCGTGGCGTTGGTGGTGCCAGCGGCTGCACTGTGCGCCTTGGTAACGCGCGATCAACAGTACAGCCTGGCAAAAGTCACATCGGGCTCTGCTGTGGCAGAGCGCACTTAACATCTCCCGCATTGAATGCGGTAGGTGGGCGAGTCTTCCCAGGGAAGCTTCGCGGCTGCGCGCGTGCCTGCGCCTGCGGACACGTGGCGGCTCCGGACCCCCTCAGGCGGGGTGTATGTTCCCTCCCTGCTGAGGGGTCCGGGACCCCGTGGGAGGTCCGGGGGCCCCGGCTGTTTTGGCTGAGCGTTCCCTTCTCCAGGACACGTGGCGTCACCGGACCCTTCCCTAGTAAGGGGCGGGTCCGGGACCGTTGGTCTGGTGAGATGGTGCCGGACCCCAGGGGTCCGGCTGTCCAGCTCCTTAGGGCGTAGTTACGGATAACTACGCGGATCTTGACACAGCAAGAGGGGGTATCCTAGTCCAGAGGTACCGACAAAAAAATTTTTAGCAATTGTCTTCCAGCAGATACACCAGCTAGGGTTGTCAGTGTGCTTACTAGGGAGTAGGGACCAGAGAGTCGTGTTGTCCATTTTTACTAGGCAACCCCTCGAAGGCTGCTAGAACGCACAGACACATTGCAGAATAGTGTAAAAATTCAGCGTAAAATTGCACATTAATTTGTCATGCAACCAGGTCCTTCCATGTGAACCCAATGATATGAGTAGATTGATCTTGACTCTTGGCAAGTATTTTTATGAAAGTATAAGTTTCACTTGCCTTGCAATATATTGCAGCAAAAATTAAAAGCTAAGGTTGCGCTTTAGAGACTGCGTTATGTTCAAAATATCAATTATTTGTGACAACAATGATTAAATGTTGTGCCTGCAAGCAGGTGGTTTCCAATGATGAAATGAAGAGCGTTGAGCACAGGATAGTAATCAAATCCACACAAGATGCCAGGGTCTCCATTGCCCTCTTCTTCAATCCTGCCAAGCGTGACAAGTCCGACCTTTTTGGACCTCTCCCGGAGCTCGTGACAGCAGAAAAGCCTGCACGTTACCGGAGTTTCACATTGCCCGAGTTCATGAGTTAAAGGAGGGAACACGGTCATGGCAGATCGTCCATCGAACATTTCAAGGTGCGCTCGAGTCAATAGTCTAGACTCTAGAGGGATGTTGATGAGTTTGGTGATGAAGCAAGCATGCTTGCACTTGTATGTCTGTCACGATGATGTCCGGTTAGTTTCCTTGCGGCAAGGACGAATAAGATTTACTTATTCATTGCTAGTATTGTAAATATGTGCACCATCAGAGAAGGCAAGCCGCAGCTAAGCAGCTCAGGCTCAGAAGTCAGAACGGAATTACTCACATGACCAATTCCTAATACACAATTACATGCACGCAACATACATGGATGATCCTGGCTAGCTGGACGCAAACGATGAATTGGTCAAACGATAATATAACAATATTATTTACTCGCAAAATACACAGCAAAAAGAAAACCGCTGCATAATTTGATTCCCTTTCTATTTCCCCTCCTACTAAATATAGTTTAGGCCATCAAACCACTCAGCGATCTGGCAGCTGATGGCCATCGTCTACAACTATGCTGGCCAGATCCTCAGGGCCAACCGAGCTGCTGTTGGCCACAACTGGCTCACCCCCACTCTCCATGCTCTCGTGCCGGACTGGACGGAGCAGCAGACCCTGCAACCGCACCAAGTAGCTTTGCCCAGCCGGCTGCGACCTCACGTATCTAGTCGCTGCAGTTGCTGTTGTTACATCGCTGGCACTGGCGGATGGGTGATCTGGATCGCTGGTCGACCGGAGATTGTTCAGTGCGCTCAGGTCCAAGTTGGGGAAGACAGAGCACCGGCACCGTGGGCACTTCACATTCAGCCGGAGCCATTGGTCGATGCACTCCACATGGAAATTGTGCGCACATGGGAGCCCACGCACCTGCATGGACATGGATCAGATTGCCTGAGCATATTTAGAAACTATCAAATCGATGGATCTCCATTTAAGGCTTTAAGAGTTGCTTATGACTATCGATGCATGACATAGACAGCAATCACGCTTCACCTCATTGCCAACATGAAATTCTTCAAGGCAGATGGGACATTCACTGCAGTCGGTTGGAACAGCTTTCAGCCTGAATTTCGGAAGTTCTTGAATCAGTGCCTCAACTGCTTCTCGCTGCACAAAAAAGGACCCCCCCAATTCAAGAGTGCAAATTGATTCAAGGAAAATTTGATTCTAAAATAATGCTAGCACAAAAATTGCAGAAATAAGATGAGATAATTGGTGCTGCAATGATGTTCCATAAGTGGAATTAGAAGAGTTTCACTCTTGCATAGGACTAGAAGAGAGCACTAGAACATTTCAGACATATTCAAGCAACTAATGCATTGACTGGCACCAGATGTCAGGTCCAACGGCAAAATGATGTCCCCTCTCTTCACTAAAATCCTATTAGAGTACTACTGAACATGGTACAAATTTCCTTAGCTTTTAGCCCTTGAGCAGTTCTGATCTCTCTGTCGAATTACCAGATTGCTCCTCTTGTTCATAGACAATTCTAGAATGCTTATTGCTAATCGTCAAGAAAAATGTATAAATATGCTAATCTAAACCTGTTCAATGACCAAACCAACAACTAACAAGCCGCACAACCATTGGATCGACAGCTAAGCATATAAGAAATACTTTAGCCACATATTAAAAACTTGCACAAGATTAACCAAATCAACTCACCTGAGCGGCACTTAAGTAAAGACCTGGATGATATGCTGTATCTTGGCCCACTCTCATTTCCAGGCCAACGGCCTCAAATGCCCAGTCAGGAACACGGATCATATCAACCAAAACCTGCATGGATGAAAACCATATTAGAAACCACACCACCACAATAAGTACGGGCATAGATTGGAACAAAGTAAACCTGTGCGTTCAACCAAGACATACAATCTTGCCCCAGAACTAAAGACAGTATGGACATGGTAGAAAAGCAAAAGACTTAGGCCCTGTTTGGGAGGGCTCCGCCTCCGTCAGCTCCAGCTCCACGCTACAGTAAATGTTCATGTAGCTGCACTGTTCTATACTGTTTCGCACTGTAGAAAGAAGCCGAAACGAAGATTGAGGTCCAAAATGAACTATGAAAGAGTTTGGAGGCGGTGGAGCTACAAAAACATAGCTCTACCGGCTCCGGCTCCAGGGGCGCTACAGTAGCAGCACAGTGCGCTACAGGGATGGAGCTGGAGCACCCAAGAGCCCTCCCAGACGGGGCCTTAGGTGTAGCTACACCTATATCTGACTCATGAATTTGAACATTTTTTTTTGAAAAAATCCCAATAAATTTCAAACAACAAGTTCAAGTATAATATGTGATAAAGTATGGGGGAATATGTGTTGAACTAAACATGATGAAATTACATTTGAACTGCTTGTGTCAACAACTGATTTTATATTTGTATCAGGTCGCATAGAAAATAGAGGGAAGCAGTACCCCATATTCAGAGACGGGAATTCCCTGCTGTGCCCTTTGTTGAAGTGCGTGCCTTCGGTTTAGCCACTACAAAAAGAAAATAAATCATTAATTCTCCATGAACTAGCATCTACTCAAATGGTCCTCAGAATAATCAAAGCCACAGTAGTAACAAGTCAATAGCATTATGCCTCCTTCCCACAGGAATACACCTCTATTAAATCAAAGGAACGTGCTTTTATCAGTATGTCATTTTGCACATGAATAGTCAAAATGAAAACTGAAAAGCTAGGGACATATAAGTGTGGAGCCCTAGTGATTCCACATATAGCAAACACAGTTGCATGTTGACCAGAAGTAGATACTCATCAGTATATCAAGATTAAATACTTTACACATGGGCAGTGAATCCAATGAAGCATCAAAGTTTTTAACACACAGTTCAGACCAGTACAGTTATGTCCATTAGAATAGAACCCATCAGTGCCCCTTCTGAACTAATACTAATAATATGGCACACAATCTTCATGCCTAAAGTAGCTCAATATAATTTTAGCTAATGAACAGCAGATGTGAATATATCATGACTAAATAACAGTTATATACAGTTCACACACACTGAACTTAATCTAAATAACTTCAGTCCAAGAAAGATCAAGTCGCAATATGCATGTAAAGTTCAATAGTTGTCCTCTCAGTCCAAAAAACTAGTATTTTTTAGGAAAGGCATATGCAATATCACTGTTGGATAAGCCTTTTAAGAATTTATACACGAATTTCATAGTAGTACCTTTCCAACAGCAACACAAGCAATGCAGGCGAGTCCACAGTAACTGAACAGCAGCCATATCAGGAAACCCCATTTTTGTCCTTCCTCAGGCAACTACAGAGGAAAAATTGTGCATTTAGTAGAACTCGCGGTATATGGTGATACAAATAGTACCCATATCAAGAATATGAGAACTCACACAGCCTCTTGCAGTGCTAAACCACAATGTTCCTATCACAGTCCAAACCCAAAGAAAGGGGTAGAGAAGTAGTACAAGAACTGAGAGGACAACTATTCGTCCACAAAAGCGAGCATATCTCTGTTGCCATCCGAGATCTCTACAGTTTTCAACAAAATATATATAAAAGCATTAACTAACAGCCATACTTCCGCAAGGTCCAGTTCGTCATTGGTTGTGGGGCAGACAAAAATGACAAAGTTAGAAACTTAGCACAACTGTATGAGAATGAGAAATATAGAGTAGCAATTATTATGGTAGGAAAATGGAAGGTCAAGAATCTGTCGTGCGCCATGATAAATCATAATGGCTATGTGCTACATAATTACTTTGCTCAAAAGAACACTGTAAGTCAAATCTTAGACTCATGCATCTGAAAACAATCACCTGCCATCATATAGAATACGCTACTAACAGGTTTGATTTCGATTCTCAAACACCATATACTAGAAAACTGAGATATCCAAATTTACAATATTTTATTAGCTGATAGAAAGTTGAGAGGGCTTTGGACAAAACAAAATTGGGAAATCTTAAGGAACCCAGTACTTTTATTGATTCTAAATGACCTAACTGTAAACTATAATGTCATCCACTGGATCTGCAGACTATTCAGAGATATAACCATATGGGCAACAGAATGTGCCATTTTCTAAGAATAAATCACACAAAACCAGGGGTATCTATCTAGCTTTATGCATCTCTGTAATCTTAATTTCACTAAGAGTTTCTGCAGGATTAACAGTATGATAAGTTTAATCCAAGGGTAGACAGGATCAAAGTTGCTAGGTCATCAAGAACAACTTCTTTCTGGCCTTTTTAACTTTTTAAGTGGCTGTTAAAGCAGTGAGACCATGATGCTCAACTGAGGCTATGGTGAGCAGAGAAGTGTGTAGCATAACTAAATAAACATGCTAAATTAGTTTGTTCGCGGTAGTTTGTCGAATTAACCAAAGAGTCTAGAGTTCTAGGAAGGGTGAGTGGGTTTAAAATGACTCACAATCCCATCCCTGCAGCAAGACCATTATCAAGAAACATGAGGAGACGGAAGATGAAGACAGTGGTGTAGTCCACCTGTGGCAGGGAGGCAGTAGAAACAATGAACGGCAGTATAACCAATCCTCAATTGACTAGTAAAAACTGAGTGACAACAAACCAAACCTAGATACTAATCTTTTAAGTAGAATGCGGAAAAAAGTAAGAACAGGAGCAGGGCAGGAATCTGACCACTATCCAAATGTGGAGCGGATGGGCACAGAGGCGATACCTCTTCCAATTGATGGAGACGATGATTCTAAACATGTATTAGACGATTATTAAGGAATAGCATTTAGCAACAAAATAATAAACTGGATGAAGCTGCTCAGGGAATTAGTGGGTGAAGTAGGATACACGCTAGTGGCGAGCATGGAGAGGAAGAACCCATCGTACCTGCAATTAATCGCAAACCCAGTCACTCAAATCAGTGAGCCGCACCAACTGTCCCACCAACTAGCTAGGGTTGATTTGATGGGGATTTCCAAATTAAAGAGGGAACGAATTAGGGAGGAAGTAGAGAGACGAGAGGAGTGGCACGCACCACTTGAAATCGACGCCCCGCATCGCCATGGTCTTCTTACTCTTCTTAAGCGCCGGATTGGACGAACTGAAGAAGAGAAAAAAGGTTTTATGCTGAAATTGGCGATCAAAATTGAACATATCAAAAGGGAAAATCCAGTTGCTCTTCGACTTCGTCAATACCACGAGTCCACGACCGCAATCGGCGCAATCGAAACCAGGCATTGATGGGATCGAGCTGAGGCTGACAGCGTCACAGTGCTCACCTGAGGGGGCTGTCTGACAGTAGGTGGGAGGCACGGATCTCCTGACGCGCTCGCCTCCCCGAAGCGGGTTCGCCTCAGCAGCGAGCCGCGCTCGCGGACCCAACGCAGGCTTGCCGCCGGCGAGTTCGCCGCCGGCCTCGCAGACTCGCCGCCGCGATGCTCTCGAAGCCCTACGCGTGGAGAGAGGGAGACGAGGAGGCAAGGGGGGTTCTAGATCCGGTGGTGGTTCTGCTCGCCGCCGAGGGGATGAGCTCCTCTCGCCGCCGCGGTAGCATCAGTAGCGGCAGCATCTCATTCTCATCGCCACGCCCACGGAAGGGAACGGAATCGGAAAAAGCTGGACAGCAAGCGCTCCCGCAACACACCAAGCCCTGTTTGGTTGTGAGCACTGAGCAGCACAAGTAGTACAAAAATTTTGACTAATAATTAGGGGTATTAAATGAAGGCAATTTATAAAACTAACTTCACAGCCCTACGCTATTTCGCGAGACGAACCTAATGAGGCCTTTGACCGTACGATTAGAGGTTGGTTACTGTAGTATTACTGTAGCCAATCATCGATTAATTACCATCATTAGATTCGTCTCGAAAAGTTACACACATCCGTGAAAAGATTTTGCAAATAAACTTTGTTTTGTACTCCATGCATTAAAGATTCTTTTCTCGAAAATCGTGTGTCGTAGTTGTGATACGAAACCAAACAGGGCCCCACTCGCAACAGGTTGGTAAGGCTAGGTGAGCGAACCCGGAGCCCCCACATGTGGAGCCCACCTGTCAGGGAGAGGTATCTCACCGGTTGCACTCAGCCTGGTGTGAAGCGTGGGCCCGCGCCTCTCGCCGATCTTGGATTTCTACGAAAACTCATACTCAGGGCTCGTTTGGAAACTCGTTTCCCCGCCGGGTTACCTGCCCATTCCCCGCGGCGGCAGGCCACGCGGAAAATTTCCACGGGTCACTCAACGGACGTCTTTGGAAGCGTGCTTGGCGAGGTACTCCGGCCCAGTTCCGTCGCTTTTCCACGCGGAAACAAGCCCGACCTCCAGACACCGGGCAGCGTTCCCCGTCCCGACACCCTGTATCGATTCGACTCCCCAATTGCCCCCGCTCGTCGTTGCGCTCTCCTTCGCCACCGCCGCCGCACATCGCCTCCGCTGCGCTCTCCTCATTCGCCGCCGCCGACGCACGTTGCCTTCGCACATCACCTCCGCCGCACTATCCTCGTCCTCCACTACTGCGCGCTGCATCAGGTGAGTCCACCTCTGCACCACATCTCCATGACCTGCGTTTCTCCTCCTCATCTTACACCTTTTCTTGTAGATAATGGGGACGAGGAGCTGCAGCCACGGACGGAGGATGATCTGACGCAGGAGGGCTCTCTGATTGAGGATCTTATCCGGCTCTATCACTTCAGCGGCGGGTCATCAAGATCCACAAGGTGGGCTCTTCTCGTGTAATTCTCTTTGTTTGTTTATTAAGATGTTTCTGGTGGTGCTTGTTCATCAGAGTAGAACATGCAAGGTCCGTATCATGTAGTATGTTGGTGCTTGTTCACCTTTGTTTGTTTCCATTGAATCAGGTACTAAATTACTAATCAGTGGTGGTTTGTCTTAAAAACACTAGTGCTTTATGTAACCCATGTGTAATCTTTTAATCAAATACTAGTCCATATAGATATCGATTAGAAATAAAATAGTTTCAGTGCTGGTGCATATCGATCTGATGCATGCTAGGATGTGATGTAACCCATGTGTAGCAACTTGGACCAATCTTGTTCATGATTGACATATCAGAATCATTTGAGAAGCTAAACAAATCATGCATAAATTGCCATACTAACTCTGGGTGTTCTGGTCTGAACTCTCATCAGTTAAGAGTGACTTCAACATTATTTGAACTTGTAATAACAATAAAATACCTCCCCATTATGACTCCTGTCTATTTTCCAGTCCTCGAGTCATTGTAAGTAACTTCGGAAGCTACAAGTTTCGACTAGTTATTGGACACATCCATTTTGCCTTAATTGGTTGACAAGATCAAAAAGGTAACCATAGCATTTGCATGCCTGTGCAATCAATACCTATCATTTTTTAGGTATCTATTTTATTTGATCCATTGATCATTGGTAAATGCAATCTGTTACTAGCTAGCTTAGAGCCTGTAGTATTTTTATATGCACCTGTTCATTTATCTCCATAGTGAAGATTCTTTATACACATTCAGTTCAGTTGAAGTGATAAAGCTTCTTTATACATATTCAGTTCAGTCACATTTTTTTTCTTTTGTCTCCATGGTAGCAGCTTCTATCTGTTCTTGTCTCCATGTTAGGGTGGATGATATAGCAGTAGTGGTTCATGCTTTTAATGTTTATTAGTGTTGTTTTAATTATTAGTTGAATGCATAACTGTTAGATTTTGTGTTTAGAGAAGTAATGTTGGTATATGCATGAAGGTGGTTTGAAGCTGTGTCATTAGTTCTTCACCAGTGCTTTAATTAAAGTAAACTTTACTTGTGTTAGTTTGCAGAGCGCTTGCTGGAAATGGTGCATAGAAGGTAGAAGTTATTTTGTGCCGGGAGTGGAGCAAATGCGGATTGGTGAAAGTATATCATTGTGTTGCTTGTGACTTTGAAATCACAGATATTAGTGCTTGAGTTCTTTCTACTCTGAGTTTTGTTCCAGTTCGAAAATTGTTAAATAAATAGCTCATGTCTCAGTTTATTTTGTATTATTTTGGTTGCTCTATTTATCCTTTGAATTTTTTATTAATTTTTTGAATCTCTCTATTGTTCCTACGCATGGAATTGTTGAGAAAAAAGTGAGCGGCAAATGATGTCTATGCTGCAATTATATGAGTAGATAGCATATATGCTAGAGAATATTATATAGCAAATGGTGTCTGAATGCTGCAAAACCAACAACAGGGAAGGCTGAGGAGTCGGGGCACCTGAACACTGCCAAACAGCAATGGGGGAGGTGGAGCGCGGCACCCAGGGAAGCATGGGGAAGCTACTAACCGCAAAAATCCCCCTGGGGGGTTATGTTCCCTGGGTTAATAACCCTTTACTTCCAAACTAAGCCTCACTGTACAATTTTTCATCAAAGACCATTCGCAGAAAGAAAGAAAAAACGATAATACTGATGCTATAGATTTGCAGGATTTTTTGAAAAAAAAATCCTCAATTTAGAAAAACAAAAATATTGCTGTTCCATATTGCATTAGAAGAAGCTCTCAGAGATCATGTCATCATGAACCTCCTTTGCCAGCATTTGGACCTTGGACCACCACCATTACAGAATGGCATCTTGCTTCTTGCTACTATTTTTGGGTTTATGGTGTTATATCATTGATATTTTATTTTATTTTTCATTTGCAATTCGTCCCTTTTATAATTCTCATCATCTATCATTTTATAAATTCTTTGCGGATTATTCTTTTCATGATGTTCAGTTTCTATTGTTTATTCTATAAAATTAGATGTTCATGATGCTCAATATTTTTTTCGTGGTATATTATTATTTCGTGCGTCATGTTCAAATTTTTGTTCCCAGAAAAGAACTTATTTGTTCATGTTGTTCAAGTATTTAATCACAGTACTAAAAATTGTTCTAACTTGGTAATATCCAAATATAGTCAAGTGTAGTCTTATTTTGAAGATCTATTCGAAAGGAACACAACGGTGCAACCAAAATTTAATTTGAATACTCAACATAAGATCTATGATTTTTTTTAGATTTCAAATATACATGTCAATTCATTCTGGATTCCCTTGCATGACAGCGAAACAACTCATGAAACACTTGATGGGCCAAAAAACAAACTCCGGGCCCGCACTATTTCTTTACGGACTTCATGTAATAAAGTGATAAATTTATAACCTCGGGTGATGTCTAGTTGGGCCCAACATGGTGACATGATAAATAATTTAGAGTAAAATGCACGTGGGTACATGAACTTGCAGCGCTGTGTCAAATATGTTCATAAACTTAGAAACCGGACATCTAGCCCCTCGAACTTGCGAACCCGTTCACCCCAGGTCCAGTCCGGTTTTGCATGGCTTGTATGGCACTGTGCGCCCGCGGTTTGCTACAGTAAACCCGGATTTGCTACAGTTACCGCGGTTTTGTTTTTTCTTTTCTAATTTATTTCGGCTGAATCTTTGAAAAATCATAACTCTTCGATACGACATCGGATGAAGATGATTTTTATATGAAAATTATAGCCCTCGATGAGATCTACAACTTTCTATTTTTGAATTTTTTCATTTGATGATGTTAAGGTGCTCAAAAAAATTATATAAAATTACAGCACCATAATAATCGCGTACTTTTGCTTGTCGCATTAGAAAATTAATATATTTTTTGTTTGTTGTCAAATGAAGCACTTTGTATACCAAAATTTTAACACTTTTAACGATCTAGATTCTTATAGTTTTGAGTTTTTACATTTAAAGTTGTTAAGATGTTGATAAAATAGTATAAAGCCTCAACGTCTTTTGCGTACTTAATATGCTGATTTATACTGTTTTATCGACCTTTTAACAACTTCAAATATAAAAACTTAAAACTCTAAGAATCTAGATCTTTTAGAGTACTAAAATTTTAGTATACAAGTGTCTTCATTTGACAACAAACAGAAAAATATATTAATTTTCTAGTGCGACAAGCAGAAGTACGTGATTATTATGGTGCTGTACTTTTGTATAATTTTTTTGGGCAACTTAACTTCATCAAATGAAAAAACTCAAAACTAGAAAGTTGTAGATCTCGTCGAGGGCTACAATTTTCATATAAAAGTCATCTTCATCCGATGTTGTATCGAACAGTTATGATTTTTCAAAGATTCAGCCGAAATAAATTAGAAAAGAAAAAACAAAACCGCGGTAACTGTAGCAAATCCGGGTTTACTATAGCAAACCGCGGGCGCACAGTGTCATGCAAGCCATGCAAAACCGGACTGGACCTGGGGTGAACGGGTTCGCAAGTTCGAGGGGCTAGATGTCCGGTTTCTAAGTTTATGGACTTATTTGACACAGCACTGCAAGTTCATGTACCCACAGTGCATTTTACTCAATAATTTATATATAAGAAGAAGATGGGAGCAGTGGTGAAACTTGTTCTCACCGTTTCTCGTACGTCGGAAACCATGAGAATTGAGAAACTCCCATTGAGAAAGTTTGGGTTTCATCTTAACATATTTTATTAACTTCTATTGGTCATGTAAATATAATATTATTATAAAATAAAATTTTGCACTGAGAGATCTACTTCAATTAATCAAGGAAAAAATCTACTTAACCCACTGAATTATCAGTGGTAGTCTACTTCACCCCCCTAACTTTAAAACCGTCTACTTTACCCCCAAACTATCCAAAACCGGTCAAATAACCTCCTCAGGCGGTTTCGGATTGTGGTTTTGCTACCGTAACACGATTTTATCTTTTTTCTTTTTTATTTATTTCCACTAAATTATAACATATTATATGCTCACTGTGTAGATCTACTCATGTGGAGTCCAACAAAATTAGATTTTTCATTTTATGATTTTTCTGTGATTTACTATAATTTTTCAAAGATTTAGTGGAAATAAATAAAAAAGATAAAGATGAAATCGTGTTACTGTAGCAGACCGCCGTCCGAAATCGCCTAAGGGGGTTATTTGACCGGTTTTATATAGTTTAGGGGTAAAGTAGACAGTTTTAAAATTGGGGTGAAGTAGATTACCACTGATAGTTCAGGGGGTTAAGTAGACTTTTTCCATTAATCAATTCAAACATCATACATGATACCGTGCAACTAAACTTTCTACTAGGAAGTAGGAACAGACACGCAGTCTCCAATTTGAAGTCGTGATGCATATGCGTGCTCTACATGAATCTACACCCTATATATATTTATTTTAGACAAAAATGTAGATCCTATTCAAAACTAGACCAAAGCATACTGGGCAATGGTATCTCTGAGCCCATATTTTTGTTTTTTACAACGTAACTCAATTTACGCAAATACTTCCTTTCGCCGAGTCGGCAGGAAGCGCCCTGCCCCAGGTTTTCATGCGTGCTTCCCAAACTGGGGTTCTAATGGCCGGCGGAAAGAACCTCATTGTCGTGGGAGCGAGGAGTCTTTCAAAAATCCGGCACAGGTAACGGAGCGCCTTTTTGACGGCCAAGGGATAGGTGTCTTGGTGCCTAAACCCTGTAGCGGTCACTCACCATGGCTGAATGTCGGGGTAGCGGTCACTTTTGGCGATGGCCAGGATCACCCTGCAGCAGAGGGTACCATGATGCTCGTACTCTCTGTTGTAGTACCTTGGGCGTTCCGTAACGCCAAGGCTTTCCAGGGCATTGATCAAGAGGCTGGGGAAATCAGGTGTAGCTTGGCAATTGCCCTGGGTCCAATCTTCCTCAGTCATCTGAAAATAAAGATAGGGTGAACAAATATTGCACGAGTATTTGGATACAAAAAGGAACAGATGTTACTTATTATTTTAACATGGAAGGGTACAGTTTTCAGGGATACATGGCTATTAGGATAGGGTTCTAGCTTGGAGTGCTACTCCTATCATGGGGACTCTTCCTCGATCCGGATAGGGCGCTTCTTTGGTGGAAGACACTGATCCATCACATCATCTTCAGTCTGAGTACCCTTATCCCAATGGGTTTCTTCGGGTTCCTCCTCTATCCACCCGCCTATTCCTCAGCGAGCCTCGTATTCTTGCATTTGGGCTTGGAGAGCAGCTAGGGAATATTCGGCGTGTGCGGCTCTTGTCCGCTGTTCCTCCAGTTCTTGGGTTGCTTTTTCTGCCCTGTGGATTTGTTGCTTCAATTGTGCCGCTTGCTCGCGGTAAAGTTCATCCAGGGCGGTGAGGTAGATGGATAGGTGGGAGACCGTATCTTCTAGGTCTTCTTCTTCTCTTCCGAGTCCTCTCATCCGGGCAATCCATGAGCGTCCTCTTCCTTTAGTGGGCGGGAAAAATCTCATAGATGTCCGCTGAAGGTGGTGCTTGTAGATCACACGTAGACGTCGCAGGGCTTTTCGAGCGGCTTTTCGGTAGGTGTCAGGGAACCGAAATCCAGTGGTGGAGATGAACCAGGGATACACATCAGGGTAGCGGGTGCTCTTTCCCACGAAAATCATTACGTCGCACCGAAGAGTGCCCCTGGAGTCGTACTCCCGGTAGACGTACTCTGGTGGGTCCACCACTCCAATGCGTTCCAGGCTGAGTATCAATAACTTAGGAAGGCCGGGCTCTGCGTGACAGATTCCGCCAATCCATCCATTGTCAACCATCTGGAACAGGGCAATAACCAGTGGTGAGTGTTTGTGTGAAAGCAGGATTAAGGAAGGAAAAGTCCTAGTGTGAAAGGGCCTGAAAAGGGTTTCGCTCCTAGGATCACGTCCTACGGCCAGCCTAAGGCTCTGATACCACCTGAAGCATCCCATCATAAGAGAAGACTTAAATGTGATACCAACATCACTCCCAGGAGGCTGATGACACATTTATTACATCAGATGGTTCATCACCGTACAACTCTGCGCGGTAATGGGCAGTGAAGCGCCACTATCGCGAGGATTACAACTAAAACCCACACAACTACATTCACTACGAAGAGGGGGTCATCAGAGTCTTGAGCCATGCGGAAACTCCTGCAGGTGACGCTAATCCACAGGCAAGGCTGGGTGCAGGACGGTACCCCTACTCAGCGTCGTCAGGAACGAAGTCTGGATCTTCCTCTGTACCTCTGTAAAAATAAAGGATGGGGTGAGTACAGACGTACTCAGCAAGTCCAACCACACTCACGGAGGAGGAATAAACAGAATATAATGCATAGGGTAATTCAAGGATAAGGTTAAGGCTTACTTTTGCGGAAAGCTAGATTTTATGTAAGGGTTCATTTTGAAAGAAAGCATTTCCAAAACCAGTTTTCTTGTACCGAGTAACACAAAGGGTTGATCCACACAGGATCCAAGTTTAAACTGCTACCGGACTCCTCATTCGCTGTAGCACACGGCACAACTACCGGACACTTTTCCAAAACAACTCACGCCAACCCATTCGAGAATAAACACTAGTTGCGTGACCACACCGTAACTCGCCTAGTACCGTGGGCACGGCTATTCGAATAGGTTTTAACTCTGCAGAGGTGTGCAACTTTACCCACAAGCGGGGTACCGCATCTCGATCACCTTAGTGTCAGTGCAGATCCCAATAAAGCCATTACCCACCTTAGCTAGACCTAACTAGCCATCACGGGATGTACCAAGGGGTCATTGACCTATCACAGAGGTTCTAACCGGGGCATAAGTCACACAGAGCTAATCACTTCTCCTTGATCACCCGTTGCTCTCAGCTCTCCTAATGGCTATCAGACTAACTAGTGAGGTTTATGCTAAGCCGTTGTCCATTCAACGGTAGAGTGGTTTGCACGATAGTGGAGTTAGGTGAGATGACACACCAACTCGGTCCTTAATTGTGACAAGATGGATATCTATCTTCCCTGCTCTGCCACACAGGCACGAGCACACCAATCGGCAAATCACTCAGAAATGCCATCCATCCCGTCTAAACTCATCTTTCAAAATTTCACATTTTTCCCTTCCCACACACTCACACATTTTCCTTTTACAAAACAAGTTGTATTGAGTTTATGGTCCTAAGCGTTCTAGTAGCGATTAACGTCCAAACATATTCAGACATTAACCTAGGTGGTCAAGGAATGGTCATAACAACTCAAGGGGTGGCTATCCAACCATGTTTTCAGCAGGCAAAACATATGCAATTTTGTAAAACAGGCCAATAGATTGTGTTTATAAAAACTAGGACCAAAGCATGCATCAAAGGATGGGATTGAACTTGCCATCTTCGAATCCTTCCAGGAGGTCCTGATCAAAGTACTGTCCTCCGGGTTTGGGGTCTCGGAACTGGTCCTCGTTTGCTTGCTCGCAGTACTGCTCGTCGACATGCTCTCCTTCATTCACACCGTGATCTACGACGCATACAAACAAACACACAATCAAGAAAAAGAAATAAAAGATTTATCGTTGAGCTCGAATCAGAAATAATTAAGATATGAAGATAGAAGTAAGATTTTTGGACAGTTTCCTAATGGCATGGCCAAAACTATATTATGAGAGGTGTGGTAAAGTTTCAGGTCGATGTGAGATTGGTTGACGCATGAAATAATAGGTTATATAAAGGTTCAGGGGTCAATTAAGGAGTCAGGGACCTGTTTGTAATTATCTCTGAAAGTGGAGGGGCTTGATCGTAATTTCTAGAAATATCCGGGACATACTAAAAAGGTGTAGGGGTTTATTTAAAATTAATTATATATGGTGGGAGGGTTTGTTTGCAAAAAGGGAAAACAGGAAGGGTCTTTTTGGAAAAAGGGTTATAAAGGGTGGGGTTCTTTAGTAAATAGAGGGAAGGTGGGGGGTTTTTGGGCAAAAGCCCTTCTCCTTCCTCTCCCCACACTGGAAAATAGGGGAGGGGGTGGCGCGACGCCGGCGGCGCGACGCCGGCGGCGCCGAGGCCGGCGGCCTGGGGCTCGACGGCGCTTCGGGAGGAGGGGAAAAGAGAGAGGAGGAGGTGGGGGTTCGATTCCCCTACCTAGCTCGAGCTGGGGTGGAGCAGGGAGGTGGGGTGATGAGAGCGGGCGGCGGTGGCCACGGCGGCTCTAGGTGGTGGCGTTGTGTGCAGTGGGAGGGGCGCTGGTGGCGGCGGCCGGGGTCGTAGGAGCAAGGGCGACGCCGAGGCCCCTTTTATAGGTAGGGAGAGGCGGTGGCGAGGCGGTGGAGGGAAGGAGCCGCGTCGGTGGCGGTCCGGCGAGTTCGGTGGGGCGCCTTAATGGCGTTCGGCTGGCTGCTCATGTCGCGACGTGGCGTGCGGCGGTGGCGTGGGCGTCATCGAGCACGTGAAGGAGGGGGGCGCGCAGCGGCCTTGCGAGCTGTGCTCGCGAGCGCCCAGGCGGCGGTGCTGTGCCGTGCGGCACGGCGCGGCGTGGCGCATGGCCCACGTGCGCGCGAGTGGACAAGGCAGGGGAGCAGCGCGCGCGTACGGCCGGCGGTGATGGCGGGTGCTGTGCGCGGCCGCGTGCGCACGTGGGCGAGCGGCGAGCTGCTGCGGCTGCGGACGTCGCGGCGGGCGGCACGGCGGGTGGAGCACGCGCGCGCGTGCGTGTGCAGCAGCGCTCGCGCAGTGGGACAGGAGGCGCAGGCGTGGCGGGTGCGCGGGCCAGGGGGAGCACGGCGCGCGGGGCGAGCGACCAAGGGGCCGGGGCGTGTGCGCGTGGAGGCGGCCGGTGGCGGGCTGAGCGACGTCGCGGCGCGGCGTGCCGAGCGCCGCGTGGGTGCGCGCGTGTGCGTGTGCACGGGCAGGCCGGGGGCGGCGCGCGCGCACAGGAAGGCGAGGCGCGCGGGCTGGGCAGGTGGGGTCGGGCGTGAGCGCGGGCCGAGCGGCGCTCGGAAGCGTGCGGGAGCGGGGCTGGGGACGGAGAAGGAGAAGGGAGGAGGGAGGAGAAAGAAAAAAGAAAAGAAAAGAAAAAATGGAAAGGAAAAGGGAAAAAGGAAAATAAAAAGAAAAAGGGAAAGAGAGAGAGAAAAAGAAAAAGAGGGAGGGAGATCGCGCCGGCGCCGATCCGATCACGGCGAGCGGTCGCGCGTGGGCGACAGGCCGCCGAATGGCGCGGGATGGGACGGCGACGAGGAAAAAGAGAAGAAAAGGTGGAACAACGCTTAAAATCGGGTGTCGGGACGGAGATCTGACGGGACGGTTTCGGGGAAAGGGGCTCAGAGGTTTAGGAAGGTTTGAACCCAACGATAAAATTGTTGAAAAGAAATATTTTAGTACGTGATTTAATTCGGTAAATTTTTGGGATGTCACACCTTGCTAGTTGAGGGTGAGGTTCACCAACATATAAACCTAAGTGCCAAATGCATTCCAATCCTTTTATGCGAAGCGAGAGTGAAAGCGTAAGAGAGGTTGGTGTGAATGCGTGAAAGCGTAAGAGAGGTTGGTGTGAATGCGTGTTTTACTTAGCTTGCTATTGCTACTTTATGAGTAGAACTGAGCCATATTTGGAAGCAAGCTAATGCTACTTTATGAGTAGAACTGAGTCATATTTGGAAGCGGGCGTAGAAATATGGCTCCCGCAGACCGGTTCCATGTAATTAAATTTAGCTACTATTTTATTGGTCGGTTTCTTTGTTCTTCTTTTGTTTCATTCGCTAGCAGTCAGTGTTGCCCAACGATTTTAAATGATATTTTGTCTAGAAATTTTTTATTTTAAAACACATTTTACCATATTTAGATGATAATTTTACTAGAACATTTTTGTTTGTTCTAGAAAATTTATTTTAGAACAATTTTTTTCTAGAACATTTCGACTCGTTCTTGAAACATTTTGTTTTGTTTTTAAACTATTTTTTATTTTGATAAATTATTTTTGTTTGTTTCAAACCATTTCCTATTGTGGAGGGTGGTGTATTTGTCCCTTCACGATGAAATTGTTCCTACTTCACTAACAAATTATTCCATCTATTTACGTGTGATCTTTCGGTCCTATTAGAATTCTAATTTGAAGTGGTTTATGAGTTATTTATTTTTTTTATGTAGGTTGAGTGTGTTACTGATCCGTTTACTTTTCATTTCCTCGATGCATGGATCGTGCGTTGACTTTTTAATTTTGACGAGACAATATGTTGATAGGATAAAGTTGGTATAAATATCGGATATGTATAGTTGTTCTTACGTTAATTTATAGGGATCTACGTGATTAAGTCGTGGATGGAAGGCTAGTCCAACTCGTATAAGGGATGGACTAAAACCCACCTGTCAATAACACAAGATGAACAAAACTAAAATATTAGCATAGTACATGTACGTTGCTATGGCTAACATAAATTTTACTTAAATCTATATGAGACCGCTATTTTTTTTTCTCTTTCACTCCGTGTAAAACCGTGCTATGATTGTGTGAGGTATTGATTGTCCGGGTTTTAATTGGGATTTCGATTGAGTTATCTGGGTTCCAACTAGGATTCTCATTGATTTGTTCGGGTTTCGATTAGGATTCCGATTGACGGATCAAAGAACCATTGCTTGCTATAAAAATAGTAGGGATAGAGAAGAGATAGAGATAGAGATTGCTTGCTCATTTATAGGGATTTACGTGATCGAGTCGTGGATGTAGAACTTGTCTGACTCGCATATGCAATGGTCCGAGGCCCACATGTCAATGACGCAAGACGGGCCCAACCAAAAATTTAGATGGAAACCTTACTTGCTTTAGAAATAGGTATGGATGTAGATGTATAGATATGTGATCCGCGCAACAATAGAGGCCTGCGGCCTTTCGATACGGCGCGGCAACTAATAGCGTTACGTATAGACGTCCTCTGCCCCCACCCTCCGACATCCCCCACCACCAGAAATTTATTTTCTTATCAAAGCCCAAAACCATTTTGATAGCTATTTTGAGTAACCAATACTATGTTTTTGAATGTCCAACATCCACACCACCTTATTTTGGCAGACTTATTACACAACGATCAATATTCAATAGGTGCACCTATTGGTAAAGGCATCTAGCAAACTCAACTTTTCCGAGGGAAGCTATTCTATCATGATAAAAGCATATCAACCATATGAAAAATATGAAAGAATAGTAAGACATGAAACATAAACATCACTTATAGTCATATTATAAAGTGAATTAGTATGGCCTCTTCGAATCACATGGTTCTCCAACATCGTGGTTCAATGGTGATCTTCGTCACCATGTTCGAGGCCTCCATGCTTCATCACCATCATGCCCGAAATCTCCACGCTACTACATCTAATAGCGCTTGTAAAGTATATTACATGAGGAGATCAAGCATCACATATTGACACGTAGACCATTATACAATAATGGGACAACCTCAACCTAGTTGTGTTAACTGGTGACACATAGGTCACAAAATTTATTACACATAGATCATCACATGATATTGAGGTCACACCATTCACATCATACCCTATAAAAACAAGTCAGGCATAGAACGTATTCTACTGTAGGATTATGAAGAGGCCGCTCTTCAGGAAAACATAGATCACATCTATATAATCCCTATAAAATCTCATCGTATTGATCCAATCAAACCAATTGAGGCCATTCACAATGTCCCTTATTTTCACTAGAACAATCACATTGATCATCACGATAGGTACATCGAAGAAGACCACAACACATGACTTAGATATGTTGGTTCAATCTCTTCTCGTTTGCACAGTTAGCCCAGATGATAATTTCATCCTATACGGGCAAGTCGCATGCATAGTAGAGAAAGAACACGAACCAATATACAGTCATCATGATGCTATCAACTCGTAGCGATCCCACACCATGCATCAATCTATACATCACATATGAACAGATTACCAAATACTAAACAAAGCATATCTCTATATGCACATTTAGACCAAAAGCTAAATATGATCACTCTGATATCACTGTTAGGAAACGGGAATGCTATGTTGGCATGAATTTGCAATTGTACCGTGTTCAGCAAGGATCTCATGCAAGAAGATGATCATGGATCGTTGCCCCTCGACGCATAGTGTAGTGGAAGTAGAGTTGGAGTAGTTCGCCCCAACATAGTTGCACGTCAGTGAAGAGGAAGTAGATTGCAGCTCACGGTTCCTCTCCTTGTCCTGCCAATCAGCACCATAGCAACGCAGTAACGCCTCCTCGGAGTTCACACGTACAGGTTGGAAACATCGGTCACCGGTGTGCTAGCACCACACGCTCAGCTAGGGTTGGAGAGGCGGCAGCTACTAGGGTTTATGGCACGAGATCAACATCCGCCCTCGAATGGGCCATCATGCTGGAAGTCTATTAGGGTTCTAATCTTTCTGCTTGGATCAATATCCGCCTCATGCATGTTTGCCTCTTGGACATATTACCAACAATTTTCTCTTGTTTTGTTTATGTGAAGGCCCATGAAACTTTTCTTCATTTTTTTCTTCTTCCGTTGCAGAGTGCCGTGCAGTGAACTTTGTTGCAGCCTACGGCCATGAATTAACTCAACTGTTCACTATCACCGGGATGACTGCACGCTACTTTTAACTTAAAATGTTTGTTTATAAAACTTTTTGAAAAGCACATACATACTTCCTGGTAACTATTTGAATTGGTATAGAATGTTTTTTTAATCATTTTTCAGATGAATTTTGTATTGTTTTCAAACATAATGAAGATTTCAAAACATTTCGTAATGGCACAGAACATTCTGAAAAGATTAAACAGCCTTCGAACATTTTGGTTTTCCTCTCACACTTTGTGGAGTGTTTCAATCGTTTCATTAGTTCACAAAAATATTATTAAGATTTGAAACATTCTCAAATGTTTTGAAAATTAGAAACATTCGAAAGTTATTATTTACAAAACAAATTTTCAAATGTTGTCAAACTTTGCAAAGTATTTCAAACATTTCGTTAGTTCAAAGAAATTTTATTAAGATTCATAACATTCCGAAATGTTTTGAAAGTTAGAAACATTCTGAATTTTTTGTATTGTTTTCGAAACAAATTCAATTGCTGTCAAACAAAATAAAAAGTTCGAAATAAGAAACTTGGACTCTGAGGGGTTATCGACTCAAAGGGTTTCTTTGTTCAAACCCATTACACCAACTCCAAAAGCCAAGGTATAATCATAACTAAATTTTGAGTTTTAGA
Organism: Panicum virgatum; assembly: GCF_016808335.1. Taxonomy (NCBI): domain Eukaryota; kingdom Viridiplantae; phylum Streptophyta; class Magnoliopsida; order Poales; family Poaceae; genus Panicum; species Panicum virgatum. The sequence goes on along the minus strand of NC_053140.1, from coordinate 31,456,587 downwards.
AGGCCCGTAAAACAATAGAGAGCTTCATAATAGGAGGGTAAACTAACAGACTCTCCAAATTGCTTGGCTATCCATATTCAAATTACCCCGTTTCTCCTTTTTTTTGTCGTTCTGACGGTGCCTAGGTCATGCCGCTCCACATCACCACCCCTGCTCGGTATCCTTGCATCACGGCTCGTCGGTGCACGGCCATTACTTTGTCATGACCTTATCCCCATCCCCAGGCATCTACTTCCCTTCCTTCTCCCTCACTGTGGCTTTTTTTTCTCCCACCATCGACAGAGCTCGAGCAGCTCACCATCACCAGCCAAAGCTGCTGGATTCCCTCCATTGATCTCAAATCCCCCGCACCTCAGGCTAAGTCACCACCCTAGCTCCCTCCCCAACCCCTCCAACACTAGCCTCAACCCCCACCTCGCCCGGAATCGAGGATTGCCCAGCCGCTGGTCTCTAGTACCGCACAACCTCAATCTCACCATCAAACTCCTAGCTCCGACCACCGTTTTCTTCATCCAGCAACTCAAATCAAACCTAGGCCATGCACTGATGCTCGTGCTCCCCTCGTTCCATTGTGTTCCATGAGTTTCCACTCTAGTCCATAGCGCCGCCACCACCATCATTCATCAATTTGTCGTAAACCGCTAGCATGCAGCTTTGTGCCACGCCGCAAGGCACCTCAGCTCCACCCGAGTGTGTGGGATACGAGCCCACCCTACCCCACCACTAGCCGGCCTTGCGGAGGGCGGATCTCCAACCGCGGCGGCGACAGGCTCCGCTGCGCGCCTCCCGCCACCACCCTCACTAGTAGCCGCCTCCTGGGCATGGAGGGCTCGGCGACGCGATCCCGGCCGCCAACCACCCTACGCCGATGGTGCCGCGGCTGCGACAAGCCCTCTCCCAGATGTCGATAGTGCCGCGGCAACAACGGGCTAGATGGCGCGCTACGCTTTCTCTGCTGCAACTGCCGCGAGGGATCTCGGTGTCGCTCTCCATGGCTGGGCCTCCCGCGGTGGGGAACATGGGGAGCGTTGTGCACGCGAAAGGGGGAGCTACTCGCGGAGGCTTGGCTCCCACGCGCGGGAAAGAGGAGGGGGAGGGCACGGGAGGAGGGGATGGCGAGGGCTATGAGCTCGACAAAGAAAGCTAGCGGAGGGCTTGGGACTGCGAGCGAGATAGTGAGGATCCAAAAATGGGGTGCATGTTGGATCCGGTTTTCACCCGAGTTTTGCCGTTTTTATGGATCCAACCCCTTTTACAGAGGCTGTTATAGTTGCTCTTAGAGTTGATAGCCCTTGGTATTCAAGTGCTTATTGCACTTTGAATTAGATATCCGAAGATTTTTTTTTTTATCTTTGAGCTAGAGGTTGATAGCCCCTTAGCATTTGAGTGCTTTAAAACATTTCATTTTTTTGGGGCTTGAAACCCCTTAGAGTGCTTTAAAACATTTCTTCTTTTTTTTGGCTTGAAACCCCTTAGAGTCGATGGCCTCTTGGTATTCCAGTGCTTAATACACTTTAAATTTGTTAGCCGAAGATTTTTTTTTTTGCTTCAAACCCCTTAGAGTTAGCCCCTTGATACTCGGGTGCTTATTGCACTTTGAATTAGATAGCTGAAGGGTTTTTTTAGCTTTGAGCCCCTTAGGATCCAAACCAAATGAATGAAATATTTTCAAACAAACCCGAAATGGCTCAAAAACTCAAAACATTCTAAAATGTTTACTGACATTTAGAAAAGTGCCAAAGGAATTTTTTGGCCAACAATTTTTTCAAACAGTTCTAAAAATTGAAACTTTCAGAACAATTTAGAAGTGTTCTTGCAGCAAATAAATAGATGTCCCTAGCTTCCATTCGTAGGCCTTTTGTAACGCCCCACCTTCCCGAGGCCGAACCCGCTTACATCTCGCAGCTTCTATAGAATATAGATTGTCCTCATAGACCAACAGAAATCTTTTCTGCACACTTTGTACTCACTCCTGCACACCCGGGAAAAACTTTTCGCTCGGTCACCTATTCCAAAATTGCTCTAGGCTAAGCACGCTTAACCTTAGAGTTTTTTAAAATTGGCTTTCGAAAAAAATTACAACTTGTTTGTATGAGTATCCTATTAATCCAATTAAGCCCTGAGTCGGAATGTCACATTGTCACCCCTTAAGAGACAGATATTCTCGTCCATCAACCCCAAGCCAGAAACGTTCACTTTTGGCCACGTCCGTATGTCGCAGTTGTACAGGCATGATGTGGACCCACCCCCGCGTGCCGGCGTGTGCCGCATCCACCCGCCCGCCCGTTCTGCGATGGAAACAAGACAAATCGCTTAAAGCAATAAATAGACGCCTCGAGTTTCCTCCGGAGAACAGCCTTGCCGGAAAGTTTGCCTCTTATTTCATCGTGCTACATGCATATACTTTGCTTAGCATACTCCATTTCAAATATGGTAGCCGCCATCCGTTTACTCTTGTTTTTCTTGACAGCCTCTAATATGTACAATAACGCGGGGGGAGCTTAATTACCTCATTCCATGCCATACCAAAAACTGATTACTTATCCTAGGAAATATAGAAAAGGAAACTGACCTGCCAGCCCGACGGTGCAGAAAGGTAAGAAATGATGTGAATTAAGGAAGGGATGAATCCCAAATGGCTGGAATTAAAGACCTTCCGAGTAAGCTCCCCTTGCCCGCTCTATAAAATAAAACCACCCACTCCCTCCCGGAATCATCGTTTCTGCAACAGCAATGGAGTCGATTTCACAGATGTAGAGGAAGAAAGGTTTGTAGGTGCAGAAGACAGGAGAGGAGCTTCAACCGGCTCTCGCACGTTTCTTCTCTTCTCTCGTTCTGTTTTGCATAGCTTGATGAAGCTTTTCTGTCAATCTGTGCTCGGTTTGATTATCTAGAGGGTTGGATTTGAAGCGGAGCTCCCTTTCGAACCAATGAAGGGTTGTTTTGAAGGGTGGTACAGCTGCTCGTTCATGGTTCCCACTACCCTACCTCATTGGCTTGAGAGAGAGATTGTGAGATCTAGTGAGATGATTGGTTTGAGATAGGCTTGTGGTTTGCATGATCGAGGAGCTGCATCGTCCCGTTGCTGACCGCTCTTTGGTTTGAAGGGAGCTCTGCATCTTGATCCTGTATATAAGTTTCTGCATCGATCTAACTATAATGTACAACCCATGTGTGTATAGAAAAACTCTACCTGGGGAGGAGGAAGCCCTACCGATGTCCGAGAGGGCCGAAACAACTCGTGGCGAGCACAGCGAGAAATTTTTATTTTTTTACTCCAACAGATCGAGGGTTTTTTTTATACTTCAACAGCCGAAAATTTGCTTCTGATAAGAATCGAACTTATGACCTATTGGGGCGCGACGATACTGGGCCTGGGCTAGCCAACTCAGCCACCTGACCTTTTGTCAGCCCATGTATATATAATCCAGCTAAACAAGTAGTAGATCATGAATACTAGAAAAACTTTATTGTTATTTTCTGTAGATGCTGCTGAGCTTACTCTGTTCCAAACCATGTCAACCGCCATTTTTTTTATTTTGTCGTGATGGTGGGTTCAAGATTCAGCAGCTTGACCTTGTCCGTACTGAAGTATGCCGTCGTGGAGGCTGGTGAGCTCGACTTCTATCACCTCGTGAGATGTTTCGTTCTCCTCGTTTCCTCGCACATGTGACTTCCAAGCTCTGTCTTTGCAGCTCGCAGAAGCCATCCTTGCGTTCATCAGGCCGGTGTGCTTTTGAGGTGCTGCAGCGCTGAAGAAATCGATCCAGTCGTCAACTGCAGGCTGCAATTGTTTGTACTTACAGTGATGTCCAGTCGTTGGTATAGTTTGGAAAATTTGTTCTTACCAAACTGTAATGTAAGAAATATGCACCTCAAATTCCTTTTATAAATTATTTGCAAATGTGTGGGCTGTTAGTTTAGAAATACTTTCCGACGTACCACAATGTAATGTGAGTATTCTTTCTACTGTCAGAAAAGTTCTAACAGAAAATTTAGGATGAATAATGAATCTGACTCAATGTATAATTTTTGACACCAGTTTCCATATAGTTAAATTAGAATTAAAAATTCCAGAAATCACAACTAAATTCAAATGATTGTACATCAAACAATTACTCTATACTTGAATATGTAATTATACTGTTTTTGCAAATATGTTGTTGTAGTTCTAAAATTCTAATGAGTATTGTCATCGCTATATATTTCTCTCACCAATCCATGAAAAATCATATAAATGGAAGGCTTTATCTCAGCAGGAGGCGTTGGCATGGGGGGTAGCTCTGCCCCGGCTTAACGCTACACACTTGTAATGACTCCCGCGACCTGCTCTCGTGGCACTCATAGCAGGCTCATGGGATGGATGATGTCGAACCTCTCCTCCTCTGTTTGAATTCCCGTGTCGATGGCAGGCGCCTGCGGCCAAACCGTTGCTGGCAAAGCGCCTGAGACTACTGTCAATCGCTTATTGTTGGTGTTTGTGTTTGTAAAATATATGTAATAGGAGGACTGAAGTAAACAATGTAGAAAAAATAGATAGAAGCTGAGATGGATCAGAGGGGATCGTTCTATCCAGTTCTCCTCAAACTCTATTGTTCATATTCTTCCTCTTCCTCAAAATTACTCTCAAATCTACTACTAAATTCTCAATATAGTATCAGAGCAGGTTAATCCTATGAATTGCACTTCATTGCCATCAGTTTCGTGGGTGATTGTGATGTTGGTGAGCCAGGATTTGGGTTGCTGCTTCCCTATCGGCGACAATCAGTTGAGCGGAGCCGCTGCACCTGTCCTTGCTTTGCTCGGGGCGGCGCAACACTGGTCGCCTCTGTGCCCTCCGCTGTGTTCCTATACTGCTGCTCTGCCCTGCCGGGCGTTCTAATAGCAGCGGTTAACTACTTTTGGGCAGAAATCAAGGAGCAGCTGATCTGCAGGTTTGGTCAAAAGTGGAGGTGCCGCAATTATCATCCTCAACAAGTGTTTTGATCCGTAAGTTTGCTATTTGTGAGGGAGCTGTTGCTCTTCCTTGATTTGGCCAATTTCTGCCTTGTTGCAATACTGAGTGAACATAATGTGTGCATTGAGGGTGTATAATAAAATTCCCAAGAAGAAAGATGTGTGGTACCGTGAGCATTGAGTGAACAGATGGATCTGCATTGTTGAATTTTGATAGCTTTTTTGCACTTCGAGAGTAAGATAATTGTTCCAAAGTTCACCTGTACTCCGAAGTTAAGATCTCGTTATGGAACCTCAAGCTTAAAGTCATTTTAACAAAAAAGAGTTTACTCAAATTGGTAGGCTGGCAAAAAAATCATATTAACAACCTTACGGATAAACATTAGGGATAAGTCTATTTTACAACCTCAAACTAGTCAAGAAGTCTATTTTTCAACCTCATACTACGAAACCGGGTAACATAGGCCCTCGAACTGGCAAAACCGTCCGAATCACCTCCTCGAGCACTGTAGCAAGCTGTTTTGAGGACGGTTTTGCTACAGTAACATTTTCGAATTTCTGGAATTTTACACCTCTCAATTAAATAAGAAAGAAAACATAGTTAATATTGTCTAAAAATCATGATATTTTTTGGGAGGCAGATAAAAAGACAAGAAATTTATTTTGGCTAGATGTGATACATTAAACATAATGAAATTTGAATTATAAAATTTTAAAAATGGGTAGAATTTAAAATTTTTTGAATTTTTGGGTTAGCTAAACCTTTGATAAAAATGAAATAAAAATATGATAATTCATAATTTTTATTTAGTTTAATAAGGTATTTTTTATTGGCCCAAGTTTTTATGAAAGTTTTTGAATTCCTTCGCAATGCTCAAATTTGAATCAAATTTGATTCCTCAAATTTTAATTTATGAATTTTCTATAGAACTTGGGCCAATAAATAAAAAGTACCTAACTAAACTAAATAAAAAATTATGAATTATCATATTTTTAATACATTTTTATCATAGGTTTAGCTGACCTAAAAATTCAAGGAATTTTGAATTCTACCTATTTTTAAAATTTTATAATTCAAATTCCTTTATGTCTATTGTAGCACATCTAGCCAAAATAGATTCCTTGTCTTTTGATCTACTTCCCAAAAAAATATCATGATTTTTAGACAATATTAACTATGCTTTCTTTATTATTTAATTGAGAGAGGTGTGAAATTCCAGAAATTCGGAAATTTTACTGTAGCAAAACCGCCTTTGGCTGAGTCAGGGTTGCTTTTCAAACGGTTTCGTTAGTTGGAGGTGTAGAATGTCCGGTTTTGTTGTTCAAGGATCAAAATCGGACTATCGTGATAGTTGAGGGTTGAAAAACAGACTTTTCCCTAAACATTAACACCCATTCCTCTTGAGTTGAGCTCCTACAGGCGGCGGCGGCCGAGAGCCAGGGACGGCGGAGCGCAGCATGGCTTGGACGGCCACAGGCACCCTGTGCTGCCGCCTCATCCGCTTCCCCTCCGCCCGGTGCTCTCCCCCGTCGCGGGCCCGGTGCTCTGCGACCTCTGCTGCGCACAGCCCCGACGCAGTCGACATGGAATATGCCGACCTCAACCTCCGGCCGCTCTACCCCATTGTATGCACTCCACCCTTCTTCCCTTTGCCCCTATCCCACTGCTGTACCAATCCCACCGCTCATCCGTCTCTGTACGCAGAGGGGCCAGCATCTGCGCATCCGGCAGCACGTGAACCCGCTCAGCTCATCCTTCTCCGTAAAGTCCTCCCAATTCCACCAATATTTTAGGATTGCCAAGTTAGTACAGGCCCTTCTCGCATTCCTCTAATTTGTTCTCTGTTGCGCGGTGTGTAGGAGCCCACGGAGCCGCCAGAGTGGAAAGAAGTGTTCGAGGACCCCCTGCTGCCCCTCATGGTCGACATCGGCTGCGGTGCGCAATTTGGTTTTATTCATTTGTGACAATGTATTGGTTAAAGAAAAGTTATTAAGGAATGTTGACGTTTAGGGAGTGGCAGGTTCTTGATTTGGCTTGCAAAGAACTCCGACCAGAGGCTGAACTACCTTGGTCTGGAAATCCGGCAAAAGGTTTGTGCTTGTTTTCTTTTGGAATGGATGATTCGTTGTTGAATTCTGTAGTTTGATGATGTTCTGCTTCTGTTTGTGTAGTTGGTGGAGCGAACACAATTTTGGGTGAATGAATTGGGGCTTCGGAATGTGTAAGTTTCCTTACATCTAAATTAGGCATTTTCTCTTGCTTATCAATGCAATAATGTAATATCATTTGGAACTATTCTCTTTTTACAGCTATTTTATGTTTGCAAATGCAACGGTGTCTTTTGAGCAAATCGTGTCATCGTACCCTGGTCCCTTGTCACTTGTTTCAATACTGGTAAGTGTAGCCGGGTGCAGCATTGGAGTCTTTTTAGTTATATCTGTCAGCTCAGTGATAGCTATGCGGGTTCAGTGCTTCGGTTTCCCAATATTATGGAAGTGAGGTTTGAAATGTCTATCTGCTGGTTTTTTAGTGTCCTGATCCACACTTTAAGAAGAGACATCATAAAAGAAGAGTTCTACAGCCACCACTGGTCGATTCAATCACCAAGAATCTCTGTTTAGACGGACGGGTATGGCAGTTCTTTACATAGTTCAAAATGGTTTTCTTCATGAAAAAATTATTTTTTCTGTTTACTAAGCTGCACTAAGGTTAGGGTGGTTCTCTATGCATCAATCTTTTCCAAAAAAAATGAACTAGTCTTGTTCAGTTGTAGACTAATACCAATTTGTCAGTTTTAGACCTCTAGCGTACTAGTGGATATTTTTAGGTGTGATTTCATTTAATTTCACCTTGAGAAAATGTTATTAAAAATCCAGTGTAATTTCCCTGCATTTTCATAGAAGTCAAATATCAGTCATTTGCAAAAGAGGCCTTTGTTGAAAACTATATTCTCATGATTTCTTATTAGTATAATACAACCACTTATAAGCCAAGGGGAAGCATGAGTTCCATCGAGCAACTAAACCAGGCATGGTTTAATTGTAAGATCATCTTAACGCTATCCGACATATGCACGTGCTATCTTACACCTTAGGTGTAGCTACAACCAACTAATTACCGAACAAATCTGCGTGCGATTAATGAACACCATTTTACTGAACGTGATTCAGTAATATGGCATCTCGGTTCAGTAATTTTTGGTCAGTTTGGTCAGTAATTTCACTGCTAGGTGTAGAATACACGCTACACCTAGGGTGTAGAATAGTATTACCGTATATATTTATCATCTCAACTTAGTAGTCAAGCTTTGCCTTGCTAATGTCGGCATGAGGCATCATAAGTTTATCTGACTCACTATTACTTCACTCATAGTAATAAACTAATAATGCATGATCTATGCATTGCACGGCACGAACTAAAATTAAGATAACACAATGCATAACTATCTTTCCATACCAATATGCTTCTTTACATTAAACTAAGACTAGTTTTCATTATGTGCCTCATTTTGATTTTTGCAGTTGAGATCTTCCATTTGTGTATAATGTCTGCAGGCATATGTTCTTTATTTCATCACTTTGACATCTTAGCGTATGTGATGTACTAGGTTCTCATTCAATCAGATGTACTGGAAGTAGCTGCAGACATGAGAAAAAGATTTGATGGGTACTCTGACATTTTGGCACATGTTGATTGTGTTGATAAAGATCTTCATTGTAACAATGAAGGATGGCTTCTGGACAACCCAATGGGAATCCGGACAGAAAGAGAAATCCATGCGGAGCTAGAAGGTGCCACTATATACAGGAGGATGTACCAAAAGATAAGAGATGCTTCTCACTAATGGTTCATCGGATCATCAGCTACAGAAGTTGTCAAAGCAGTAACGGCTTATGTCTTCCTGCTTGAATGATGCATCACAACAACCATTTTTTGTTGTCACCACAAGCCTATTTCAAAATTAAGTGTCCTTTACTGCATCAAGCTTCATTACACTTCTGACAGCAGTGCAGATCCTCATCTTTGTTCACCTGATGTGATGAGTCAGATTAGTCAATGCTTGGTGGGGATGACAATTGGCAGGGCAGTTCATTTGTTACATCAAACTATGCTTATGGTGTTTGGCATCTGCTAGTGTCTGTTCCAGCATTCAGGTCTGGGAGTCACTCACCGGAGATTGGTTGGCATACAATTTCTAGAGGCAATCTAGATGAGGCTATTTGGTGTACAGTAGGATTGCAAACATGGCTCACTCAGGTCATGTACCTTGGGTTCAATATAGAAAAGGGAAGGTCAGACCATGTCACATTAAGTTTGCTTTTGAGTTGCAGATCTCTTTTTGGTTCAAAACAGTGTTGTAGATCTTTTAGTTTCCTCTGTTACCGAAGCCAGTTGTTTGGGATCCTATAATAACAATTTTCTCGTTGCGAGTATATGGATGTGGAATTCTAGGCATTTTTGCTGGTGAAGCTGTGCGCTCCAAGCTAACTGGAACTGGATCACTGTTTATTGTATTGGTATCATACTAGATAGCTACAAGTTATTACACATTCTTGTGTGCAAGACTTGGTTATATATGCCTTGATCATGATGATTGAAACCATCGCGTAGATTCAGTTCATTTGATTTCTATAAACAAAGTATCCAAGATTGCCCAGTTTGGCCAGAAAACTTTTTGAGTTTGCGGGAACAGAAACTGTGTGCTTGCGTATCACAAGTTCCATATTCTAGTCCTACCAAATTGGCATATAAAAGCAGCCAACAGCAGGTTTGGTGCTGGAATTCTTTTCGATATGCGAAACCTTTAGATTTGGCAGCTCGTGCGATGGATTCTCCTGCAGTACAAGCTTTGATTAGCCAAAACGTAAGGCAGGGTCAAGAACATAGCCCGGCTACAGCATCAGGAGCAAAGATTTTTTTTACCGACCGGTCCCCTGAAACCGCCGGGGTCCGGTTCCGGTAAACCGAACCGGTTTGACTGGAAACCGATAAAAACCAGTCAAATTCAAATTTCAAACTATAGACGCTAGTTCAATGGTTTTCACCGATTAGCCGACCGGTTTGACCGGTAAATCGGTCCAGTTTGAGTGGAAACCGGTCCGTTGAAAAAAAAAAACCTACTTTAGTTCAAAATTTGAATTTTTGTATAACATGTTTTTAACCTAAATGAACCCTCCAACCCTTTTTTTACTACTTTTACATTAATATAATGTATAACATATTTACATTATATTTGTATATTTTTGTATGCACGCTTTTTTATTTAAATTCAAATGCCCGTAAAGTATACCAAATGAACGAATATTTGAAAAATTTTGACACCATTAAATTCATCGCAACTTGAAGTATTTTTAGAAATTTTTGAGATTTTTTCATTTTTCGGAATTTAAATTTGGGCCAGTTTGTAACCGCCCCAAACCGGAACCGGTTACCCTGATCAGGAGGCGTCTCCGAGTGGGCATTTGCCTGAAATTCATTGTAGGCGTAAAACTTTGTTGATTATTGATTGCAAGTAGAAACAGAGCAGGATCCAGCAACAGCATCATGGTACGCAAGGAATAAACACTGTTCTACCAACATGAATAAATAGGAATCTGACATTCGATAGAAACGCATGATACATTAGAGCAATGTTTACAACCAAGCAATGTTTTCGACTAAATCTACAGAATCGAACACATCGCTGGAAATTGTGTACAGACAAACTGAGGTACGAAACCCATACAGGATGTGGCCTCTCTGTACAAGGGTACTCTCAATATACAATGGTGGCATACTACTGGAAGATCAACTCCTAAAACTAGAATATTAGAGATCAAGTTTGATACACCCCACAGATACATCCACTCATCAAGTTGATACATGGTACAACAAAGCACTAGACTATGCATGAGACCTGAAACAATTGGAGAACACAAAGGATTATGTGGATGTCATACGAAAAATTATGGCATTAAAAGTAGAAAATGGAGCAGCAAATGACATACATATGATGGAGGTTGAGGACAAATTAGCACTTTGATAACCGGGATATCCTTGACTTGCCCTTTTCAGTTGGATATTTCCAGATGATATCATCTAATTTGCTGCAGTAGTTATTTACAAACTGTGATATAACAAAAGTTGCAGTGTTAGCTAAGTGTATTCCTGGTTCAAAAGTAATCAAACAGGTCAATTTGTACTTTCACATTTTTATATTTTTACAGACTAATATGCGTGTCAGCCGACAAGCAACTGTCCCACAATTACAGTTACTGCTGTCCTATGTATATTTGTACCTATTAAATGTATCTGTTGCAGAGCTGTAAGTAATATAATTGATTGCAATCATGTGAGTGTGAAAGAAATGCTCTGACCATGTTATACTCTGAAGTATCTCCGGCTGCTCTTTGTAGTTCTACCATGAAGATTGATGGAGCAACTTCGAAAACCTAAAACCAGAGAAAATGAGAAAAATGGGGTAAAGTACATTAGAATGCAATAAAACAAGAAATACACTCGAGCACAAGAAAGAGAACAAGACTCACCTCAACCATGATTGAGAGATGACTAGTCTTGTTTGCATTTAGACCTTCCACCCTCATCTGAATATTATAGTATTGCAATTAGCCAGAAAATAAAATACACCCACAGTAATGCCAGCTGACTATCAACTAAAAGTAATTGGTAACATATAATCTCAAAAGAAAAATCTCCTGAAAATTATGTTACATGGAAATAACCTGAACCTACAATTTTTCATCAAAACATTTGTAACATCCTGCACTATGCAAAACAAAAACAACAATGCAACTGGCCAAATAACAAAGTGAATATTAGAGATATATTGTTGTATTTCCTTGTATTGAGTTTACTTGTACTCCAAGCCATACGACAATATATAATAGAGGTCACCCCCCTCATTTGGGTGTGTGGTGTTTCCCAATTCTCTACATGGTATCACGAGTCCGGGCCAAACCCTAGGCCGGCCGTGCCCCTCTCCCCCCTCCGCTGCCCTAACTCGCGCGGCAAACCCTGCCTGCGCGCCCACCCACCACCTGCCGCCGCCAACCCTAGGCTGCGGCACCTCCTCCTCACCCCTGCGCCGCCTCCCTGGTCAGCCCCTCCTCCCTGCGCCACCTCCCTGGTCGCTCCTCCTCCCTGCGCCCTCCCTGGTCGGCTGCAGCAGCATCAACAGATTGCATCTGCAACAATCTGTTGATGTCTTGTGTCACCAACGACGGTGACACCCTCGACGACGGTGACTCTCTCCTCGACGGCATCTCCTCCCTCTTCGTCGACGACACCCAGCCGCCGCCGATCCCCATGGCTGCGTACGCCGCCGTCTCCGTCCAGGCGCACGTCCCGATCAAGCTGGAACTTCGCTTCTCCAATTACACCAAGTGGAGCAGCTTCTTCGAGGCCATGTGCGGCAAGTTCGGCCTCCTCAGCCACATCAACAGTGCCCCTCCCCCTGATCCGCGCATTGATGCATGGAACGAGGCCGACTGTGCCGTCCGCGGCTGGCTCTATGGCTCCGTCACCGAGGACGTCCTCGACTTCACCATGGCCGCCAACCAGACAGCACGGGACCTTTGGGTCGCCATCTCCAACCACTTCCAGACGAACAAAGCTCCTCGTGCCATCTTCTTGAGTCATGCGTTCCACGCAATAACTCAAGGGGATATGTCTGTCCACGAATATGCCCAAGCCCTCAAGAAGGCCGCTGATGCTCTTCGCGACGTCGACAAGCCTATTGCCGATTCTGAGATGGTTCTCGCCCTTCTCGCTGGGGCTGATTCTCGCTACAGCACCAGTGGAGAGATCATCGCAGGAGACGCGACCATGACCTTCTCCAGGGCTGTAGATCGGCTTGCCCTCCAGGAGCTCCGCCTAGCAAATCAGTCAAAGGTGGCTGCCTCCTCCGCCATGATCGCCTCCTCCTCAGCTGGATGTGGCTCCTCCTGCCAATCTGCATCATCTTCGACCTCCATCACGTAGCAGCAGCAGCAGCGCCCTCCTCAGCAGCAGCAGCACCACCCACCTCAGCAGGGCGGTCAGCAGCAGCAGCGTCGCAGGAGGGGCAGACGCTCCAACGGCGGCCAGCAGCAGCAGCAGCAGTCGCCTCGCACACCTAACCCTAGCGGTCCTTGGGTCTGCATCAACCCATGGGCTGCTTTCCAGGGCGCGCAAGGTAGCAGCAATGGCGCACAATTCCAGCGCGGCGGTCAAGGCATTCTGGGCGCCCCTCCTCAGGCTCACGCGGCGATCACCTCCCCTCAGGCGCCAACTCAGTCCCCTTCGTGGGATCAGGCTGGCCTGATCGCTGCCCTCCAGCAGATGGCGCTCGAAGGCAATGCATGGGTGATGGATACTGGAGCTTCTACTCACATGCACTCCTCGGAAGGTATACTTCTCTCTCGCCTCCCAGCTGCTTCCTCTTCGATTACTGTAGGCAATGGTGCACATATCCCTGTCATGTCCCGAGGTTCTTCCGTTCTACCCACAGATACGTCTAGATTCATTCTGAACAACGTGCTTATCGTTCCATCTATTATTCGCAACTTACTTTCTGTTCGTCAATTCACTCGCGATAATCGTTGTTCCATTGAATTTGACGCCTCTGGTTTTTCTGTTAAGGACATCCGGACGGGACGAGTGATCCTTCGCTGCGATAGTACAGGCGACCTCTACACCATCCCATCAGTCGCCCCCGCAGCCGCAAAAGCCATGCTTGCCGCCCCTTCATCCTTGTGGCATCGTCGCCTTGGTCATCCTGGTCCAGCAGTCTTAGCTACTTTAAAACAGAACAATTTAGTTTCATGTAATAAAGTAGATCGCTCGCTTTGTCATGCATGTCAGCTTGGCAAGCACGCGCGTCTTCCGTTTGCTACTTCTACTTCTCAAACTACTTCACCTTTTGAGATAGTTCACTGTGATGTCTGGACCTCGCCGATTGCTAGTATTTCTGGTTGTTCCTACTACTTGGTTTTGTTGGATGATTTTTCGCACTATTGTTGGACGTTCCCGCTTAAGCACAAATCCGATGTACATCAGCATATCGTTGATTTTATTGCTTATGCTCGCACTCAGTTCGGCCTTCCCGTTAAGTGCTTTCAAGCCGATAATGGGACTGAGTTTGTTAACCACGCCATGCACACCACCCTGCGCGCAAATGGTGTTATCTTTCACCTCTCATGCCCTTACACCTCTCCACAGAATGGCAAGGCCGAACGCATCCTTCGAACTCTTAACAATTCAGTGCGAACCCTCCTCATCCATGCCGCTATGCCGCCCAAGTATTGGGCTGAGGCGCTAGCAGCAGCCACCTATCTGCTTAACCGGCGCCCCTCCTCCTCCATTAGTAACGTGATTCCCTATTTTCGCCTATATAATGCTTATCCCTCTTATGATCACTTGCATGTCTTTGGTTGCTTGTGTTATCCTAACCTACAGGCCACCTCTTCACACAAGCTCGCTCCACGCTCGACCGCATGTGTCTTTTTGGGATATCCGCCTGATCATAAGGGTTATCGCTGTTTTGATCTTACAACACGTCGCATCATTATATCTAGACACGTTGTGTTTGATGAGTCCACCTTTCCTTTCGCTCATGAGACTCATCCACCCACCACCAGCTCTTTTGATTTCTTACTCGGTCGCGACTTGGATATTGCACCTTTGTTTACTAATCATGCAGCTGGTGGCTCTCCTACGGCTGCTCCGTCTTCCATAAACGTTGAGCAACCGTGCTCGGCACCTGGTGGGAGCGGTGTTCAACCCCCACTAGAGCCCTCGGCGTCTTCTTCGGGCGGGTGTGGTTTCGTGCCCCCGTCCGGTCCTTCGGCGTCTTCTTCTACGGGCGGGACGGATTCCAGCCCACTTCCTGCGCCAGCAATAGCAGCTGATCCACCTGCGCCAGCAAAAGCAGCTGAACCACCTGCGCCTCCTGGAGCACCTGGTGCTGCTTCTGGTGCGCCTGCTGGTGCTTCTTCTGGGATGCCTGGAGCGCCTGGTGCTGGAGTTCCTGCTCCTGGAGCGCCTCCTGGTGGTGCTTACCTAGCGGGCGCTTTGATCAAGTCTACACGCGCCGACCAGCGGCTGCTCCTACTACTACATCTGTTCCTGGACGCTTCGGTCAAGTGTACAGCCGCCGACCAGCTGCTGCTACGGTGCCCTCTTCGCAACCTGGTCGCCCTCTTCGCGAGCTCCCTCTACCGCAGCTGCAGGGCCACTACCTAGGCCCTCTTCCGGTGCGGTCTTCAGAAGCTCCTCCTAGAGAGCTTCCTCCACTTGAGCCTCCCCGATGTCCGATGAGTGGTTCTCCTCCACCGCCGGTCCTTCGCCGCATTACTCGACTCCAGTCTGGTACAATTCAGCCAGTTAGTTACAAGAATTTGTCTGCTGATCATGTTGTTGCTTCACCCGTTCCGGCCAATTATCGCAGTGCACTTGCGGATCCTAATTGGCGAGCAGCTATGGCAGATGAGTTTCAGGCTCTGGTTGATAATGGTACTTGGCGCCTTGTTCCTCGGCCTCCTGGAGCTAATGTGGTTACTGGCAAGTGGATTTTCAAGCATAAATTTCATTCAGATGGTTCTCTTGCACGTCATAAAGCTAGATGGGTTGTTCGTGGATTTTCTCAGCAACATGGCATAGATTATGATGAGACTTTCAGTCCTGTGGTCAAGCCTGCCACCATTCGTACTGTTCTTAGCCTTGCTGTATCTCATCATTGGCCTATTCGTCAGCTCGATGTGAAGAATGTCTTTCTGCATGGACATCTAGATGAGACAGTGTACTGCCAGTAGCCTCCTGGTTTTGCTGATCCTTCACATCCAGATTATGTTTGTCTTCTGCAGGAAGTCGCTTTATGGGTTGAAGCAGGCTCCTCGGGCATGGTACCAGCGATTCGCTACATATATTCGTCAGTTGGGGTTTGTTACGTCAGTCTCCGACACTTCCTTGTTTGTTTACAAGGATGGCGCCAGCACTGCTTACCTGCTTCTCTATGTCGATGACATTGTTCTCACTGCTTCGTCGACAGATTTGCTTCTCTCCATTATTGATCGCCTTCATGCAGAGTTTGCTATGACTGATCTGGGTGATCTACATCACTTTATGGGGATTTCTGTCACCCGTACTTCAGAGGGTTTATTCTTGTCCCAGTGACAGTACGCCTCGGATCTGCTACAACGCGCCGGTATGAGCGAGTGTCACTCTACCTTGACGCCAGTTGATAGCAAGTCCAAGCTGTCTGCTACAGATGGTCCTCCGGTTGCGAATCCTTCAGAGTACAGGAGTATTGTTGGTGCACTGCAGTATCTCACTTTGACTCGTCCTGATTTGGCCTATGCTGTTCAGCAAGTCTGCTTGTTTATGCATGATCCGAGGGAACCACATCTTGCACTCGTCAAGCGGATTTTGCGTTATGTCAAGGGCACTCTGGACACTGTTCTTTCTTTGGGAGTTGGCTCTGTCGACACACTCACCGCATATTCTGATGCTGATTGGGCTGGATGTCCTGATTCCCGATGATCCACCTCAGGCTACTGTGTATATCTTGGAGATAATCTGGTGTCTTGGTCCTCTAAACGCCAGACTACAGTTTCTCGTTCCAGTGCTGAGGCTGAGTACCGGGCAGTGGCGCATGTTGTTGCTGAGTGTTGTTGGCTCCGACAGTTGCTTCAGGAGCTTCATGTTCCCCTCGCCAAGGCTACCGTTGTTTATTGCGACAACGTTAGTGCTGTATATATGACTTCTAATCCCGCCCATCATCGTCGCACAAAGCACATAGAGATTGATATTCATTTTGTTCGTGAGAAGGTGGCTTTGGGAGAGATTCGGGTCTTGCATGTCCCGTCTTCTCATCAGTATGCTGACATCATGACTAAAGGACTTCCTGTCCAGTTGTACATTGATTTTAGGACTAGTCTTGGTCTTCGTTTAGCTCCGCCTACGACTACGGGCGGGTATTAGAGATATATTGTTGTATTTCCTTGTATTGAGTTTACTTGTACTCCAAGCCATACGGCAATATATAATAAAGGTCACCCCCTCCTTTGGGTGTGTGGTGTTTCCCAATTCTCTACAGTGAAGAGTTATATCACTGGCAATACAATTCAACACTGTTAAACCAGTGGTACGAAAGATGAAATTACATATGTTTTGCTGAGTTTAATATAATTTGTGCGTGGATATTGTTATTGATGTTGTTAATCGTCACATTGGAGAAAACATAGCATCACTTTTGAAGAAACCACAGTAATTCCATTTACAGACCACAACAAATCTGAAGGGGAATCAAGCCAAGCTTATTAAAACCAGAACATAGTCAACTGTTAGCAATTACAGAGATGAACGGAACAATAGCCTTGCCTGCCGAGGTCTAATGCCAGAAGGTTTGCATGTCAAGGGAAAACAAACTTTACCTTGTAATTACGGATGTGCGTCTTAAATCCCATTGATTGTGCAACAACCTCCATACTTGACAAGATGACCTTAGCAGGTTTGCGCGATAAGAATCTATTCCGAAGCTTGTCATAGTCCTGTAGGTCAAGCAATTATTAAGGCTGAGAAGAAAACACACAAAATCAATACTGTAAAATGCTTGCAGCAATGACCATGGCATATATAGAAGTATAGAACCATCAGCTTAAAGTGCTCGTAAAAAAGAGTACATGATTCTTAAACATTAGTGTTACCCGCATACTCTACCCCATTTAGGATACTATGAATTACTGTTGGTGTATATGTGAGCCCATATATAGAGGCCCATCTAGAGGCCCATGTATAGGATCTATATATCCCACCCTTCTAGGGTTTGGAGGAATACAAGTCATTATTCTCTCCTACATAATATCAGCTAGCTCCACCTCTCTTCCTCTAGCTGCCGCCGCCGCCGGCACCATGGCCGGCCGGCCACCGCCGCCGCCCCTCCCTTCCCTCCCCATTCTTCCTTTCCCGGCGGCAAATCCCATGCCTCTGCGTGGATCCCGGCCGCCGACTGCTCCTCTATTCTGGGCGCCCCCTCCTCTGCTCTGGGAGCCCCGCGGGCGCTCTACGCCGCCGTCGCGCTGGCTCCAGCCGCGGGCGGGCTCCCTCCCGGCGCGAGTCCTGCCTCCTCTGCTCCAGCCTGGGATCAGGGCGCCGCCACCCCCTACGTTGCCGGCACGGGCTCTGTGCGGCCGCCCTACGCCGTTGCGCTGGCCGCCGCCGCCGGCGCGGGGCCGGCGCAGGCGCGGGCGCCCTCGCGTCCCCTGCGACCCCCGCGATCTTCGCGGCCACCGCCCCTGCGACTCCCGCGGGCACGGCAGGCGCAGCCCCCGCGGCCCCTGCGCCCCATGCGACCTTCGTGGGGGCGGCCTGCCAGGCCTGCCCCACCCCTGCGCCTCCCGCGGGCGCCCCCGTGGCCCCTGCGCCCGTGGGTCCTGCGCCTCCCGCGGATCCCGCGGTCCTGGCGGCCCCCGCGTCGCATCCCGCGGCCGCCCCCTGGCCCCTGCGGCTGCTGCCACTGCCGCTGCTGCCCATGCGCGCGCGGTTGGCGCAGGTGGCCCTCCTCCTCCTCCCTGGCGCGGCGTGCCTCCTGCGGCACCCGTGGCCGGCACGGGTGTTGCCCCTGCTACCGCTGCGGTCCATGCGCGCGCGGCTGGCGCAGGTGGCCCTCCTCCTCCATGGCGCGGACTGGGTATGCCCCTCGCGGACGCGTCGTTCGCCGCCGCCGCCATCCGCAGAAAGGAGCCCCTCGTCGCCGGAGCTGCTACGGCCGACGCCGCTCTCGCCGCGGCCCTCCTCGCTGCGCAGGCCGTGCGGGTCGCCGCCTCCCTCGCCGCCTGTCGGTGTCCCGACCTAGGGGCCTGGATCCCAACTGGTAAATGCTGCGTGTTTCCTCGTCCCAGATGATGATGCAAGAGGCAATCACAGTAACGCACGGTTTATCCTGGTTCCGGCCGCAGGGCCGTACGTCCAGCAAAGGGGGTGTGCGAGGCCACTGTATTATCTTGCACCCGGAGTGCTTGTAGTAGGGGATACAAGCAAGGCGAGAGAGGGAGGGAAGCTCCCAAGTCTCTGCTGGGAGTGGAGTCGGTTGAGATGAGTGCTCAGTAGTCCCTGAACATCCTCTTGGAAAAGAGAGAACCAGAGAAGGTTTAGCCAGAGTCTAGCGTTCCGACCTGGGTAAGGGGAGCCCGCCTCCTCCTTTTATAGTCACAAGGAGGGGCGGCGTGCATGAGTGGGGCATGAAAGTCGTTGTTTTCCCCTGAATCGCGGGGTACAGTGGTCGAATACTGTAGGAATACACTGTGGGAAGGCAGCGCGCGTCGCAGTCGTCCTCGATGTTGTCCTTGGCCCTGCGAAGATCGCGCCGGTCGTCCTGCAGTGTCCCTTCAGGCGGCGTGGTGGTGCGACGGCCCCGGACCCCCTGGTCGGAGTGCGGGCGTGCACACTAGAAAGTCCGGGGGACACGTGGAAGTCCTGAACCCCTGAAGGGGAAGGTCCAGGACTCCGTCCATCTTGTACTGGGCGCCCCTCCCGGAAGGACACGTGACGTTACCGGACCCCTTCCCCAGCGGGAGGTGAGTCCGGATGGTCGGAGTCGGCAGAACAGTAACGGGAGCAATGCCGAGCCTGTCTTGTCCCGCATTGCAGGTCACAAGGCACTGCTACAGCATCCGGGATGGTGGAATGGCGACCGGAGTCAGCGGATGGGACCCCGGTCACATCCACTGTGGGAGTGGCGGCCTGACGCCGCCCGTCCTTTGAGCCGTGGCGGAGTGGCTGGCTTTTAATGCCTTCGTACGGCGAGCAGTTGGGTGGCGAGGTTGTTTGTCCCTTGTGCCGAGGGGTGGCCTCGAGCGAGGCGAAAATTCGCTACCCTCGAGCGAGGCGGAGATGCGGAGTGCAGTCGAGGGATCCCGACGGGGACCCTCGAGCGATGCGGAGATGAGTCACCCGCTCAAGGGTAGATCCGCTACCCTCGAGCGAGGCGGAGATCGTCCAGCGGGCCCGAGAGGGACCCTCGAGCGAGGCGGAGATCGTTCCGCGGGTTCGATGGGGATGTGAATGGGCCGCACGCTGGGCTTCTTTGAGTCCTTTCCCTTTTCCCGAGTAGGAAGCAGGTCGTGGGCCTTCGTGGGCCCAGTTGTTTTAACAGGTGTTTTCTCGAGTTCGGAGCGATCTTAGTACCCCGATTTGGGTGTCCCTAATTGTGGTACCCGACAGTAGCCCCCGATGCTTTGGTCGAGTCAGGGGATTCGGCCAAAGGGTGATTCGGCGATTTCCCCTTTGACGTGATCGGTCAATGTCGCGCACCCGCCAGACGCGCCTGAGCGCCGTCCCGGCGGATGTGACAACTCACCGGTCGGGGTAGTACGCCCGTGGGAGGAGTGTTTCGGGGTGCGCGCCTCTTTGTTTGTTTGCTTGAAGGACAAGACGTGTCCGCGTGCTGAGGGGGGGCCAGGGTGACGACGGCGCCTGCTGCTCGGCAGCTGGCGCTCCCGTCGTGCTGTCCCGCTCGCAGGGCCTGGGCCCTGCCTTCCCTGGTTGCTTTGCGTTGCTTTGCGGCGCGCCGTTCGAGGGCGGTCGGCCTGAGCCGATGCTGTACCGCTTAGTGTCCAGGGGCTCAGCTCCGCTTTGTTTCGTCTGGTCGTGTCTCGGCGCGGTGACCGAGGACATCCTTTACTCGTGGAGCACCGCGTCGTCACGGGCGATACAAGCCTCCGCTTTTCGACAAGCTTGAAGCTTTGTGCCCGACGCAGCTATAAATAGGGGTCGTGAGGTCCCCTTTCCTCTCCAACCTCCCAGCTCTTTCTTCCAGCATTGCCTACCCTTTGTAATGTTCCTTTTGCCCTTTTGGGACCGGCCCCCAGGTGGGGTGGCCTGGCTTTTTTAGGTTTTTTGGTGCTAGAAGAATGCTTGCGAGCGGTAGGAGAAGACCGGAGTGGGCATGCGCTCCATCCCTCAGGTTGAGTGGGATCAGCAGAAGAGAATTGGGCCCATAGGGTCCTGCTCCTGCGATGTCCCCTAACCTGAAGGGGGATGGAGACGCCTGACCATGGCGTTAGTGCCAGGTTGGGCGGCTGTTCTTTGCATCGTCCCCCCAGGCGACGAGGTTGCCCTTGGGGAGATGGTACGGAGGGCGCTGTCCGCCAACTCAACCCCCCGCATGGTCTTCGGTGGAGGAGACGCCAGAAGAAGGCTTGCGAGGAAAGCATCCCGCTGGACCCGTGTGGTCTGGGGGCTGCTCCTCGCATCCCTAGCAGCCTCGCTGTTGCGTCGGCTAGAGGCTCGATGCCATTCTTCGTCGCTTGTTCCTCCCCAAGACAGGGAAAATTGCCACGTAGGTGGCAACGTGTTTGTATCTTTCGATGGCTTCGCGCCGGTGACCTTTTGTAATCTTTATTCGCATTGAGCAATAAAGTTCTCTTTCTCCTCTGCGGGGAGGATCATCGAGGGTATAGGGGTGTACATAGAGTCACGACCCTCGAATATGTGTGAAGTCACCTTCGCGGGGGCGCGTCAGCGCACCCGCGGGTGTAGCCCCCGAGTCCTTGGAGGAGAGTTTGTGCTCGTCCAAGGGCTATAAACGCTGTCCCCTGTGTAGCTTTACTGGGGCGGCTGCCCAGCATCTTTTTTCAGCCGGCATCGGCACTCTTTCAGCCGGCCTCGGCATTCTCAGTGCCGGTACAGTGGCCCGGCGCTTAGCTTAACCATCAGGAGAGCACACGTTAGCAGCGGAGGGTTTGGTTTAAACACGTGGAGTCTTCACGATTGACGGTCGTCGACTTATTCGAGGGTGTGGTTTGAACCGCGGTGTGCGAGGAGCCCCCGAGCCCCTGCCCGTGTAAAGGCATTCAGGGGAACTCTCGACTTCGATTACGACCCTCGTCGCCCTTCCGCAGGGAGGAGGGGTGAAGCGCACCATGCTACCCATGCCCGGGCCGCGAGCTATGGCTGCTTCAGTGAGCTATTAGCGGGTTGTTCAAGCGGACGTCCGTGCCCCGTTCGATAGGGGTCGGCTCGTGGTCCATAGACACGTCTCATAAAGCGCTCGCAAGGGTTCGCTAGGCGGGGCTCGAACCCATTCGGTAGGGTTCGAGGGCTCGATGCTCTCCCTCGATGGGATCCCCCTCTAGGCACCCTCGCCCGGCCTTGAACACTGCGTAGGATGTCTCGAACTCCGCGTTCGAGAGTAGCTTGTACGGCACATCCTGCAGTCCCTGACTCTGGTGATCTGGGGCGCCTGTCGAACCCCCTGAAGGGCCAGGCTTCGACCCCCTGATCAGTAAGGTCTCGAAATGCGATTCTTTCGAGGGTAAAGAGACCCCATGAAGGAATATTCCGTCGTGATCTGAAAACGTCGCAGAGTCGCAAGCCACGCGCGCGCGGGTCTTCCGCCGGTAGCGGGCGATGTGGCCCGATCTGTGCGGCACGGTGTGGGTGCGCCTTTTCAGGCGTCAGCCTCGGGCAGACGAAGCGGCGTGGGCGGCGGCTGACGGATGGGATAGCACAACAGTCGCACCGCGCCTGCCGGTTACCGTGCCGCATTTATTGCTGCGTGTGCGCGTGGGAGACTCCGCGGTCATGGGCCCATCCGTCGGTGATAGCATAATATGAATAAATATGAAGGGAAAGGGGATATTTTGGGTTTACCTGGCCATTTGCCTCCATCCTGCTTTGCCTTCTCCGCCTCCGTCGCTTCCTGAACCCGTAGCCAAGAGCGAGAAGGAGGAGGAAGAAAGAGAAAGAGAGAGACTTAGCCGTTTCGGTGCCTCCTTTCCCGCATCCTCCCTCGACTCGCGGAGATGTCGGACATCCAGGAGCCTCTGCCATGGGGGAAATCCTCCGCCACCGTGGCGGTTCTGGAGCAGCTGGTCGCCGACCGGCTGCTGCCGCGAAACCCCGACTCGGGAGCGCCGGCGTGGATTTCCCCGCACCCAGACGAGACCGAGCCGAAGCCCCCGCAAGGCTACGTCGTAAGCTTCGTGCGCCTCCATGAGCGAGGCTTCAGCGTCCCCGTCAGTACGTTCATGAGGGCCTTGTGCGAGTACTACGGAGTGGAGCTGCACAATTTCAGCCCCAACTCCATCTCGCAGGCGGCGGTCTTCGTCGCCGTCTGCGAGGGGTACCTTGGCATCGAAGCCCACTGGGACCTCTGGATCCATCTGTTCCGCGGCGAACTCTTCGTCGAGGCGGTTCGCACGCGCCGGTGGCCTGACGCTCCACGTCCGCCCGACCCGGAAGAACTTTTATATCTCGAGCAAGATGACGACAAACAACTCCGGGTGGAGCCGAGGGTGGTTCTACCTCCGGAACCACAAGGGTGCGCTCCCGGCGTTTACTAACAAAGTTCTCCGGGAGCGACTGCCGAAGTGGGACTGGGGGTATCGCCCCCAGCGCAACAAGCCAGGCTCGAGGGCCTCACCGACGCGCTGGCGCGTCTGGCGAGGAAGGGGCTGACGGCAGCGGCCGTTATCGCGAACTTCCACCGGCAGAGGGTTATCCCTCTCGTGGAAAGGGCCCTGCCGATTTTCGAGCTCACCCCCGGGAGCAAGGTTGAAGGCTCGAGGACGTCAAGCAAGCTCCTCTCCCACACCAACGCCGCCCGGAGGGCGAGGTACGCGGTGGCGGAGTTTCCCCAAAATCCCGAGGATCTTTGGAGGATCAAGATGCGCCCCGAGCCGGGGTATATTTCCCTGGTAAGTTTTGGCTTCGAACTCGTCGTGTGTCGTGTAGTTCCCTTTTCCTGACCCCATCTCGGGCGTGTTTTACAGGGGTTGAGGTGCGGCATCTCGAGGCCCCCGGTCTCGGAACAGCGCCTGATCAATCGCCTCCACGCGGAGAAGATGAAGAGGCGGAAGGACGTGGCGGAGGCGAAGGTCGAGAGGAAAAGAAAGAGGAAGGCGAGGCACGACAAGGCGTGCAAGCTCGCCCGCGCGGAGGGGAAACCGCAACCCGCCACTCCCGAGTCCTCGGAGGAGGACGAGGAGGAGGCCTCGGGTGCCGAGGACCACGCTCTGAGGAGCGACGGGGAAGGTGCGGGCGCGAGCCCCCCACCGTTCTACCTGTGGGACGAAGAAGAGGGAGCGCCCGTGGCGCCAGAGGAGCCGAGGGCCGTAGCGGGGTCACCGGCGAATCCCTCCCTCGAGGGCGCGGCGCGGGAGTCATCCCCGCCGGCGGCCGGCAAGGAGACGCCCGCGCCCCAGGTGCTGATCCGTGGCGACGAGGCTGCGGCGGGAGAGGAGTCGCCCGTGCTGGCAGCCTCGAGCCAACGGGCCGACACGAGGGGGGCGCCCTCAGGGCAGTCTTCGAGGGACAGCACGATGCCCCGGGCTCGAAGAAGCGCCGCGAGGAAGCGGAGCATGAGCGCTCGATCTGGGTAAGTATTTTGGACTTCGTTTTTGTCACGTGTTTGGTGGATTTCTCGATCCTGTTGTCCTCAACTCGCGTCTCTTGATTTCCAGCCCCGGGGCCGTCCCCAAAGATGCAGTGCAGCTTGCCCCGGCCAAGGCTCTCAAGACCGGGGCACGCAGCACGCCGCACACGGCGCCGCAGCCCCTGCCTGCCGTGAATCTCGAGGCGGCGGCCGCAAGGCTACGGGAGGCCATGGCTCGAGGGGCCCAGGCGGCGCAGCAAGCTCGGGCACAGGAGGGTGACGTCATTCAGAGCGACGCCGGCCAGAGCGGTGCCGAAGCGGCTGCTCAGGCTGCCGATGCCGAGGAGGCCGGTCAGGGCGGCGTGGTCGGCGCCACCCTGGCAACCGCAGAAGTCGAGGCCGGTCGGGGTGACGCGGCAAGCGCCGCCCGACCGGATACGGAGGAAGAAACTGGCGGGGGCGCACAAGAGCGCCCCACCGGCCAAGTAGAGGAGGACACCCTCGTCCCCGAGCCCTCGGGGGCCGAGGGCGAGGGCGTCGCAGAGGAGGCGGCGCAAGAGGCGCCGACGGTAGGAGTTTCGCTCCAGCCTCAACGCAGCCGATGGCTAGTTGTGGCTGCGGGGGGGGGGGGTATTTGCCCTTTGTACTTTTTTTGTACTATCTTCATGTCCAGTCTTGAACACCGCTGCGTCGGTAGTTCAGACTGCGGGGGTGGGGGTGTTGGCTTTCTTGTTGTCCAGTCTTGAACACCGCTGCGCCTGTTGTTCAGACTGCGGGGGGGGTGTTGGTGTATATGTGAGCCCATGTATAGAGGCCCATTTAGAGGCCTATGTATAGGATCTATATATCCCACCCTTCTACGGTTTGGAGGAATACAAGTCATTCTTCTCTCCTACAATTACCTTGGGCGCGACACTATTCGTAAGAGTATTTACTCCCCCGTTTAGGACACAGATGCAGTCAAACTTTTGAATCTTTGACAACCAATATCTTTTAAAAGATTTGGATTGGGAACATCATGATGTGAAACAACTCAAAACCCGAAGTGGACGGGGAAGGCATATGTCTTGCTCTTGGTCAGACAAGCCAATATTTATGACGTTTCACTCCAACAAGTAAACATTATTTGAATAAAATGAATTGTAATTTGTGCCATGTCTACAACATGACGATGCAGAAGATACAAATTCGAGTTAAGTCCGGTCTTCACTTTTTCAACAATTCACTTTTACTAACAATAAGCAACGACATCACCATGTGCAAACAACATAAATGCATGATAATAAGAGAACAACTTGTATAAGGGACTTTATATGACAACTAAAATTTCTTTGTCAAAACATTAATTAGCATAAAATAACTAGCATCCTACCTGTCTGCGATCAAAGAGGGCTGCAAGATTCAATCCTCGTGAAAGAATGATTAGGTCAAATGCATTAAGTGTCAGAGGACCTGCTTCATCATCGAAAGCATCCTCATCATCCTCCTGAAATCAGAGAGAACAAATTGAAAAAAAAAAAGATATAAATATGTACTAATAAGTACAAAGTACACCAGAGTTAACCTCAAAACACTGCTTTCTTATTAGTTTACTAAGTAGCACAATGGAACATAATTACATCAATAAAGTCACCCCACCTTTGTATTTCAACCAGATAATTTATCCATAACTAAACAACGGGAAAGAATGATCTGGCAAGTTCTGACAGGAATTCTGCCCACTGTAGCTATCAGGATGATAGTGGCAAACCAGGCAGCGAAGATACAGTCAATAATGTGCAAGGTGATTCCAAACACAAATGTATGCTCAGATGGAGTAGGAAGTTTTCCCCTACATGGGATCTTTCTTTTGCAGTGTGGCTGGGTGTTCCATTTGGGTACTGTGAGGGGTAGAGGGCTATTAATTATGACGTGTATGAAAAAACAAGACTGGGTGGGGTATGACGGCCCCAACCATTTTTCATTAAGAGGAAGCAACCGGCTTCCCGGTCGAGAAAACCACCCTGGCTGCGGCAGCGAGGGGGAATTTTTTTTACCCACAGGCGGAAATTCGCCCCACGCGGGGTTCGAACCCTAGACCTTTGGTGTAGACCTGTGGTGTGCCGCTAGAGTGCTTCGACCAGCTGGTCTAGCATCCTTTGGCGACATGTGTATGGAAACTCAAAATCTTGTTTCAAAATGCTATTACAAACAACTACACCATGGTAAAGAAATGAAGATGTCATTTAGGTGTTACTTCCTCCAGTCATTGTTTTAAAGGCGACAAGGCGACCTAAGGTGAGCTGGGTACATGCGGACGCCTAGGCGGCGCGGCGCCTAGACGACAAGGCGTGGCTGTAGCCCAAGGTGAGCAGATACACCTGGACGCCTAGGTGATGCCTTTAAAACACTGCTTCAGTTAATTAGCTTATGAACTCAAGATTTTGACTCTGTCCCCAGAAAAAATATCAATTTAAGAAATGGGAGGGAGCTGACATTGCAGATGGTGCAACTATTAGACATATTTGCTAATGAGATATGGAAATAAGAAAGAAAAGAAAGATGACTACTTTGAGATATCATATGAACGACAGCTGGACATTGAATAAAAATATTCTACAGGATTCCACGTAAAATAATTTGCCAGAAAATGAAAGCTATTCCTTACCCAAGCATAACATAAAGACAAAAAGTTAAAAACTGCTACCTTCTCATAAAAAATTAATAAAAAGAGGTTATATAAAGGCTTATCAATAATGGAATATACCAACTACTGAATAATGAGAAACTAAGGGGATTGAGGTTTATTTCTTTAATGAGCAAAGACACATTTCTGCACAGGTAGGGTTGCTAAAATAAGCCCAATTTGTCTCAAACTGTTTCTCTTTCAAGGTTATCTTCCATTCTTTTAGCAATATATATTGTGACAAGGATGACAGCCTGTGGGCAGAATATCTGACAATGTATTTTGGTCTTCTAACTGAATAATTGTGAACAAATACAAAACAACTATCTGATTGATTACTGCATCATCTAATAATTCTCTATGACTAAATAAATTACATAAGTACAAAGAACTCAAGAAAGCACTGGAGTGAATGGATAAATATGTATTGTATCACATAGCCTTTATCTTATGAGCAGGATTGGCAAGTGAAACATTTTGCCACGGTTCTACTGGAACCAAGTGATGATATTCGAGTACACTGCATACTATGCCTAAATGCAATCTATTCCCAGCCAAATTAATACGAGGTGAAGGTCTATACCTCAGGATTATCAAATGCTGCATTAACATCATCAAGGTTGACTTCTTCACTTTCTATTTCTTTGATAGGTTCGTAATTCTTCTGAAACCATTCATCATTTCTGATCTCTTCTATCCTGATTCGCTGTTCCAAGTCAGAAAGCATATCTAGTCAACAAACACCAATGATGATAGCAACCATCAAAGATTTGATGTACTTGTATAGTTGTACGTTATATGGAAGATCATCCCTTTTCATTTAACTTATAGTTGTCTTTATATATCTCCCAACTGCTATCTTAACTGAATCCAGTAAAAGAATATTACATATCTTTAGTGGAACGAAACCGAAGCAATTATAAATTCACACAATCAAGATGAAGTACCGAACGATATCTGCCAATGAGATCTAGCTTAACCGTATTAAGAAAAACCAAGAATTGGTTATTAGTTCAGTTTGTCAACTACTCTATAAATGGAGTATATAAATATGTATCTTTAATGATGTGAACTCCTATAAATGTCTGATTTGAATAAAATTGGCAACATACCAAACTGTAGTTGCACATTTACTCGAGCAAACCTTATGCCACGGTGCTAACATGTCAAAAATTACAACTTTAACATACAACAACAACAACATAGCCTTTAACATATTAAAGCACTGCAGTCTTAGCAAGTTTCTTCCATCTAAATAATTGTCAAGCTCAACTTACTGTATCTGGATTTGGATCAAGAATTCTACGAATCAGTGACTTTGCACCACCTGTAAACCAGGGTGGGAATGAATATTCTGCACTCTCAATCTGTATTAAGAAAAGAAAACAGTAAGATATAGGAATTCCATTCCACAGAACTGCCAGTTACCTAAGAAATTTCTTGTTAAAACCAAGACTGAAATATATATTTGGAAGGAAACTGAATACAAACTACAAAGGATGAAAGTAAAAAATAGCAATATACAGTTCAGCTTCAAAAGGCAACAAATACTCTTATAAAAGCATCTCTTCTAAAGAGCCAATGTTTATTTCCTTTGAATCTAAACATGCCAAGCTGTAGTTGTACTTCTTTACCTCCCTGTCTCTTTTTTTTTAATAAGTAGTACATGTAAAAACAATGTTAGATTAGTAGGTATTTAAGCTCATTTACCATTTACTTAGTCTATTTATTTATATAGTGACTGTGTGGTGGTGGAAAAGTTGGTATTATGTTACATTTCACATCCAAGCATGTCACAGGTTAGACTACTCAATTCAATATGCACTAATTTGGTAATCTCAGGGGTGTTTTTCATAAACTAGTACCACCCAGTCTGCTCAAACTCACTGTGAAAGTCTATGCAGATCAGTGCATACTGAGAAAATGTTATGGGTAGAAAGTAGTGTTCACGCCGTGAACAGTAATGGTCTGGGTTAGATTTGACATATAAAGATTCCATGCAGTGTTAACAAAAAGAATGTATATAATTCCTGTTTGCAGTTCCTAATCCATTATCCATATGTATTTCATCTCAAGAGAGGTGTTGATTTGGGGCAAACCTTTCCATAAAGGGTAGTCAAGTCTACTTCATCGAATGGAAGATAACCTGCTAACAGTACATATAAAATAACTCCACATGACCATGTATCAGCAAGTGCTCCATTATATCCTTTATGACTGAGAACCTGGTCCAGTAGATGAAATGAACATGTTGGCACAGTAAATACACAAGGGAATGTTTGTCATGTATAGGAAGCTGAGTTTATCATGAAAAGGATAAATAGTAATTAGTTATTCGTAATTGAAAGAGTCAAGTTTGGTGCAAAGACATGTACAGTTGAGCAAAGGTACAAGTTCTACACAGAAATCGCCAGCGGAATAGAAATTCTCATGCTCTCCTTTATTTGGTTAGTTCAGTATATAGATACAGGTATGGCTTTTGTTATTTCAGTGAATCGTCACTTGCACTCCGTACTTGCAGGTGATATGATTGAAATAAAACTATCATGACATGTTACAAAGCAGAATGGAATTTCATCATGCATGGTTCTTAAATGTTTGAGTATTCAAGTGCCATAGTTTTTTTTCTTTTTCTTTTTTTGTGTGTGTAATGAAAGGCATAATGAAGGTTCTTCACTGTTCACTCTATTAGCATTCGGTATCCACACATGAGAGCTACAAACATCTAATACGGAGAAGTTATATCTCAAAGCCACCACTTCGTTGCAAGGGTATGTTTAGCAATTGTTAAAAGAACTCATTGTATAATTCAGATAATGTACCTCTGGGGCAACATAATTCGGTGTTCCACATGTCGTACGTAGGAGGGAAGATCCCTGCAGTTGACCAAAAAGCAGCTTAAGAAGAGATCAAAAAGTGAAGTATGATAAAGCTTCAGAAAGATATACACCTGGGCAGGCCATGCACTCAGTCCAAAGTCTGAAATTTTAAGATTGCCCTGGGAATCAAGGAGGAGATTTTCGGGCTGCATGTGTGCAAAATGAGATTAACAAGTCCATGAATTAGCAAAATGAAGACTTAATCATTTTTCCAATTGAATGATCACCTTCAAATCTCGATGGTAGACTCCTTTGTTGTGACAAAAATCGACACCATCAATAAGCTGCTGGAAGTGTCTGCGTGCATCTGCTTCATTAAGTCTCCCATGACGAATCTGGAAACGGTATGTTTCACAGTATCATTAGATTTCTGTTTCTTGTAAATATATTGTTCAACCTGAACCTAAGTAAGATTAAAGTACATACAGAAAGTGTGCATACAAATCGAACTCCTTAGATTACTACAAACATGTAAGGGTATGGGTAACACATTCAAATGGAATTAGAATTGAATCCATAAATACCATCCAGAAGCGATGGAAATAGTAAACTATAATGACATGTTCTTTTCTGCAATTATAAATTAAAAAAACAAAGATTATTAAGGGAAATGCATGTCATCTTGATGTTTTTTCCCATGTCCAAGATATGTACTCCTCTTACAGAGAAAGCACAAGTGACTGATCGAACATCCAAGAAGGAATGTGACAGGCATATAATCTAAACAGCAAACATATGGATCATACTTATTTTGCATAGGTCATATCGAAAAGTCAAAGAGTGAAAAAGACAGTTATCAATAACAACAGCAGTCTTACAATTTTATCAAATAGTTCGCCGCCAGTGATGAACTCCAGGATTATAAATATCTTCTTCCGGCTTGCCAGAACCTGAACATAACAGAACGGACAGCAAGGGTACTTTAAAGACGACAAGTGGTGAGAAAGAAGTTAAACAGTGGTTTATAGGAAGAGAAAGATAAGTGTACCTCGTGTAGCCTAACAACATTGGGATGCCTGACAAGCTTCATTATAGATATCTCCCTCTTAATCTGCATAAAAGGATTATGTGTACGCAGGTTAGTCACGCAAGGACATGTATCATTTCAGCTAGCTTGTGCAGCTGAACACCACAAAGCTAGTACAGCTATTACCTGTTTAGAAAATATTGCAATCCACATCATTAAACTTGGCACAGAAATTTATTTATTTATTGAATGAAAGAAGAAGCCATGGCAGAAACAGTTAACGAAGATTGGATGCACATCCTTTGAAAGCGAGGAGAAATTCGTCCACTTAAACGACACGGGAAGGATCAAACTAGCA
The DNA here is from genome assembly GCF_016808335.1 of Panicum virgatum. Classification (NCBI taxonomy): domain Eukaryota; kingdom Viridiplantae; phylum Streptophyta; class Magnoliopsida; order Poales; family Poaceae; genus Panicum; species Panicum virgatum. The sequence continues at coordinate 31,425,410 of NC_053140.1, read as the reverse complement.
ATAACTCGATCCATTGAGCTATTATCCTTTGATACAGAAGAAAAACGGATTGGTCGTCTTAAACGCAAACCAAATCCACAACACGAACCTACCGAGCGCGGAATCACGGAGCAACGGAATGCCGAGCCATCCCGACAACATTATCTATTTTGGGGAATCAAGAGCAGGAGCTCCCAATCCTCGACCAACCCCCAATCAACTGGATAAGGCTAGTGATGGGAACCGAATAATCCGACCAGCGGACCCTAGCACGTGCACGAGAGGGAGTAGAACCGAAGGGAGGAGCTCGAGCGGGTCACCTGTTCGGCCATCCTGTGCTTGAGGATGGAGGAGCGGTCGAGCACCTTCATGGCGACGCTCTCCCCGGTCTCGGTGTTCTGCGCGAACTTGACCTTGGCGAAGGTGCCCTCCCCGATGGTCCGGCCGACCTCGTACTTGCCCACCCGCCGCAGCGCCCCGCCGCCGCCGCCGCCGCCTCCCCCCACCATCTCCGCGGCCTCCCTTCCTCCTCCGTGCGGCGAAGAGTCGCGAGCCCGGTGCGGAGTGTCGCGCCGCCGCCGACGGAGCTGGGGACCGAGCTGCTCAGGCGGTCGACGACGCCATTGATGGGAGCGAGAGATTTCGGGCAGAGCAAAGCCTGCGTGTGAAGCGGAGAAGCCTCCTTTTTGAATGGGGAATTTACAATTTCTGTGGGCAGGCAGGCAAGCAGTGGCAGCTGGTTGAAGTTTTGTGCTAGTGGAGTGGGAGTTGGCTTTTGGAGCAAAATCCGAGGGCGGAGGGGTGTTTCGCCTTTCGTGGAGCAGGTGCGTTGGTACGGCCCGCTTCTTTTTGAAAAAACAAAAAAGAAGGGAATTTTATTTTTTTGGCGAGGAAAAAGCAGGGAATTGAATCGGGAGAGATACATCGATTAATATTTCTGGTGGGCGAAAGCGTTTTGCGCGCGGTAAGAAAAATCAAATCGAGTGAAACGCGACGGAATTCATTGTGTTGTTGAAAAGAATGCATTGCCTAGCGTCACGAGTTCACAATCACATCAAGACGACTCCTCGGTTGCGTTTCGTCAAAGGGGGCACCTTATTTTCAAAAGAATGTTGAAGTGATTTCCGTTTCGTGGTCTCCAGCTTTTTCCACTTCGTTTGGAGTCATCCACAAAGCTAGTGGCACTTGCATTTGTGTCCCCAGACTTAGGCTTATCCATTTGTTTACACTTTGAGCCATTGGCATTTTTACACCTAGTTTAAACGTTTGTTACCGTTAGCATCATTAAAAAAGGCTTGATGAAAAAGACGCGTGTTTGTGACGAGAGAAATAGCTTCTAACAGTTCCTTCGAATTTGAGTCCGTGACGCATGGATCTGATCCCATGTAACTGGATACCCCCTTTAATCAGTACTACGAGACCGAAACTTGCAACACTAGATATTTAACTCAGTACTAAAGCCTATTGTTAGTACCGGCTGTAACGCAAGCTGGCGACCACTTTAATACCGGCCAGTCTTTCCCGCCTGTATTAAACGGCTTCTTCCCTTTTCTTTCTCCAAATTTAGTTTTATTTTATTTATTTATTGTTGTTTATTGTTGCAGAATTGTTATGCGTACTTGAGCTATATTATACTATACGTGCATTAGTCACAATCGAGCTAGAGTAATATATAAAAATAAATAAATATCACGATCAATCATGTATAACAATTATTATAGCGATTATAAACTAAATTGCCAACTAACTACATCTAAAAAAATTAAATTATTACATGTGCAAAAATTATTATAATAATAAAAACTAAATCACATGCTAACTGCATCTAAAAATTTTAATTATCATATGTGTTATAATAATTATAAAAATAATAAAATAAATTATAGGCCGACTACATATAAAAAATTAATTATCACATGTATAACAATTATAAACACAATCACATGCTAACTACATCTAAAAGTATTTAATTATTGCAGTGCAAGAATTATTATTATAATAATAAACTAATTACCGGTTAACTATATGTAAAAAAAATACACTAAATCAGCTGCTGACTACATCTATAGCTAACTTATGGAGAAAATTGCTAACCTATCTTAAAAAAACTGTAAAAATTTTCCTCCTCTCCCCTCACTCGGTAGCCATCTCGGGGAGGGGCGGTCTGGTATAGACAAAGGCATTAGTACCCACGACCCAAGCCGGTATAATGCTTAATTATTAGTACCGAGTCGTGGCATGACACGGTACTAATATCTGTTGTAGTACTAACTCCCTGACGACTATTGGTACCAGATTATGGCTGCACCCGGTAGGCCGGTACTAATAACTGAGCATTAGTACCGAACCGTGCCACCACCCAGTACCAATATCTCCCTCTTGGGGGCCGGCCATTGCATTAGTACCGGCTGCAATTGTAGCTAGTATATTTGGCCTGGATGAAGGACATGTTCTCTAGTACGGTAAACCCAAAACGGGTAAACCCTAGGGAGCCCATGTTAGAGAAGCCTCGTTGGTGCTTTGGGGAGGAGCAGCTCGTTGTAAGTTAACCACAATCCATAGCAAAGGTTAGTCAATTTTTAATGTTTGTCAAGTACTTTGATGATCGTTAATAGTTCCAAAACATTTTTGGAACATGTTGGTTTGCAAGTTTATAGAACACATATTCAAAAATAAAATATATGTTCATATGGAATTGATTAATATGAGAAATGTAGCTCTTGAGAGTTCTATAACTCAGTAGTTGATCATATTTATATTTTAAGTTATTTAAGATCTTCTAAATAATCTTCTAAAATTTTGGACAAAATGATCTAAACATAAGTGTTCGCTTGTGCTTCTTGCAGCTGCTTAGGCGGAAGCTATACAGCAGTTCGATTGATGCAGCAGCAGCCTCTCGTTGTTGGCTGCAGGCTGCCTGTAACGGCTGTTGCAGCCTAATGCACCAGCTAGCATTGCATCTGATGTGCCCAACAGCCTTTGGTCTGTTTGGCATGGTTTATTTTAGCTTGTGCTTTACCTGTTTTATGCAAATCGAGATACTGTAATGTGAAGTTATTTTATAATAAACCTGTGCTAAAATGGACTAAAATTCAGATAAAGCTAGCTTTTTTTTTTGCTTCACCAGATTTGGCTTCACTAGTGTAGTTGTTTTGGGTAAAGCCGTGCCGATGCAAACTGCCCCTTGTAAGTCCATTGCCACCAGCAATGTTGTTAGGAAACATAGGAAGCCGAGGCTTCATTTGAAGAATTAGGTTGCTGGTTCGAGTCATACAAACCATGGGCACGTCATGTTTCATATTTCGCGGAAAAATACCCAATCATTTTCTTCATGGCAAGATTTCTTTTACTTCATTTTTTAAATCTGTGATATCAAAATATAATTATTTTTAAAGCCAGCGCCATTAATATACCCAGTGAACATCTGTCTCTCTATTCACATATTTTTACCAAATATGTCGTTCAAAAGAATTTTTTTACCAAATATGTAGCTGATGTGCTGAATCCTAGATGCAAAATTTCAATATTTCATATTGCACCACGGCAAGCACCTTTTTAAATCAGTACAACTGTACAAGCTACCATGGTCACTCGAAAAAAAATAATTTGCTACTGGTACGCTTACCAACCCTAGCGTTCCACTTCCCTACCAAGTTGAAGAGGGGCACTCTACTACTCGAGTGCTTGCTTTCAGAACCATACCATGTATCTTGCCGGCCGGGTCATCGTTCTAGGCACCCCTGGTTACCACATATGCATAGAAGTAGAAAAGAAAAAAAATAAAACAAACCAGTCAGTATATTGGAGATGAGGTAGAATAGAGAAAATGTTAGATCTGCGGCACCACCAAGTTTGAATATCAGAAATGATGAAACGGTTGGACACATGTAGAGTTCAACAGTCAAAACAATAACATGCGAAATTTTTTGTTAATCTTTTTCAAATGAAACAAGCATATCATCTGAGCGTTTTCTAAGAATCCAAGAGGGAAGTTGTTGGTCCAGGACACTGTACTGTGCACCAAGGCCCTTTGGTTTAGTCCGTAGCACACCTATTACAAAGTTTGACCAACAATTAGGAGTACTAAATGAAGACAGTTTGCAAAACTAACTCCACAATTATGTGTTACTTCGCGAGACGAATCTAATAAGGTCTTTGACCACACGATTACAGGATTATTACTGTAGCATTACTGTAGCCAATTACAAATTTTTTAAGCTCATTAGATTCGTCACGCAAAGTTGCACCCATCTGTGAAAAGATTTTGCAAATAGACTTCGTTTAAGCCTCCATGCATTGAAAGATTCCATGGTTACTGTTTATATCACGGATGAACCAAACGGGCCCAACTCGTGCCTCAGAATCTTGAGTTAATTCTCTGGATGCCATCAAAATTTAAGACAATCCCCTCAATGCTATTAAAATTTAAGCCATTCTTTCATTGCCACTGAAATTTTATTTTAATCCCCTCAGTGCCATTTCCGTTAGTTTGCAAGCGGAAACCGTGAAAATATTGTACCAAACGTTGAAGTCCGATCTGTCCAATTTTTTTGTTCCGTTTGTAACCCTATCCCAACTCCCAACCCCACCTCAGCTCCCTCCCCACCCCCCACGCGCGCGCCGCCAGGAGGGCGCACGAGGGCGGACCAGCGCCCCTGCCGCCACCCGCGCGGCTCCCAGACTCCCGGCGGGTCCTCAAGCCCACGAACCGCCTAACGGAGCAGGTGCCCACGCGGCGGCGCCCCCTGCTTGGCGCGTGGGTGCCCTAGCGGCTCCCCTGCTCGACGTCCGCGCGGAGGCGCCCTGGGCCCTGGAGTGGGGGAGGGAGAGGGGGCCGTTGGCGCCCCTGCTCGGCGCCCGCGCGGGAGGCGCCCTGGGCGCTGGCCGACCGACTCGCCCGGGAGGCCAGGTCCCGTCCGTCCCTGCCATCGGGCTGCCACGCCGACGTCCCCAGGGTCGCGCCGCTCCTCCACCATGCCATGGACGAGCACAATGCGTCTTGTGTAGCAGCTTTCGATCTCCTCTCTCGCCTTCGCCGCCCGCCGGCTTGTCACTGTCGGTCGGTCTACCATGTGCCGGTCTTGCCATGCCAAGAAAATTCGTGCACGTGTATGATTGCTAACAAAGACACAGTGGCAAGAGAACGACCCCGCGCAGGACCACGGGAGTGGCGCCGCCGTCCATGTCTCGCAAGGGCACTAACGTCTTGTTGTCCTTGTTTAACAGTCATTCTAACAGCAGATTCACGGAATAACATTGAAGAGATTGAAGTAAAATTTCAATAACAATGAAGGGATGACCTAAATTTTGATGGCATTCAGAGAATTAACTCCAGAATCTCAAATCTAAAGTAACAAACCGCTCGGGGAAGGCGCGGGGCCAGCCCGGTCACGTCGCCCACAAATCCCGGTCCCTGCGATGCCCATCGTCCGCCTCGTACTGGTTTGCCGCCCGGCTGGACGGACGATTTTGGCGGCCCACGCAGCTGTCTGCTTGCCTGCGTGTCCCGGCCCGTGATTGCTGCGGTGGCCCTATCAGTTTCCTGCTGGCTGCTGGGCACGCAACTGCCTGCCTTCCTACGTGCCGCTGCAAGCGGCCGGCTGCCCGCCTACGCAGCTGCTTGTGTAGCGCCGCCTCATCCCTTCATCACTGACAGCAGTGCATCACGGGGTGGCTCCATTTCATAGATAAAAATATTGATTGGATTTCATATATCAATTCTGGTGCACGCAAATATAAAAAAATCTTGCATGCACAAAATACTAAATAAAGTTTATTTTCAAAATCTTTTCAAAAAAGAATGCAATTTTTCGTGACGAATCTAATGATGGTAATTAATCGATGATTGACTACAATGATGCTACAATACCCATCCTCTAATTACGCGGTCAAAGGCCTCATTAGATTCTTTAGGGTTTCTAGCGCAGTGGTCCTTGAGTTGGTTTTGTAAACTGACTTAGTTTGACACCGTAATTAATGGTCAAAGCGTTATTTCCTAGCATTCTAAGAAACCAAACGGGTCAAAGTAACAATAAAAACTATGCTATCGAGCAGCCATTTCGTATCAATGTTATGCATTATTTGCTCGACTAATAAATTCTGTTAAACAAATATTATCTAATAAATGATAATTCAGAATGCTAATTTAAAATATTTTTTAGTAAGAAACGACAACGCGCGCATGGGCGCGCGTGAATCCCTAGTAGTCAGGAGAAGCGGCCCCGACGGCGGAAGTGGTGGGACCAACCTTGTATGCCCGAACGCTGAACTGAAGCACTTCATGGGCCGGGCCGTAAGTTCAAAAAAACATCATGGGCCGGGCCGGCACCCTTCCTTGGAAAAAAGCACGCGCACCCACACCCGACGTCCACTCCGCTCCCGGTCCCGCCCCAGGCTCCGCCGCCGCCGGCCGACGTCGCCTCCTCCTCGGCGGATCTGCACGGCGGCGCACCAGGGACGGCTCACCGGCCCTCCTTTCGCCGCCGACGAGCTGGCGCCCCCCTAGGCGAGGCGGTACCACGCCGCCCAGCGCATAAGCGCGCCTAGGCGAGCGCGGATCAACGCCTTGGTACACGGCATGCACGACATTGGTCTCTCCGCCCGCGCCGCCGGCGCGTCCTCTTCCTCCTCCCCGGCCGCGGCCGGGGACGACGACGACAAGCCCAAGACCCGGAAAGCACACCCCGCCTTCGTTGCCGCCGCCTACGCGCGCCTCCACTACTCCCATCGCGCCGCCGTCGCCCTGTTCCTCCTCCTCGCCGTCGCGGTCGCCGCCTTCCTGGCGGGCCGCTCCTGCCCCAGCATCGATTGCGCGACGCCGCGCCTCTATGCGCGCTTCCTCGCCCACCCCGATGCAGCCGCCGCCTCCGATTTTGGCTCCCTCGGCGTCCCGTGGTGTAAGCACTCGCGCCGCTAATGTTTCCTTTCTTACTGTAATATAGATCTGTTTCCTTTCTTCAAGCTCTTTGGATCTTCGTGCTTTGCCCAACTGATCGATTCGTCTGGGAAAAAATAACCTTCTCAATGAAGTAACATGAATTTGCGGCTTCATAGATTCAACTGAAATCCTGCCTGATATTATCGTTTGAAGCGTCACCTTTTGCATTGGCAAATTTATTAGTTTTGTAATTTGTAGGGGTCAAGTGGTTACGAAATACCCACTGTTTAGTTCTTTAAATGTTCTATACATTATCCGATAACTATTTTTAATCCACTGTTCCATTCCTTTGTTGGTTACGAAATACCCACTGTTTAGTTCTTTAAATGTCCTAAACATTATCCGATAACTATTTTTAATCCACTGTTCCATTCCTTTGTGTTCCTCCAGAAATAGACAACCTTGTTGGCAGTAATGAACTGTTATCTATGTTGAATAGGTTGCTGCTGCAGTATGCCTGTATAGGTTATCAACAGTGGGCACATGTTTCTGTGTGCATTGTGAAGTGAGTTTTTCTTTGGAAGTCATTGTCCACCGTTGCCTTCTTGGTTGCAAACTTACTTGATGCATAGACTTGCATTATATGGAATGAAATTAATAATTGTACTATCTTATCCGGTTTTTGTGAAGTGAGCTTTTCTTTGCAAGAAGTTGCCCACTGTTGCCTTCTTGGTTGAAAATTTTGCTTGATGCATTGACTTGCATTAGATAGAATGAAATTAATCATTAGACTATCTTATCCCTTTTTTTTTCCTTCACAAAAGGCAGATCAAAAACAGGGAAGACAGTGGAATGGACTTATAAGGACCTACTTAACGGATTGGAAGAATTTGTGCCAATATATGAGACCCGCCCCATCAAGAATAACATGTATGGAATGGGCTTTGACCACAGCTTTGGGCTTTGGTTTATGGCTCGCTGGCTTAAACCGGATCTGATGATTGAGAGTGGTGCTTTCAAGGGGCACTCTACTTGGGTCTTGCGGCAGGCCATGCCAAATACTAGGATTATATCACTCTCCCCAAGACACCCTGAGAAATATATTAAGAAGGGACCTGCATATGTTGATGGTAACTGTACTTATCTTGCTGGGAAGGATTTTGTCGATTTTGGAAGCGTTGATTGGGAAAAACTATTGAGAAATCATGGTATTTCTGATCCCAGTAAGGTGCTTGTTTTCTTTGATGACCACCAAAGTGAGTTGAAAAGGTAAATTCTGTTCATAGAGCTTTTCTGTTGGTTTTTTTTTTGTTTTGATCTTGGTAAACTGTTATTCTTGTTCCATGTACCATGATTAATTGTGTTCTCATTGTTCACCAAATCATAAGCATCGAAATGACTACAAATCAAACAGTTAAAATGTTTAATACTGTTATTTAAAATTATTATGGGTAGGTTAAAGCAGGCACTAAAAGCTGGATTTCGGCATCTCATATTTGAGGACAACTATGATACTGGTACAGGTGACCATTATTCCTTGAGACAGATCTGTGATCAATTCTACATCAGAGGTTTGTGGCTTGTCACCTTCTTAGATTTCTTGTGATAAAAGTATAAATCTAAAAGAAGGTTGTGCGTCCAGGTGGTGGACATAGCTGCTTCTGGGATAGTGATGAAGCAAGATTTAGATTGAAACGGAAGAAGCTTTGGGAGAAGGCCGTTGAGACAGCTGATTTATGTGGAAACGATGATGCATGGTGGGGTGTTAGGGGCTACATGCGAGACAATTTCAACCATAGCAATAAGGTCATTTCATACAAAGAGCATTTCCAGAACAGTAGGCTTGTTGAATCTGTGTTAGATTTGTATTGGGAGCTTCCTCCTGTTGCTGGTCCATCGTTAACACATCAAACAAGGTATGACCCAGCACGTGCAGCTGACCCTATTATCGAAGATGGTCGCTATGGCTTGTTTCGAAGAACGGGTCTAGAAAGATTGGATGCATCAGTGTTCAACGGTTACACTCAGATGGCATATGTTGAGATATCAGGCTCAACATTGAACATAGACGACGTTTAAAGATTTTGCCTGGTGGCCTTATTTTCTTATTGATAAGTAGAAATGTTGATAGGCTTTTGTACAACACTGGTGCACTGTCATGCTTACGTGGTTCCTTGTGGTGCCTTTTAGATGTGTGCCAAATTAACGAAGGGCTGTATTTCATGGGTGAGGTATCCTTTTCTGTGAATTAATGACAAGGATTAATTGAGTACCTTCGCTACACTAAAATCCAAGGTTGAAAAAAATGACCTGTGTGCTCTTTTTGTACGTGTATATTGTTCAGAAGTCACCAGCAGCAATGCAAAATCAACATAATTTCAGCTAAAAAGATGAGAATAGAACTTCTAAAACTATAGATTCAGGAAGTTCAACCGGATTTTAATTGTTATTTTTACTATAGTCCTAAATGTTACTCGAGTAAAAAAAAAAATTTACTCGGTTCTTGTTAGTGTCAAATTCTGTGTACGCCGGCCAAAATCTTATGTGCGACCGTACAAAATTCTTAGATGATGCGTGTGTGCGCGCGGTTCATCCTCACCGGCTGCGATCGCTAGAATCTGCTGCCGTCGGGTTAGGGGTTAGAGTTGCTGGGTGGGTCCATAACTGGCGACCTTAGAGGGAGGGGGTGGGGCGGCGCCAGCCCGACGGTGGTGGCCGGTTGCCTGGCGGTGAGGCCAGGCGGCGAGGGCGCCGTCGGAATAGGCGGGGTCGGACATCCGGCGGCCTATGCCCATGGCGGGGGTTGAGGACGTCGGAGTGGTTTGAAGGGCCAGTGGAGGAGGCACGAGCGGTTGGTGGGCGGGGAGGTTGCTGCCGACCGCGAAGGTAGAAGCAAGCGGCGGATGTGCGAATTCAGTAGAAGATTGGAGGAGGAAGATGAACAGTACAAGGAGAGTTAGTTTGCTGCGAACGATAAACACAAGCTCGCCGGGGGCTACGCACGCGCTTAGCGAGACAAAACCATCATTTGTTTGGCTTCTCGCGCCAATCGCTCCCTTGGAGGGAGCCTCTCCTATCAATCACGGTTGTATGCATAGGGAATTTTTTCTATTTTAACCTTTTTTTATTATTTTAAAAATAGCTCGTACCAACTTTTATTTGATCCTTTTGATCGCGCCACGCGTAATGTGGCGCGACAGGACAACGCTGTCGCTAGCTGCCATGCTGGCTAAGGCGGCCAGCTTGACTGGAGCCAGCTTGCTTGTCGCGAATGCAGGTTCAATGACATTGCCACGGTGGCATTCCCATGACATTGACATGTGGGATCGGGCCGGATTGGGTCCCACGCGTCAGGGACTCAATGTTACGGGAATTTCACCATGGCAATGTCACTTAATCTCAATCCGTTTGTCACGCCGCGCGAGATAGCGCAACAAGGTTGTCACGCCGCTTGAGGTAGCACGAAAAACCTGTTATCCAGGTGGTGTCCGGTATCCCTCCCCAGCGACATTCACGTACGCTGAAAGTAAGGATAATAGAAATAGGCGCCGTTCATATGAGATGGTCCGGCTGGGCTGGATGGGCTGATCAGCCCAGCCGAGCCCATCCAGCCCAGCCGAACGGTTGCTGAACGAGGACAGAAGACGCTGTTTCTGTGTAAAAAAAACAGTCTGGTATCCTTTCCCCACCGCACGGCCGGCACTAGTTCCAATCCAGCAGCAACAGTACCATTTCAGCTGGCACTGTTCCTACCATCCAGCCCAGCCATTCAGCTGGCTCAACCCAGCCAACCGAACGGGGCGATAGCTGGCAGCCAGCACATAAGCATGCCACGTCACTCAATGCCTGCGGCAAAAGGATAATCATATAATAGCATGCTCACTGCCTATAGAATACATGCTGCCCGCTTTTTGCGCTGAGACATTTCCTCGGTTATGCTGCTCTACGCCGGCGAGTAAGTAGTCGCCTGCCCCTCTCTCTCTTCCTTTTTCTCTTCCAGTTAGGATTTTTGTGACATGAACAGCTATTTAGCCTGCTGACTAGGACCTAGTCCATCACTCCCTCTCCGCCGCCGCCGCCGCTGCTTCCGCTGCAATTTGCGATCCCTTTTTCTCTGCTACTTCTTCCGCATCTCTGCAGGTAGGACCATTGGGAAGGGAGAGAGGAAAAGGAACTACACTTGTTATAGGGTATGAATCCATCTGGAAGCTCAATTCTGCACGAGGAAGAGGGAAAAAAATATTATGAAGATGATGAGTTGATAAAAGCACTGTATGGGCTGTCTTTAGATCCAAGGTGGAAAAGTGAGGGGGGCTTTAAGAATGGTTTTTGTTCTCTTTGGAAAATATACTTGCTTCAAAGCTACCACGTTGTGTTCTTACTGCTATTCCACACATTGAATCTAGGGTGAGACATTTTAGGACAAAGTATGGTGCCATTGATGTCATGCTAGCCAAAAGTGGGTTTAATTGGGATGAGAACAGAAAAATGATGCAATAATATGAGAAGCAGCAATACAATACGCACTATAAGGTAAATCACTTCAACATGCTTGGGTGACTATAATTTATTTGTTAAGAAACAAAAGGGCATGTATGCAGTAGCACATACCTGGATTTATTCATGTGCTTGGACATGTTCATGTTATTTGTGCTGCTGGTCCAAATTTAGGAGGTCCCAACACCTACTTTGGTCCAGATTTAGGAGTCCACAACACCTGCTGTTGGTCCAAATTTGCTCTTTCATGTTACTAGTTGTGATCTATCTGATCTGGCAGTCATTGATCAGTCATGCATTAAAACAGCTAACTAGCTCATTGGTTTCTTGCATAGTGTGAGTTTTTGAATCGCAGAAGTGCATATGCATTGGACCTAGCTTATGTGTATAGTATGGACAGACCATTTGACTGACTTTTACTGTCTCAGTGTGATATTGTTTGTTTACACCACCATCTGCATATCAGTAGTATGTTCATTTTCATTTTGAACATTCACGTATCCTCTTTGCACGGATATTTGTATTTTGTTCTTCGTTAGATGAGGCTCAAAGGGAAGAAGTGTTTTTGCAAAAAAAATGTTCTAACTATCAGATTTTTCACTTAAGTATCTCAGAAGCATTTGGTGAAGTCATCATGAGATCAACTTCTAAAATTGTTCATTTAAAATTCTAAATCCACGCAATATTTTTGTATCACGGATAATCGTTCTAAGAAGTGTCATATGAAGTTCTAGAAGTCCAGTAATGAACATTTTTTATTTTATTTTATTTTATCAAACTTCTTACACTATTGGTTTTGAATTTATCCATGAAAAGTTTTGATATCGATGGATGCTTTGTATCATATGTGTTGGTTCTGGAAGGCTAGTCCAAAGCCCGCTGCCCATCCATAATTATCAAGCAGGTGTTACCGTAGTTCCCAGCCAAACGATGTTAAGGGAATGTAAAACGTTACCCATGCTTAAAGTTTTCTTCTGGCTCCTTAAAGACAGGCTCAATATGCGTAATTTGCTAAGGAGAAAATGTATATGCTTCTTCAATCATATATTCATATAAAAATGTGGAGGAAACTCTGGACCATCTTTTCATCTCTTGCCCTTTTCCTCGTGTCTGCCGGTTATTTAGGGAAAACATTCGGAGGAAATATGAAACCCCCATAAAAAATTATAGTTACAAGTGTTCAAAAAATTTCAAGCGATGCACATCCATAGTGCATCATTAGGTGTGCTTTGTATCAAAAGTTGAGATGCAAAGTCATTTTGCAAAATTTCATATGAAAATAACAAATTTCATATGCAAGTGCACTACAAGACAAAATTGTCTTCTAGTGCTTTATGCACTTTGAGTTTGTCATTTTTATTTGAATTTTTCTAGATTGAGTTTGCATCTCAACTTTTGATGCATAGTACATCTAATGATGCACTATGGATGTGCATTGTTTGAAATTTTTTGATACTTCCAACTATAATTTTTTAAAGGGTTTTCACGTTTTCACCGAGCTTCCAATTGGTGAATTGGTTATAGGAAGTGCGCGCTAGCACGCTTCATACGGTGGTTTGCACTGAATATTTCCCGATTATTTTGCATCCACCACCAACTTCTTCTTTTGAAGCATCTGCGTGCATTGGCTAGGAAGACTATAATATACTATAATATAAGAAATTCCAGAACAAAAGCAAAGAAGAGACCCCTCTCTCCCTGGGCTCAACTGATTCGGCGGACGCATTTCAGTAAAGAGGCCCATCAGGTTTCGGCCTGTTGGGCCATATAGGCGCTGATAACGCACGCCGGGTGGGCTGGACGTTGCAACTTGTTCCATGGTTATTCAACACGTCGTCGTCCTATTCTTCTCCTCCCCGGTTCCTATACAAACTGCATAGGCTCCTTTTGTAAGTATATAGCAACTTGCATGTAGGACCGGGTTAACGCGCGACCTATCACACGATAGGTCAGCGCACGACCCCTCGTCATCCTTTGGATTTAGCGAACGCCTTTCTCCTCGCATGTCACTTTCAAACTACAGTACAAAGGATTCCACCTAGTTTTTTTACATGTAGCTTCTTCGAATAAATGTTTTATCTCATTCATATGATATCCGTTTTGAATACCGATTACACCCTTATGTTCTACGTGATAAGACGAATAAAATTAGATCTCACTTGTATATATTTTAGAGATGTTTTGCACTAGCACCAAATTGCTATTTGTTATACACATAAATTGCCAAAAAAACTAAAGGTTTCATACACATGAGTTACTACACATATAACATATAAGTTGCTGCAAAGAATATTTATAAACTATTATAGAAAAGTTGTCACAAAAATATGATCTGTTTAGACATAATGCCACAAATATAATATATAAGTTATTGTAAACGAAATCTAACATACATTTAAACACATAAAGTTGATACAAAACAAAAATTGTTACACACAAAAATTATTACCACATTAAGTCGATACACATAATTAAATTGCTAAAAAAAGCAGATCGTCACATAAGTTGTCATAAAAAAGAAGTACAGACCACGTGAGCGAGTTTAGGTCAAATTAAGATCACTTACACATACGGGATGGATCTCAAAGTGGAAGGACATAAAGAATGAATGAATGACGGCTAGAGGGAACGTGCAGGTCACGTGGAGATTGTATGAAGGCGTTGAACCATGACCATACACATGAGTTGCCACTATACACATACTAGCAACTTATATATGTATATTGTAGCAACTTCTTCAATAACCTTCAAATTTAAATTTACACATAAGTTGCTACTAATGCAAAATATCATCAAAATATATACAAGTGGTATCTAGTTTTGTTCGTCTTGTCGTTTAGAACACAACAGTGAAATAGGTTGTCAAAACAGAGATCGTATGAAAGAGATAAAATATTTTTTAACCTGATTTTTTTTTGTGTTTAAAAAACTTCGAAATCTATTGTACAAGGGTGAACAACATGCAGGGTTCTTTTTACCGACCGGACACCCCAAATCGCCGGCCACTGGTTCCGGTTTACCGGACCGGTTTGACCGGTTACCGGTAGAAACCGGTCAAATTCAAATTTGAATTCAAAAAACTCAGTTCAACCGCTTCGTACCGGTATACCGACCGGTTAGACCGGTTTACCGGTCGGTTTGCCCGGTTTACCGGCCGGTTTGACTGGTTTGAATTCAAATCCAAATTTAAAATCGCATGTGTAACCGGTATACCGGCCGGTTAGACCGGTTTACCGGCCGGTTTGACCGGTTTACCAAGTGGGTCTTAATGGACCGTCTCATTTTTTTCTTTTTCTTTATTGTTTTAACTTTAAATGCCCGAAAAGTATATTAAACGAACGAATTTTTGAGAAAATTTGACACCATTAAATTCATCGCACCTTAAAGTATTTTTAGGAATTTTTCATTTTTTTAATTCAAATTTTAATTTTGAATTTTGGTCGGTTAGGTACCGGCCGGAACCGGAACCGGTCCGGACCGGTTTGACCGATAACCGGTCAAACCGGACCGGTTCCCACTGGTTAGGTGAACCTAGACAACATGGAAGGGGGTGTACCTGTCACGAGGGTGGGCGCAGGTCACGTTCCACGAGGTCAGAAGAGGATGCGAATGTGAGAGATGTGGGCCATGATATTTTAATAGGCCGTACGCAGGCCGAACAGGTGGCGCAATCGCCTCAAGTAGCGACTAGTCGGCGGTTAGATTTTTCCTTGCATGTACGTAAATATCCTGGGGAACACGATCTTCTCTGATTTGTTTAGTGCCACCCACCTTTCTCCATCTGACAAAACGCCACTCGATCGATAATCATGTGGTGGCAAGTGGCAACCACAAATTAAGCCATCCAACGCATGCAAGGGGGGCGACTACTAGTCTGCTATATTTGTTGGCTCGCTCGTTAGCCAGCAACGTCGCCATCCACCAGCTCAGCTGCTGATCGACGGGCGGGTCCCATCAACAAATGACGACAGAGAGGTACAGCGCTCATCAATCAGATGTTGTTGCTGTGTGAGGGAGTGAGAGAGACCACTGATGATGCAGTAACCTACCAAGCACAAAGGTTTGACTTCACTGGAGGTGACGCAAGCCGCAGAACCGGCAATGGATCATGATTTTTAAAAAAAATCTTACTATTTTGGAATATTAAATAAAATTTATTTATAAATTTTTTTTGTCCGGATAGATTGTAAATCGCGAGATGAATTTAATGAGTCTAATTAATCTATAATTAGCGAGTGGTCATTGTATCATCACTGTTACAAATTATGAATTAAGTGGATTCATTAGATTCGTCTCGCGATTTACAACCCACCTATTTAAAAAATTTATAATCGAATTTTATTTAATACTCCATGCATGTGTTCAAATATTCGATGTGACGGGTTTTAGATTAATTTTTTTTATCTAAACACGACTAATGCTATCTTTACAATCCGGCTTGATTCTTATATATTTTAAACTTAAAATTATATATATAAGATAAATTTCAAGGCCTATTTTAAAACTTAAAATTATATATATAAGATAAATTTCAAGGCCTTTACCACGCCTCGTGGCAACTAGTCTAGTTGGCAGCAAAACGTCCCATTTTTTCATGCTGTATAGGAAATAATTAGGAAACACACAAAAACACGAAACAAAACGCTCGCGACGGCCCCCGCACCCTTCTCTTCCTCCTCCCAACTTGCTTTGTCTCTCACGTGGCCGGGGCGGCCAAGTCGGGGGCCCTCAACCTATCGGCCCAATGCGACCCACCACCAAGAGACGCGATCGAGACACGAGCAGAGTGGTGTGGTTCCGGCGGATCTGATGGATGAGACGGTGCGCCATGCATCAGAAAGTTGTCGAGATTACCTGATGTTTGGATATAAGCAAGTGTTAATATTTAAAAATGTTGAAATTTAGCACTAGTCTACCAAAATAGGAGTGCTAACATATATGATGGACTAAATTTTTGACAAGATTCAAAAACTTTAGCAAAAATATGAATGTTAATATGTGCTAAAATTTAGCACACAACTTTAATTCATCCAAATAGGGCCTAAATTTGGTTGTCAACACATACGTCTCTCTCGATTGGCATGCATGATGCCCATCCTGTATCCATGGAAATGCTAGCACATTACGACTTAGGGGGGCTCTGGCTGTGCTAAAATAGAGATGCTAAATTTTAGTTCTAGATGCGCTAATGAGGCTAAACATGAGCTAATGAGATCTAATCAAGGGCTAAGGGACTCTAACGATCAAGTAGCCATCATATGTGTAATTAGATAAGCAATTAGCTTATGTTTAGATCAACTATTTACATACAAGGGCCTATTCGGAAGGGCTAAAGTTGAATATTAAACTTTAGTACCTATTAGCATTTTAACAGTTGTTTGGATGTCAGGGGTTAAAGTTTGGTGTTGTCAGCATACTGGATGATTCAATACTAATTAAGAGGACTAAACATGAACTAATTGCAGAAGTCTAGGACTAATTCACGAGATGAATCTATTAAGTGTAATTAATCAATAATTAGCACATGTTTAATTATTGTAGCATTACATGGGCTAACTATTTATTAATTAGTTTTAACAAATTCGTCTTGCGAATTAGCCTAGAGTTATGCAATTAGTTTTGTTACTAGTCCCCTTAAATACTTATGATTAGCACCTAAACATCCCATGTGATAAAGGCTAAAGTTTAGCCCTACTTGATCTAAACAGGGTAATTTGAGTCTTGGCTAAACTATTTTTTTGAAAATTTTGACTAAACTTTAACTTACTTTAATAACACTCCTGTTTGAATATACTAGTACTAAAATTTAGTATTTTCATCCATCAACACTTAAATCCAAAATAAATCCAACGTGCCTCTTGAATCAAACGCCCACACATGGCATTTCACGTGAGTGCTGGGGAGGCACCTCCGCACTGCACACAACCTGAACGTTGTACAGAGGTACTGCGGCGACCGAATGCTAAGCTGAACACAAACCGCGTCAGAGGCTTTGTCTCGTGGTCCCCACTGATCGCGTGGTGTACAGTACATAAGACAGAGCACCGAGTGCCGGCTGCAGCACCGTCATCGTAGCCCCGGGCGGGAAGCAGGGAAAGGGCCCGTCGTCGCGCACAAAGAAAGTGGTCTACCGGCTCTACTCCCCCGCAAAGGATACATCGACCATATTTTATTTTTAACCATGTTAACGGTAACCTGATTAACTACAGCCACTAGATTCAAACAATGGTCCCAGCTGTGGCCAAGGCCACGAGATCATACTATTATTAGTATCGTAGGAAGCATGGGAGGATGCACTCTTTTACCGTCTGTTTGGTTGCGGGATCAATGGGTTGGGTTGGATCCAACTCTCATTTTGGGGACGGAGCCAACCCATCCAGTGTTTGGTTACACCTCTGATTTTGGGGACGGAGCCAACCCATCCAGTGTTTGGTTGAAGGAATTGAGAATAAGGGTTGGATGACGATATAACACCGTTTGCTATGGCATTTTACATCAGGAACCCTACAGTTCTCAAAAATTAACTAGGCCCGAATGTAAAAATCATTGAGTCATGCATATTTACAACTGGAACCAGGAAATAGTTTCTAATTCATGTTTGCCCCTGTCTTCTTCTACGGAGGTCGCGCTGCGCCGCCCCCGCCTGGACACGGATTGGGGGCCCTGCTCCCCCATGGCTCCCTGCCGCTCTGCGTGATGCGCCCGCGGCAGCTCCGCGCCGCTCCACCTCCGTCACGTCGAGCGCTGTTCCGCCTCCGCCAAGCGCCGCGCCGCCTCCGCCTTCGCCGTGCGCGGGAGGGAGGGGGAAGGAGGAGCAAAGGGCGGCGGGGGAGGGAGGGAGGATGGAGGCACGACGCCGGGGACCGCCCGCCCGCGGCCGCTGGGGAGGGAGGGAGGGAGGAGGGGCACCGGAGGAGGCGGCGATGGGGGAGGCTGGAGGAGGAGGCGCGGCGAGGAGGCCGAGGCCGGAGGAGGCGGTGACCTGGGGCGGAGGTCGTAGGAGGAGTAGATCCGGGCCCCCTGATTCGGCGGTCGCGCGCCACTTCTGGCCCCGGTGAAGGGCCGGCAAGGGAGGGAGGGGCGGACGGCCGGCGGCGCTCGGGTGCGCCGAGTCCTGGGAAAGAGACGGAGGAAAGAGACGACGCTGACGGAACCCAGAGGAGCCGCTCCGTCCCTCGAAATATGGCGGATGAAGCCAACCTGCATATTGTAAGAATATTCCCTCTGAGTTGAAACCATCTTTACTCAGCCCCAAACCAAACACTCCTGGGAACGGATTGAACCCGCTCCGGCTCGCTCCGCTCTCCAACCAAACACACGGTTAGCTAGCTAGGACCACTCCCACACGGTGTAGTATACTTTGGGCACCTATACTTTGTTTAGAGATATATACTACGGATATATATAATAAACGGAACGGAATGGATGGAAGATTATTGGCGGCCACGTTTAATTTCAACGCAGACGAAAGGAATGGATTGTTCCAGTGCTATTATTAGGAAGCAATCATAGGACGATTTTTTTTGTTGGTATTAGCTGGATAGGACACACAGCATCATCATTTCTGCAACCTAGCAGAGCTGGTTCCGATACGACCGTTGGTTGCCGCCAAGGTGTCTTGTTTGGTTTTCTTGCACGCAAATCGAGAAAAAAATCTCCCATGCATGGAGCACTAAATAAAGTCTATTTGCAAACCTTTTCAGAGATGAGTATAACTTTTCGCGACGAATCTAATGACGGTAATTAATTGACATTTACTACAGTGATGCTACAGTATCATTCTCTAATCACGCGGTCAAATGCCTCATTAGATTCTTCAGGGTTTCTTGTGCAGGGGTTCTGTAGTTGGTTTTGTAAACTGGCTTTATTTAACATCATAATTAGCGGTCAAAGTTTTTTAGTACTCCCTAGCGTAGGGAACCAAACAGAGCCCTTATTTTGTCTATTCCATTTATTATATACTACCTCCTCCATTTTAAATTGTAGTTCGTTTGACATTTTTCACTCTAAGTTTGATCACTCATCTTATTTAAAAATTTTGTGCAAATATTATCAAATTTAAGTTATTTTTTAAGATCTTATATTCAAAGTTCAAGGACTTATCCAAAAGCGAGAATTGCATTCATTCTTCTGTAGACAGGAGTATATAGTGGTATCGTATCCTCTCATCAGTTTGAAGTAGTTATCCGCCTGGCGATTTGTTCGATAATTCTACACGCCCTACATATTTCTTCTCTGGCTGCTGCACTCCAGAGAGGCTGGTTTTCTAATATAGCAACACGTGTGCGCAAATATCCTGGTGTCCGGTTTTGTCTGGTTCATTAATGCCACCATCTTTCTCCATCCGACAAAGCGCCACTCCGGAATGATTCATCAGGAAGGTGGCACTTGGCAACCAAATAAATCGTTCGTTTTTGACAAGTGACAACAAAGCAGCCATCCATCCAAGGGGGCCACTACTATATATGCCCTAACATGATACATCCGTGGAGAGCAGTGGGCGTCGTTGTCTTTGGATGCTCGTTAGCCAGCAACGTCGCCATCGACGAACCTGCTGCTAATCGATTCGCAGCGCTCATGAACAGGTACTGTAGCTGTATCCAGACGAGAGGCTTAAAAAAATGACGTAGAGCTCGTCAGCTGGGGTTGTGCATTGACAAAGACGCGACCGATATTTGTATGCACGCCAAAGAAAAAGACATCGATGATTGTTTGGGGCCCTTATTCGGACTTGGGATCCCTGCAGAAAGCCGCCGGAAACTCTGCGCGCCAGTGATGTCACTGGAGGCGAGGACGACGAGAGTAAAGATGGCAATGGATAAAATGCCGCACGGATGTACACATTTTAGATTTCTATTTGCGAGCTACAATCCGTGCTCGAATCCGTGCCCGCAACCCGCCATGGGCAAGAAGCAAAGCCTATACCCGCTATCCTAAGATACCGCATGCTCACGGGCACGCCTGTGTACCCACAACCTGAGGGCGCGGGAGGCATGGGGGACTGGGCACGGCCGATGCCTCTGCCTGGGCGCGGCCACCTGGGTGCGACAAGCATGGGTAGGATTAGGGGTGGTAAAGGGCCCAACATTTTGAACTAGAAAATCTAAGGATCGGGTCTTAAAAGGGCCGGGCTCTAAATATATGTATTTTTGAACTAAAAATTTTAAGGGCTTTATTGGGCTGTGAAGAGGCCATTAGGGCCATAGCCCATTACCACCCCTAGGTAGGAGCCGATACTGAGGAGAGGGGGGGGGGGGGGGGCATGGGGAAGAGCCAAAGAGGGGCGTTGCGACCGCACGGTCACAGCCGGTGTGGGGCTGGACGCCGCAGGTGCGTCCACCAAGGTGCGGCAGGTGTGGGCAGGAGCCGAGATCGAGAAGGAGGGGTGGGGTCCGGTGCAGGGAAGAGCCGGGGGAGGTGCGTCCGTAGGGGTGTGGCTAGCACGGGGGCACAGGCGCGGACGACAAGTCCACATGGGTTTGGCAGGCATGGGCAGGAGCCAAGACCGAGAAGGAGGGGCAAGGGCCGGTGCGGGGAAGAGCTGAGGAGGGGGTGGCGGCCGGCGCGGGGAAGAGCCAAGAGGGGGGTGGCGAGCACTGCGTTGAAGAGACGAGGAGGGGTTGTCGTCCGCACTCGGGCTAGAGCCCTGACCACCTAAGGAGGCGTGGAGTAGGGAAGCACTTGAGTTTGGTGGCGCCCGGGAGACGCGAGTGTGAGAAATGACTCAAATGAGTTGGAAGTTGGAACCCTATAGTGTTTTATATAGTGGTATTCGCGCCCACATGTAAGCGGGTCTGGCTGGTTTGTTGGTTCGGGTACCACTTTTTGAAATTCGTTAGCAGATATGCATTGGGTTTAAATTGTGCCCACGCCGGTATATGTGGGTACAAACTTAGACCTGTATCCATGCTGACTGGGTTAGGTCTGTGGGTACATTTATGTTTTGTACCCGTTGCTTTCTTTACGCCGCGTGCGCGAGCCGGAGAACTGGAAGCTAGCGAAGGCATTGTTCGGTTACGTAGTTTTTCAGGGTCGGGATTCGAGAATGATATGTACACCAAGAGACTCGTGATAGGTACTACAAGAGATTGGATTTATTCTGGGTCGAGAAATTATTGCAACAAAATGGACTCATAATAGGTATAATAAGAGACTAGGATTGATTTCACACGTCTCGACTTATGGATGGATTCTCAATCTCTTTGTTACAATTAGTTCTTGACCTGGAATAAATTCCAATCTCTCTTGTATCTTTCATGTCCGGTCTGGAATAAATCCTGTCTAACCAAAGGCCTAATAAGTTGGCAAACTTCCTTTTTTTCACGCCCTATGGCAGCGCCACAGAAACGATCGCGACGCCTGCTACGTGTGCCGCGAGAACCCAAGGCCCAACGGCCCGTACGCTCGGCGACATGGAAGCCACCAACAGTTAGACTGTCAGATGCGCGATCGAGAGCAGTGGGTCCGATCGATGATGATGGGATTTGGAATTTGGAGGATTATTGGTATTGGTTTTGTTTGGTTGCTCCTCTTGATTCCGGAGCTTCGGTTTTGCGAGAGATGCCACTCTACGCTCGGTAAATTAACCTTAATTCTTCCGTCATATCTCCCGGCCTAACAAAAAATAATTCACAGTCTGAACATTTATACGGACCTGTAGCTATCAGGACCGCCCCGAATGAAAAGGTGAATCAAAACTGCACAGTATATATGCTAGCGCCTAGCAACAGGGATGTGCAGTGTGCTAAAAAAACATGCAGTTGACCGCTTCAGTGATGTGTGGTCCCATCAGCGCCAATTGGTGCCGGTATACAATGCCCTGGCAGTCAGTTGCTGCGCCGGCCGGTCGCGCACATGCAGCAGATGCAATGGCCATGTTTGGATCACTCTGGCCCTGTTTGTTTCCGTAGCAGGAGTAGCGCACACATTTTTCGAAAAAAAATCTCACATGTATGGAGTACTAAACAAAGTTTATTTGCAAAACTTTTACACGGATGGGTGTAACTTTTCACGATGAATCTAATGACAGTAATTAATCGATGATTGGCTACAGTAACCATCATCTAATCGTGCGGTCAAAGGCCTCATTAGGTTCGTCTCGCGAAGTAGCGCAGGGTTGTGGAGTTAGTTTTGTAAATTGCCTTTATTTAGTAACCCTAATTATTAGTCAAAATTTTTGTACTACTTGTGCTACAAAGAACCAAACAAGGCCTCTACCGTCCTAGCGCGCATATTTTTTTGAAAAAAGAATCTCGTATACATAGAGCACTAAATAAAGTCTATTTACAAATTTTTTTAGGAATGAATGTAACTTTTCGCAATGAATCTAATGACGATAATTAATTGATAATATGCTACAATAATGCTACAGTACCATCCTCTAATCGCGCGGTCAAAGATCTCATTAGATTCTTCAGGATTCCTACCCCAGGGGTTCTAGAGTTGGTTTTACAAACTGACTTTATTTAATAACCTTAATTAATGATCAAAGTGCCTAGTATGAACTTTCTAACATAAACCAAACAGGGCCAATGCATGCTTGGGTTGGGTTTGGGTTAGTTTTGTTCTCCCTTTTGAAAAAAGTTCAATTTACTCTCTTTAAATATAGCTAAAGTCTGAATAACCTTCTAAATTATAACTTGGTTCAATTTACCTCCTAAACTATGCCCTTTAGTTTATTTCACCCCATAATAAAATTTGTCTTTTTTGTTTTTACATACACAAGTTGAATATTAATTTCAAATTTTGCAGGGTAGCAGTGGACATTACAATGCTTAATGAAAAGTTATTATAATTTTTTAGTCATTATTTTTCACATAATTTTCAAATCCAATGATTATTTTATTGTTAAATATCATATCCTACAAAAAATATGATAAAAAATTATGATGTATTTTTCTAACATGTGTTATGACGTGTATTATCATCTTGTAAAATTTCAACTTAAAACTACGTCTATGCATGGAGAAATAAAATAGACAAATTATATTAGGGGGTAATTTGGACCAAAGAGCATAGTTTGAAGGGTAATAAAATGAACTAACGATAGTTTAGAAGGTTATTCGGACTTTAGCTATAGTTAAGATGAGTAATTTAGACTTTTTCCTTTCCTCTTTATGTGATCGATCGACGATCGGGTATAGAGGTCAGATTAATCCTTATCTAACAAATATGGTCGACCGTGTTAACGGTGCCACTAGCGCTCTACCGGTAAAATAAGGTACTATGACCGTACTTTGGCATACCGAGAGCTCCACCGCACTATACCTGATGCAGAAACTAATGGTTACACAACTTTTTATTAATTCACTACAAGTAACAGCAAAATGTTGGTTTCATGGAAAGATAAAAAATGCCATTATCAGTTTGCGCCACGCAGAAGCAGGAATCGATTCATGTGAGCATGGCGTCGCCTTAGCCTGTAGCTAATAACGGGCTTATCGACAAGCAGGAGATGTACTTCCTCAGTCCAAAAGATATATAACTCCCTTTTTCTGAGGTGTCAATAATTTTAATTTTAACTAAATTTATAATATAATTGTTATAAGTTAAAGTTTTTATATACAAGATTAATTGTAGGTCAAATTTTTTAATTGAATCTTAAATTATATGTGTGCCTTGTATCCTAGGACGTAGGGAGTATATCATTAAGTTAATCATATAATTTGTTTTCATAATAAATCTAATTGGATATATAGAATAGTAATTATTTTATAAATTTGATTAAATAAAAAATATTTAACTTCTCCAAGTGAGAGTTACTTTTTTTTGTTTTTAAGGACGGAGGGAGTAGGTGGTCCGTGTGTACAGGTTTGGCCGTTGGGGCATGTTGCATGTGCCTAACACATTTTTAAAAAGTGCATATACCTACGCTCATGGATCAGATGCACCTAATACAGCCACGTGGCGGGTCGACAACCAAATTGGCAGGCATCCGCCGTTGATTCCGGCCACGTGACGCCGCGCGCCTCACTCAGATCACAGCGAACACGACAAGGAAAAACAGCCTGAGCCCTGCTGCGCGCGTCATCCCCGGGCACACGTAGGGACGTAGGGTCTGATTGGTTACCTGCATCAACCTGTAGCTAAGCTCACGGGATGCGGTTTAAGCCTGTTTGATATCTGCACGAGGTAGCGAGCCTGTATCCGGCGGTGCAAAAGGTTCCCACGAGCCTGGCTCCCGAGGAACGTGTAAATCGGTCGCACACGGTGAGCCTGGCTGCCGTGATGCAGGAGCAAGTGTGGGGGCCAGCGTCCAGACAAACAAAAATGACTGGTCAAACTAGTTAAACATATAACCAATCAATTGTTCTGGTTGGCCTAGCTCTAGGGAAACGTGAACCAAGCAATTTGACGCTGCACCTCGCGAGCCTGTCCAGCACGGGTCTGGATGGCTAGCGCGAGCCAGGCTGCCGGCAGCAGAGAACCAATCAGGCCCGTAGGTAGCCGATCCGCCGATCAAACCTACCCCGCCTGCTCTTTTCAAAAAAAGAAAAAAAAGAGAAAAAACCTACCGCCTGCCGCGTGGAGAGTGGAGATGCTACGCGCGGGCGTCCTCGCCGGCGGGCCGCCGCCACGCCATGGCTTGCGGCGGCGAGCCCCTCGCCTGCGCGCACACGTGCTCAAGCAGATCCCCCCGCAGCGCGCACACGTGCTCCATCGCCAGCCGGGTGCTTATCCCCGTGCCGACCGTTAGCGGGTTGACCTTCTGAGCCGTAGCCGCTCCGGCAAGTCCGTGTTTGGTTGATCACCTAAACTTTTTTTTCAAAAAAGACGAATGCATGTATGGAGTACTAAACGAAATTTATTTGTGAAATTTTTTCATGGATGAGTGTAATATTTCGAGACAAATCTAATGAGCCAAGTTCCATCATGATTGGCTACAGTAACCGTGCCTAATCATCCCCTAATCGCACAGTCAAAGGTCTCATTAGCTACAATAACTGCTACAGTACCATAGTTATGGAGGTGATTTCGTAATTATACTTTATTTAATACCCCTAATTAATGGTCAAAATACTGACAAATTTTCATGAAATTTTTTTCAGAAACCATCCAAACACGGCCAGGCCCCACTCTGGGCCTAGGCGGGAGGGGCGACCGCCGGGGTGCCCGGCCGGAGGGGGCCCCAACCGCCGTGCATGCTGACAGCCACGATGTTTGCGCGGCACGCGTCTCCTCTCGTTCTCAATTTATCCTCCTGTGCCACATCTGACATCTTGCTTGCACTGTTATTGGGAGTGAGCGCCTCTATGTTTGGACCAAAGTCCTAAAGCTGTCGGAGTTCACTGTACGTCTGCATTCTCATCCTCTAGTAACCTGCTAGAGTTTTGGTGTGATTTGGGGTTGAGCCCATGTTTAGTTTTCAAAAAAAATTTTATAGTATTAGTCACATCGAATGTTCGGACACATGCATGAAGCATTAAATACAGTTAAAAAATAACTAATTACACAGTCTAACTGATTAGCATGAGATGAATCTTTTAAGCCTAATTAGTCTATGATTGGACATTATTTGTCAAGTAACAACAAAATGTGCTACAGTAACAAAACCAACAACTTTTCACCAACTAAACAGAGCCCCTAGTGTTTGAGATATTTTCCGTGCCTTGCATCTGGTTGTACAGAATAGGAATAACAAGTGTAACTAGGAGCTCACATTCTGTGCTAAAACAATTGATCTTCAACGTTAGATGATCTTGAGCTCCGGATAATTCTAATATTTAACCTTCTACATACATCTCTATCTATATCTCTACTTACTACTAAAGCAAGCAATGATTCATCCAAGTTCTAATTGAAATCCGAGTGACCGTATGTTGAGCTATGGGTCTGAAGCCATATTTACAGTTAGGGTTTGATAAATAAAATAAAAAAAAGATGGAAGTCCTCAGCCAACACGTATTATGTTATTATAAAGGGAAAAGTCCAATTTTCATCCTCGAACTATCGCAAAAGTATAATTTTCAACCTTCAACTACGAAACCGGACAACATAGGCCATTCAACTGTCAAAACCGAACAAATTTGGCCCTTAGGGTGGTTTTCTATTTTCTAAAAAAATTAAATAAATCTAATTAGATCTAAAAAATTAAAACTAATTCACTTTAAATCAGAAAAATATGAAACTAGTACCAAAATTTTTCTAAAAAATAACCTATCTATTATTGCTCCATTTGAATCTTAATTATTAAAAATAATTGATATAATTGCAAGCAACCAAATATTATAAATATAAAAAATTATATCTGAATAGCTCACAAGTCGTGTGACAATAGATAGGTTACATTTTCAGAAAACTTTTGACACCCATTTCATAATTTTTTGACTTAAAATGAATTACTTATACATTTTTAGTGTAAAATTAAATATTTTTAATTCTTACAAAATGGAAAACCACCCTCAAAACCACCCCAGGGGCTAAATTTGTCCGGTTTTGACAGTTGGATGGTCTATGTTGTCCGGTTTTATAGTTGAAGGTTGAAAATCGGACTTTTGCGATAGTTGGAGGGTGTAAACCGGACTTTTCTCTATTATAAATGCATATGGTGTATAATATATATATGATTTTTATGCTAATCAATATATTTATGTAGCTTCCGGCAGCACATATTTGCAAGTGTATATATATATATATATATATCGACATACCCATATCGTGTATTGGTAATAAATAAATGTCGGTGGATGTTTTCTTATCGTTGATGGAGTCGTTCGAGCTTTCGGTTCTCATTTGGCATAATAGTCTCATTTTAATGCTCTTTCAGTTTACAATATGGACAATGTTTTTAAGAATTAAATAAATCTTTCTACTAATATATGCTTTATCATTTTGCAAATGTGAAAAAAATAGCTTAAGGGCCCACCGTATCCCGTTCGCTCTAGGGCCCTTAGGCTCTCCGCAGTGGGTACTCTATCCCACGCGGTATCGCACATACAGAGTCAGTTTACAGAAAAAACGTCCGCAGCGGGGGACGGTAAACCCATCACTATTTTTCCGTTTCTGCATGCACACTCCAAATCGAGCGCAGACGAGCGCAGATACAGAAGGAACGGGACACACGACGTGGCGCGGGGCCCGCGCACTCGCGCGCCATCCCAACCACGCGGCCGACGAGCGGGGAGGGGGCCGCCGGAGAGGAGGGAGGGCGGGCCGCCGGGGAGGGATGGCCGCCGTGTGCCGCGCGCTGGCCTCCCTCCCCTGCTGCGCGCGGAGCTCGGCCGCCGTGCCGCCGTCCTAGCGACCCGCACAGAGGGAAGAGGGGGGACGAGGGGCGCCAGCGCGGCGTCGAGGAAGAGGAGGCCCGCACAGCCGCGCCGCCCGCGAGGAAGACGAGGAGGCGGGACCGCGCGGCCGCGCGAGGCTCCGCCGCAGGAGCCGGCGAGGAGGCTCGGTGGAGGGAGCTGGGCCGCCCTGCCTCGCCATGGCCGCGCGCCAGCCACCGCCTGGCCCGCCCGCCATGGAAGAAAGGGAGGAGGGCCCGACGCTCGCTCCGCCTGGACCGCCCGCCATGGAAGAAAGGGAGCAGCGCGCAGGGGAGGGGGCGGGAGGGGTTGCGCGCGGCCTCGCATCGCCGCGCCTTCGCCTCGCCTTCGCCTCGCTGGGCCGTCGCCGCCGCCAGGGAGGAAGGGCGCCGGTGGGGAGGGAGGCCGCACCTGCCACCCCCGGCGAGCTCGAGGAGAAGCAGGGCTGCGGCGAGGCGAGCTCGAGGAGCAGCAGGGCCGCCACGGCTCCGCCTCCCGCCCACGCACCGCTGCTGCAGCCGCTCCATCCCATCGAGGGCGCCATGGGCCCCGCCGCGTGCGGGCCGCCGTCCCGCGCGGGCCTCCATCGCCACCGCCGCCGCGCGAGGTCCCCTGCCTTGCTGCGCGCGCTCGCTGTTCGAGGGGCGTGGGGAGGCGGGCCAGGAAGGGGGAGGAAGGAGGGGCCGCCGTCAGGGAGGGTGCTCGGGAGGTGGTGCCGCCGAATCCCCGGCCCGCCGCGACCATGGACAGAGAGGAGGAGGCCGCCGCCGTGCCGCTGTCCCGCGAGCCGCCGCGCGCGCCGGTGTTCGGTTCGCCGACGCCGGGGACGCCGCGGAGGCCGCCATGGAGCTCGATCCAGCGCGGATCAGGTCGAACTCGAGCTCGTGGCTGGCGCGGGAAGGGAAGACGGCGGCGCGTCCCCGCTGGAAGGAGGCGCAAGGAGGGAGGAGGTGGCCAGGAGGAGGGCGGTGCAGCGGGGCGGGCCGCCGGCGGGAGCAGGGAGGAGGTGGTGGCCGGTGGCGGTGGCCGGGGGAGGAGGGGCGCGGTGGCGGAGGGAGAGAGGACGGAGGGAGGGAGAGAGAGGCCGGGGGAGAGGGGGGTAGAAAAGAAAAAAAAATTATGACACGTGGGCCCCACGCCTTGGTAGTTGGTATGGAGTAGAAATATAGAGAGTGAACGAGCGCAGAGAAACTGAACGTAGAGTGGAGAATCTCGATGATTAGGATGGAATATTCTTTTTAGAGAGTGAATTTGGAGAGTGACGAGTGCGGAGAGCCTTAAAACACTAGAGCCGGCCCTGAACACGGCCCAAGTGGCAGCGCCTCCGACGAGGCGACGATCACCGGACCTATCCTTGGCGCAGGCCGTGTGGGGTATGGCTGGGCGTTCTGGTTACCCGAAAAGTTCGGGTCGGGTATTTCGGGTTTTGAAAATTTCAGGTTTTGAAAAATAGAACCCGAAATTCGCTGACAAAAACCAGAACCCGACAATTCGGGTACCCGAAAACTTTGGGTTCGGGTTCGGGTTACCCGAACTACCCAAATTGCTGAACTCTGAATGACCAAACTGAGTAACTGAATAAACATGCCCAGTCGCTAGTATACATGTTCAGAGATAAACATGAGTTTTTCAAAGATAAACAACACTACTAGTACATGACCAAACTGACAGTTTACACTTCAAATATCACAATTAATAAATATAGTTTTGAAGCACCCAACAGAGATAAACATGACTCTCATGAAGATGAAGCTGCGCCTCCAGGCAGGCAGGCACCAAAGTCCAAACCACCCAGGCACCCACCAGCACCATGCACCACGGCACCAGCCTACATGCAAAGGCACACAAAGCAATAAGACAGGGATGCAAATTAACAATAACAATGATAATATTACCTTCTAAGATGTAGACGACCCGGGTTTGGAGATGGACTTGGAGTTGCTTCCTGTTGGTGTTGCTTGTGTTTTCTCAGTGGAAGCCTCTTTTTCTTTCCCTTTTCCTTTGCTAATATTCTGAGCTTTATGGTTACCAAATTCTTCAATTAACTCTACAATGACAGGAATCCAAGCAATGAGTAAAATTTTACAATGATGCAATGCAACAAATGCATAAATGAGTTAAGTAAAATTATGTACCTTTTTCCATCATTTCTAATTCCTCCATATTCTCTTTGATGTCAATAGGAGTTGCTCTCCTAAGCCAATCCTGTGCACAAACTAGAGCCTCTACCATGAATGGAGTAAGAGAAGTACGGAAATCATCTAAAATACGTCCACTTGTGCTGAAAGCATACTCTGATGCTACTGTGGAGACAGGTATAGCAAGCACATCACGAGCCAAGTGAGCTAAAACTGGAAGCCTGGGTGCGTTGTCTTTCCACCAAACAAGGATGTCAATCTTTTTATTCCTATCCTCTGTATCT
Source organism: Panicum virgatum (assembly GCF_016808335.1). Lineage (NCBI taxonomy): Eukaryota > Viridiplantae > Streptophyta > Magnoliopsida > Poales > Poaceae > Panicum > Panicum virgatum. The sequence goes on along the minus strand of NC_053140.1, from coordinate 31,395,391 downwards.
TCACTAAGATACTTGTCAAGTTCTGACTTGGCTGTATTGCTAGAACCACTTTCCATCCTCATCCTTTGTGGAGACAGGTATAGCAAGCACATCATCAGATGTTGAAAGCGACAAGGAAGAACATTAGCATTACTTGGAATCAGATGGATATATAGAAGGAAGTAGTATGTAGTACATGATGAGTTTACATATACTTGGAAAAGCTTATATATGTAAAATTCACGACTAGCAAGTGCACATATATATATTGATTGATTTAGCTGAGGGCGCAATGCAACAATCAAGAAACACACTGGCCTCAGCCGCAGCAGCAGCAGCACACAAACGCGGACATATAAATTACAAAACACGCGGAATCGTATTGGCAACTACCAACTAGGGATCACTGACCAAGTTAAGCTACAGAGATCCATACGACGCAGACCAACCAATTGCTAACGGATGGACCAATCGGAGATCAGATAGGAGGAAGGGGATCGATGAGCCTCGCAGAGCTCAGACGGATCTGGGGCGCGTACCTTTCCTAGCCAGCGGTGTCCCAGATCTGGGCTTTGACGACCTTGTCCTCGACGTGGATGCGGCGAGTGGCGAACTCGACGACCCCAGTGGTGGACGACGACGGCAAAGAGGTGGAGGCAGAGGACACGCGGCTCGCCGGATCTAGCGAAGGCAAAGGCGGATCGGAGGGGCGGCGCCGTTGCGTGGAGGCGCGAGGAGGAGTGGAGGGGCGACGCCGTTGCGTGGAGGTGCGAGGCGGAGTGGAAGGGCGGTGCCGTCGTGTGGACAGGAAGTCGAGGTCACCGGGGATAAGAAGAGGAAGAGGCCGCCTCGGGCTCGGGGGCCTGCACGCTCGGCCGCTCGCGCAGGCGCAGGCGCACGCGGAAGGTGGTGCCGGTGGCGGCGGGCGGTGGCGCGGTGGGTGGCTGGGGCTAGCGTGGGGGGGCGGCGGCGCGGCGCGGGGTTGGGGCGGCGGCGCGGCGCGGGGTCGGGGCGTCTGGCGAGTCGTGTCTGGCCGTCTGGGGCCTGGGCGCACGGCGTGGGGTTAGGGTTAGGCTTGGACGCTCGGTGTTGGTGGTGGGCTGGGCTGCAATTTATTTGGGCTATTGGGCTGACCAATTTTTCGGGTAAATCGGGTATGTCGGGTACCGTGGCCCAAAACCCGAACTACCCGTATTAATTTCGGGTACCGTGGGTTGGAACCCGTATTAGGGTTCGGATTTTTTGGGCTCGGGTTTTTCGGATTCAGGCTTTGGGTATCGGGTTTTTTGCCCAGCCATAATGTGGGGGCAGTTGGGCGCTGCCGACACGAGGCCGGCTGTACTAGATCGCCGATGGTGGCGGCGGCGATTTCTCAATTGATTTTTTTTTCAGCGTGGCCGACGTGGCGGCCCACCGGCCTCTCCTGAGTCCTGACCACGCCAAGCACACACCGATTACTTTTTTTTTTTGAAGTTAAGCACACGCCGATTACTGCTAGCCTGCCGGGACACGCATAGTTTTGACTTTGTGGCCCCGCTGTTAAAAAACCCTAGCTAACCTTTCGTTCGCCTACCAAATCTGATCTGAAACTGAATAGATATACAAGGCTCAGGTTACAATCTGTAGTCTAGCTGTCTAGGCGGAAATTAACTAAATGTCGTGATGCATCATCGCCTCATCGGGCACTTGTGCCGTGCACACGGGGAGGGAAAAGATGTGCCATTTGTGCCCACAGGTTACAATCTCCGAGCAGAAGAAACCACGGTAGTAGTATAGTAATAAACTGCCGATGTGCCATTTGTGCAGAGGTTTTACGAGGCCAACATGAGGCCACCCGTAGTGACTAGTGAGTCGATAACAGCTGCCGATAGTCAACCACGTAGGAAAGAGAGTAGAAGAGACAGAAGGAGCTGCCGATACCTCCATCAACACTCTACAGCACGAAATTCAAGGAATGTGGCGGGCCCCACGAACACAACGCCGGGGCGATTGGGGCTAGAGGCAGAGGCTTTGGAGGTGTAAAAGTTTTCATGAAGTTTTTTTTGGTCTTTTGATCACTAATTAGAGATATTAAATGAAGTCTAATTATAAAACAATCTCTACAATCATAGTGCTGTATCATGTGCTGTAGGTAATAAGGTTTTTGACGCATGCTTAGAAGATGATTAGAGGCGGACCTCGTACTTGCCCACCCGCCGCAGCGCCCCGCCGCCGCCGCCGCCTCCCCCCACCATCTCCGCGGCCTCCCTTCCTCCTCCGTGCGGCGAAGAGTCGCGAGCCCGGTGCGGAGTGTCGCGCCGCCGCCGACGGAGCTGGGGACCGAGCTGCTCAGGCGGTCGACGACGCCATTGATGGGAGCGAGAGATTTCGGGCAGAGCAAAGCCTACGTGTGAAGCGGAGAAGCCTCCTTTTTGAATGGGGAATTTACAATTTCTGTGGGCAGGCAGGCAAGCAGGTGGCAGCTGGTTGAAGTTTTGTGCTAGTGGAGTGGGAGCAAGGAAAAAAATTTCGGACGGTAAATCCGGTTTACCGGAAAATTTACCGTTACCGATTGTGTCCGAGAAACGAATTCCGGCAAAATTTCGAATTTTTCGGTTTCAAAATTCAAAAATTCAAAAAAATTCATAAAAAACGAAAACCGGATTTTCCGACCGGATTTCGTTGCTTTCCGGTCGGATTTCGGTGCTTTCCGGTCGGAAAACATTGTTTTAGCAATGTAAAAAAATATTTTGGTATAGATGGTATTGCAAAGGAACTATTACACATGTATATATAATTTAAACACGAAATATCCATTCAAATTCCGTAAAAACAATATATCCCTCACATGACTAAACACATATAGATCCGTATATGAAATAGAAATGTAAACTCTTAATAAGTATCCCTCATATGACTAAACACACATAGATTCCGTAAAAATAATATATTCCTCACATGACTATTACACATGTTGGGTTTATTTAGCAAAACATGTCATATATATGATCAGCTTGTATAACTTGGACAATGAACTTGGTATTGTATTATTGCAATGAACCTATGGCTTGTATGACTAGGACAATGGACTTGGTATTGTATTATATTGGATTTAGATTGTGTGTCTTGTATGGACAATTGGACATACATGTTTTAGGTGAATCCTATTAATATTTGGTGTGTGAAATATTTATTATGCTTTGTGAACTGTTATATATGCAAAATTAGATGAAGTGCTGTAAAATTTTTAATTTTTCCTCACTGATTTTACAATTTCCGATCACCAACAACATTTTCCGGTCAGAAAACACCGAAATCCGGTCGGAAAACACCGAAATCCGGTCGGAAAATGTCGAAAACCGAAATTTGAATTTCAAATCGTTTTCCGATCGGAAAATCCGAAAAAAAACGGAAAACCGGTAATTTTCCGTTTCCGAGAACGTCCGGAAAATCATTTTCCGTCGGAAAAGTAAACCCTGAGTGGGAGTTGGCTTTTGGAGCAAAATCCGAGGGCGGAGGGGTGTTTCGCCTTTCGTGGAGCAGGTGCGTTGGTACGGCCCGCTTCTTTTTGAAAAAACAAAAAAGAAGGGAATTTTATTTTTTTGGCGAGGAAAAAGCAGGGAATTGAATCGGGAGAGATACATCGATTAATATTTCTGGTGGGCGAAAGCGTTTTGCGCGCGGTAAGAAAAATCAAATCGAGTGAAACGCGACGGAATTCATTGTGTTGTTGAAAAGAATGCATTGCCTAGCGTCACGAGTTCACAATCACATCAAGACGACTCCTCGGTTGCCTAGCGTCACGAGTTCACAATCACTGTAGCCAAACATGGTGGAACTTGACTCATTAGATTCGTCTCGAAAAATTATACCCATCCGTAAAAAGGTTTTGCTAATAAACTTCATTTAGTACTCATGTATACATTTGTCTTTTTGTGAAAAATATTTCGAGATGGCACCAAACATGGCCTGAGAAGGGAGATGGCCCCACGTGATTAAAAAATTATTGGAACAATTGCCATTTGTGATATCTGCTAGTTGAGTTGGCAGCGTGCAGCTAAGCCCTGTGTTTAGACGTTGACACTGTAGTATTTTCGTTGTTATTTGATAAATGATGTTCAATTATGGACTAATTAGATTTAAAGATTCATCTCGTACTAATTAATTAGATTGTGTAATTGGTTATTTTTTAACTGTATTTAATGCTCCATGTATATGTTCAAATATTCGATTTGACGGACACTGCAGAAATTTTTTTGGGAACTAAGCAGGGTGTAGCGAAAATGGCCTCTCATGCCATATTTCAATATAATGTTTTGGCGATTGATGACACACGCAATACTTGAACTAATGTGTTTGCTTAGATGATATACTCAGGCTTTTAGGTTCAAGTGATGACAAAGAGAAGAGAGGCGAAGCTAGGCCCGAAGGGCCGCCCCTACGGGGGTTCCGCTACCCGGTTAGCGGACGGGGGTCGAGGGGGAGCCGCCCCTCGCGGGTCTCAGGGCAGCGCCCTGAAACCTAAAAGAAATCAAGTCACCGGTTGAACCGACGCCAAGCAAATTACACACGTCGGTGCATTGACTTGAGCACGTCTGGGAGTTTTAGTATCACCGGATGAACCGACGTAAGGCAAAATGTACTCATCGGTGCAATGACAGAGATGGCCTGCGGGCTAGGGTTTGGCACCGGATGAACCGACGATAGGAAGTTTGAATACGTCGGTACAATGGCAGAAGCAGACCAAGGAAAATGCATACATCGGATGAACCGATGATGCACCGGTTAATGGCGTCGGTGCAGTTGTCCAGAGAGTTTGTTTTTCAAGGATCAGAGGACAGTTGCACTCACCGGTTAAACCGACGCTAATATTACATACACCGGTCGATTGCGTCGGTTGATTGCCCGTACACGTAACGGCTAGTTTTCAGTGGGCAGTTTAGTATCACCGGTTAAACCGACGATGGCAATTTGGGGAGCATCGGATTAACCGGTGTTAAGCACATTTCTGGCAGGTTTTCCCCAACGGCTATATTTGCTTGTGCTGCCTATATATACCCTCAAGGCCGCACCATTTGAGTGTGCTGGAGTTAAAAGAAGTATACTAGAGCTAAAGATCATCTCCAACCACCATAGAGCTTCATTGTACATCATATAGGCTTAAGCACACTTGTTAGAGTGCTTAGTGCTTGATTAGGGATTAGTTCTTGCGAGAGCTCCCTTGAGAGAAGTCTTGCTGCGGCAAGCAAACACTTGTACTCGTCGTGTGACCCTCCGACTTGGTGTGGAGTGGCAACGACACTTTGTGCGGGGAAGTAGGCCCCTACTTGGTGTTAAAGCTCCAAGATAGTGAAGACGGTGCCGTGGTGACGCTTCGAGATAGACGGTGGCGGTGACCTCGTCTTTGTGACTTGGTGTCACTTAGCCTTTGCTTGTCGGGAGCCTTGGAGGCGTGGCAAGACGGTGATCAAGCGAAGAGACTCGGTATCACACTTGTTCTTTGTGAGCAAGTGGCCGTGGACGTAGGGAGGGACTTTGGTGTCCTAACCGAACCACGTTAAATCGTGTGTCTTGGTGTCTTCACGGGAGTTTGCATATCCTCTCCCTTACCGCTTTACTTACCGCATTACGTTTCCGCATTTACTCTTTCTTGCTTACCTTTACTTTCCTAGTTAGTTTGATTAGGATTGGCTATAGGTGGCAAGTCTTTTGGGGTAAGTAGAGGGTAGCATAGATAAACCTTAGTCATAACTAGCATGTGTAGGACGTGTTAGGTTTATCTTAAGCAATTAGATTGAGCCCTAGGATAGAAAAACGATTAGCGACCCTATTCACCCCCTCCCCCTCTAGGGTCGGACACCCCGGTGATCCTTACACAGGGCCTAAGCCTTATAGAGAGCAGCTCACGCTAACCGTTGCGGGTGGCCTGAGGCGGCAAGAGTTAACTGCCTTTTATTATTAATCAAACGTACTACACTCGTATGTGTGCTCTCTCCATACAAGAAATAGATAACGTTTTGAACAAAATTTAAGTTAAATACTGAGAATATAAATCATGAATATTTTTTAGTTTATTGAGTTTGAAAAAATAAAAATTATATGAATAAATTTGTTTTAAAAATCATTTTCATAATATATATATTATTTTGCAATAAATATTTTTATAAAAATAAACAGTCAAAGTTATGCTTCGAAGACCGTATCACTGTCCTAAACATCATCTCCATGTGGGCCCCACCGCGCCCTTCGACATCTTAACAAAAGTGAAAGAAGACCCGTACCCACTCTTCTTCCCCCCCCCCAAATCGAGCGGGTTTCCATGAAGAAGATCTTGTTCAGCATGTTCTATTCGATACTGGTCGGAGAAGAACCCGACTCGGTATTCTTAAAAAAAAAGAAGGGAAGCAGAACAAGTCAAGATGATATGGGTCGCCCCTTCTTCTTGTCGTACCTCTTTTTTTTATCCCCTCGAACAAATCGAAATGATTGAAGTTTTTCTATTTGGAATCGTTTTAGGCCTAATTCCTATTATTTTAGCGGGAAATGGTCGGAGGAGAAGGTTAATGGGAGGGCTACGATTATCCTTTTTCTTGTATGTGTTCCTACGAGAAGGAAATGGGTTCGTCGTTCCATTACAATATCATCAAGAACAAGAGAAAGAGCTAATATCCTGTTTGGGTATTTCAATTGAAATATCATTTATGGGTGTTTTACGTAGAAATACTATTTTTTGCATATTTTGACGATTCCACTTCGACAAAAGGAAAGAGCATACCCAAGTTCAATAGCTTTACGTCCGCTATTCCGATCATCGACGTTGTTTTTTAACCGGAAGACCTAGAGCTAACTATCGAGACTTTGATCTCCTCTCTTCTCGAGAATCCATACATCCCTTATCAGTGTATGGAGTTAGTACTCGTTCGACGCTCAAGAATTCTTATTTAGGCAGTTTGACATAATTTTTTATTTTTCCTGATCAAAAAAATACATGAAAAAGAAAGGAGGTAGAAATTTTTTTTGGACGCTTCCGTTTCACGCCTGCGGTCCCACGCCTTTTTCACCCGTTCCCGACCGTGCTCGCCAGCTCGGCTGGACTCGCCACGCCGTCACGATTTAGGAGAAAGGAACGCGCAGCCAAGCTGTCCTCGTTACTGGTAGCGGGGCCTCAAGATGCCGTGGGTAGGAAATGGGGTCACCCGTGCCCATACCCACTAATCACCTATACATGGGTAATTAGTGGGTATATGGGTAAATGGGTAATTACCCTCCAATACCCTATCTATACCCATACATATATAAGTAATCCATACCCTCCCTAAATATTATGAGTATGGATTTGAATACGGACAATGGTTAACCAATGGCATCTTGAAGTGAGGGACGAACGGCTACAACTACAACCAAAGCCAGTTCCTTCCTTTCTGTACGTTGGCGGCCGCGGGGGCGGGGGAGGAAACTCGTAGTAACTGCCAATGGCAGCACAGCAGCCGCGGCGGTAACGTCTCCCCCCGTTCCCGTCCAAGTCGAACGCCCCGTCCTCGTCGAAACGAGAGGTGGAATGAACGAGAACTGTCCGACCTGGAGCGGACGGATGAGATCGTGTGCTACAGTAATGAACAGTACCGATGTGCCCAGTACCCTAGCACTGTTTGATCACTGTTACAGTACTACGTCGGAATACTGTAGCGATAGACTCATTTTACTGTTCACGTCCGTCTACTGCAGAGCATCCGGTTCCGTCGTCGTCGTCCCCAGCGACCACGAGCAGCAGCGGAGAGGGAGAGGGGAGATAAAAAGGGTATCCCGTGCCGCGCGTCCCTCCCCAACTGTCCCCGGTCCCCCCCACCTCTCTCCACTCTCGCTGTGCCAGTGGCCGTGCTGCGCGTGCACACCGCAGCAACCAGCAGGCGGCGCACCCATCCATTGACAGCCTGCTGCCCTTGCAGGAGAGAGCGAGCGCCGCCCGGGGAGCAGGAAGACAGGGGAGGGAGGGACTGACCGAGGGAGCCGCCGGCATTCGGCGGGAGGTAGTATGACGGCCCGCCGCGCCGGCGGGTGAGGCCCAGCGAGGGCGACCCGGCGCTTCTCTTCTCCGAGATAGGCTCCCTCTTCTCTTGCTCGCGGCCGAGGTACGGTGCCGTCTGCTGCTTGCTGTTCCGCCCTCGCGGCGGGTTCCTCGCCCCTCTGTCTCGTGGCCTGCTCCGCTATCTCTCGCTGCTGCTCCGGGGTCGGCGGTCAGATCTGCCTCGCATATATCGCTGTTACCTTGTCTTGTCTGCTCCCAACATTTTGGTTGCTCTGCCGATTTCTCCTCGTCTCTTCCCGCTGCCGTCTGGGGGCCGAAAATCTGCCCTGCAGTCCAATCGCGCTCGAGTTGCCTTGCCGCCGGCTAGAATGGAGGAGCCACACAAAGGCCCTTCGGTTTTCGCCAAAAATTTCGCAACCTTCGGGGCCGGTGCTTCTTCTGCTGGCACCGTCGCAATTTCGCCCAATTTTGTTCTGCTCTAGTTGTCCACTAGAGAATCGCACCTTGTTTTTTTTTTCAGATAACTAGTAGTAAGTACGTAGTACATGTGTCAATTTTCTAGAAAAGTAGGAGGGCAGATGAATTTGGCTTCCATCGCGATTTTATTTTCCTTTCCGCCTTTCCCCCTTCAACCGACAACACTTAATTAAAGTCCACAACTTGGCCTGCCTAATACCACTTTAAAGATTTGCCGGGTATATATAACCTTTCTTAACGGCGGTGGCGCCGCTTCAACAATTCCAGGATGGTTTAATGCTTCACACGGACGTTTCCGGGCGGATCGAATTTATGCAAAGTTTTATGAGCTTTTGAGCTGTCACGGCCTCACGCCTTAAATTCCGCACTTGAAACCCTTGAGGTTTATTATTACAATTATTGTTGCGTTGCAGTAGTATGCGTTGGCAAATAATCCAATTAGCAGTCTACTATAATCCAACTGTTATGAACTTATTAGTTTGCAATTTTGGAACCTGGATGCCTGCTTATAATGGACCAATTTCTTCTGGTATGGAGATATAAATATTTGATTCTTCTACCCACTATATGTAGCCATCTAGTGCGGTCGCTGCTCAGCTAGTATCTTTTGGGTTTGATGTGGACACTTCACAGCACCAAGTATGTTACTTATCCATTCAATATCTCATAGCCTATACGAAAGGAACAGGAGTCTGGGTTGGATTTCACTAGCTACAGATCGCAATCTTGGCTTCATTCCTTTAGCTTTTTGTCACAAAACAATTTTTTTTTTGTCAGAAGCGCCATCTGTATCCTACAGTTAAAACATAGTTCATCGCGTGAAACTTAGAATTCTGTTTCACAGTTGTTCAACCATGGATTAATGTTTTATGGGTTGGCTATGCCTATCTTTTACTTTTGCTTACCCTTTTTTTGACTAATTTCTGTGCTGATGAATCAAAATTGGCACAGTATGTCATATACACTGCGGATAAGTTGCATAGTGTTATAAATGGATAAGTAACTTTTTGTTTGTGATTTATTCCACAATTCTTGGCACTCCGAGAATTCAAAATCACTTATCAACAGTTCCATTCAACTAGTAGGAACTTACAGATGGTTCTCCAATCTCAAATGCCTAACTACAAACTAGATTTGTGTTTCGTTTTTGCAATTTACACTAAGTTGCCACAGTTAGTCCTTTGATAGGCCATGTTCTCTATTTGGTTTTGCTTAGATGTGTGTTCTTGTGACATCATACTGTCTAGTGGTAAATGATTGTGTTCTTCCTTACATGTTGCAGATAAAATTCTATAGGAATTCTTCCAAGCTATTTAAAGGATAACTATGGCTGATATTAGAGATATAGGCCTCTCTGCGGCTCTCAATATATTGGGGGCCATATCATTCCTGCTGGCATTTACCTTCCTACGACTGCAGCCAATCAATGATAGGGTTTACTTCCCAAAATGGTACCTCAAAGGTGCAAGAGAGAGCCCAAGTCATGGGGGTACATTTGTTCGGAAATTTGTCAATTTGGACATGCATTCGTACTTGAAGTTCTTAAGTTGGATGCCCGCTGCTCTCAAAATGCCCGAGGATGAGTTGATTAGCCATGCAGGGCTTGATTCAGCTGTCTATCTGCGGATTTACTTAGTTGGGTATGTGATTTGTATTCCATATTCTTCGGTCATGTTTAATTGTTTTTGTTTGTCATATCCGTATCTCTCTTACCAATTGCACCTGATATAGGAGGGTCTACAAATGGGCAATCGACATGGTAGTGTCACTAATTATTATATTACTCTGCAATATTCAAAACACATTTGTTGAGCTAGGCAAAAGAAATTCAGTGCTAGGTCTTTGTTCTGTTTGGTTATGTTGGCTACTCTTTATTAGACTACTATTTTTCCAATTGGGTATCTAGCCTCCAGGATTTCTTGAGAAAAGAAAAGGGAATTCATTCACTTCAATACGTTTCTACTGAATCAAAACATTTGCAGTTCCCATTTGCTTTATGTTTCTATTTTTCACTGATTGATGCCCACCTCCATTTGTCGTCCTTAGCTTTACTTATTTACTTTGTTTCAAGCGTTGCAGGCTTAAAATATTTGCTCCAATCTCAATTCTAGCATTCAGTGTTCTTGTCCCTGTTAATTGGACCAATGATACTTTGGAATTCTCGAAGGTACAACACAACAACATTGATAAACTTTCGATATCAAATATACCTGTTGGATCGAAAAGGTTAGCACTTGGTGATTTCTTCTTTGTTATGAAATGTATTTACAGCTCCATATAAAGCTTATGTTATAACACCATGATTCTTGGGGGAAGTTCTGGCTACCAGGGATAGTTATTTATGCACGCATTACACATGGTTTGATAGTTAAAACAACCAGAGTTTTTCAACATAGTCGACGGGGTTGCCTAAGGTAGAAGGTGCCACATGTGATAGAGTGATGGTCACTGCCTGGTATCTTTTTCCACTAGAGTCAGGGATGGTGTGAAACTGAAGTCCTCAAGATATATGGATGGAACTGTATAACATGAACTATTACCCAACCTCTGACAGAAACTGATTTGGGAGAGGAAGATCTGGTAGCCTAAGGTTGTTAGCCCGAGTGGTGCGAAGCAACCGGCGGCACTCCACAGGTGGGGGGTTCGAACCCCCACCGGGGCGAGTTTCCCCGCCTGTGGGAAAAAACCCCCCTCGCTGTTCTCCTGATAGCTTGGGCTGTGTAGTCAACCTGGCTCGGCCTGGCGTCACGGTTTCCCAGCCCAGTGGGTAACGGTGCCGGCCTGGGTAACGGTTCCAGGAAATGGCACCAGACCCAAGGTCAGAAAGAGCCGGGGTTCGGGGGGTTTCTCGGCCTGCGTTAGAAGGCCTCCTTCTTATAAGAATGCTCGGGGGGCGGCTAGCCCCTCGCAGGTCGAGTTTTTTTTTAGAGGAAGATCTGGTAGATTGCAAGTGAGGAAACTTAGGAGCTAAAATTCGTAATGTGGAATAAATAAGATAATTTTGCACGTAAAAATAATTCAAGTTCAAGCATTAGATTTAGGGAAATGGGTTCAGATGCTAAAAGTACTTTCATGTTCATTCAAATTAGAGATTGTATTTTTGAGTTTAGATTGACTGCTCAGGAGTCCTAACTTATTTCTCTTTGTGAAGGTTTATAGCCCATTTGTCAATGGCTTATGTTTTCACATTTTGGACCTGCTATGTACTGTTACGTGAGTATGAAATCGTTGCACAAATGAGACTGCGTTTTCTTGCATCAGAGAAACGCAGACCAGACCAGTTCAAGGTATGACTCTGAACCCGTTGAGTTGCTTTCTATTTAATTCAATTGAATAGATGACATCCAGTTCATGGTATGCTTGAGTCTTTTGCACAAATCACTACGATCATTTAAAAATTTTTGTGCCTCAGTACTTTGTTCCATTAAATATTGGTGAGGTATTTATCAACTACAGAGAAAGTGAGGGGAAATTATAAGTTAGTATATGGGCTAGTAAGATATACAACATACTATTTGTATTACAGTAGTGACGGGCTGCGTTCGAGAAAAATACAGTAGTGACGGGCTGTATATCAGTTGTGAGCAGATTAGCAGAGGAAGAAGATATTTCGCCATTTTCCCACATGACCACACAATACTAGGATAAGTGCAGACAGTATTTGTACCAATCGATTAAATTATGCATCGAGCACCTAATGCTAACCAGATGCGTAACTGAATTAAACTTGATATTCATTCCTTTGCTAACCAGATTTTGAATGAGAACTTATTTCCTCCTTTTTTTAAAAAAATCAAGTGGATTTTGTTGTTTTGATAGTTACTTGTTGAATGTAATTAACCAATGTAAGTGTTTTAGGTCCTTGTGCGTAATATACCGCCTGATCCAGATGAATCAATCGGTGAGCTTGTTGAACATTTCTTTCTTGTGAATCATCCTGATCACTATCTGACACACCAGGTAATCATGAATATCCATGGTCACTATCTGATCCTTATTTTCTTCCTCTAATTTATCTATGTTGGTTGTCCGGCTTACCATCTTCTTGATTGGTACAGTATGGTTTGGTGATTCCATGTTTGTACAAATGCATGTTTCATATATTTATGTGGACCCATGTTATCTTCACTTAAATTCTGTTCCAGTTCAGATGGAATTTTATTCGATTCCTTGTAAAGTACTCCAGCTTAACTGGTATTTTGATTTTGTTCTTATTATTCTGTAAAACATAACTAGCCATGCTATGATAGATTCAACGATGCGCTTCTGTAGGTTGTTTACAATGCAAATAAGCTTGCAAAATTGGTTAAAGAGAAGACTATGATAGATTCACTGATGCACTTTTGTAGGTTGTTTTCAATGCAAATAAGCTTGCAAAATTGGTTAAAGAAAAGACGAAGATGCAGAATTGGCTTGACTACTATCAGCTGAAGTTTGAAAGAAATGCATCTAAGAGGCCTACTACTAAGGTTATTCAACAAAAATATACCATAGTGTATAGTTTCTTTATCTTCCAATCAGAATAGTAACCATTTTTATTATTTTTATTCTAATTCTTCTGCTACAGACTGGTTTTCTTGGTTGTTTTGGTGCCAAGGTGGATGCTATTGAGTACTACAAATCAGAAATTGAGTGGATAGAAAATGAAGTGAGTCACACCATCTGCTGATTGCTCATCATTTAATGAATTAATAGTCATCTTGAGTTATAATTGTGTCATTGAAAAAATAGATGTAAATCATTTAGTTTGATAGATCACAGTAACCAAAGTTTTGAATAGAATGTATTGATGGTGTGTATCTGTAGAGAATGGTGGCTTGTATTCCTCCAACCCTAGAAGGGTGGGTATATATAATACATATACATGGGCCTCTAGATGGGCCTCTATACACATGGGCTCAAAATACTCCAACACCCCCCCGCAGTCTGAACTACCGGCACAGCGGACAATAAGAAAGCCGACACCCCCCCCCCCCCCCCCCCCCGCAGTCTGAACTACCGGCGCAGCGGTGTTCAAGACTGGACAAGATGAGAGTACAAATAGAGTACAAAAGGCAAATACCCCCCACAGCCACAACTAGCCACCGGCTACGTTGAGGCTGGATCGAAACTCCGAGAAGGTCGAGGAGGGCAGCCCCTTGGTGAAGATGTCAGCAAACTGGGAGGTAGTCGGGACATGGAGTACCCGAACATCGCCGATGGCGACTCTGTCGCGCACGAAGTTTAGGTTGATCTCCACGTGCCGTTAGCGACAGCCCGATACTCCGCCTCGGCACTGGAGCGGGAGACAACCGGCTGCCGCTTGGACGACCAGGAGACCAGGTTGCCGCCCAGGAAGACGGCGTAGCCGGAGGTTGTCCGGGCTGCCAGCCCAGTCAGCGTCGGTGTAGACCACCAGCTCAGCAGAGGGCGAGCGGTGAAGTACCAGGCCGAGGTCCACAGTGCCACGGACGTACCGGAGGAGACGCTTCAGCGCAGCAAGGTGTGACTCCCGGGGATCATGCATATGGAGACAGATCTGCTGAACAGCGTAGGTGAGGTCCGGCCTGGTGAAGGTGAGGTACTGCAAAGCGCCGGCCAGACTCCGGTAGGCAGTAGGATCAGCCACCGGATCACCCAGATTAGCAGACAGCTTCGCCTGAGTGTTGACTGGAGTGGAGCAGGGCTTGCAATCAGTCATCCCAGCCCGCTCTAGAATATCGAGGGCGTACTGCCGTTGATGAAGGAGAAGACCAGACGGGCGAGGCTCAACAGTGACGCCCAAGAAGTGGAGCTGACCGAGATCCTTCGTAGCGAACTCCTGCTGCAGAGAGGAGATGACACTCTGAAGCAACTGCTGACTGGAAGCTGTGATCACAATGTCATCGACATATAGCAGCAGATATGCTGTCTCATCCCCACGGCGGTAGATGAAGAGAGACGTGTCAGACTTGGCCTCGGTGAACCCCAGTGTAAGCAAGAACGTGGCGAACCGAGAGTACCAAGCCCGTGGAGCCTGCTTCAGTCCATAGAGAGACTTGTTGAGCCGGCAGACCATATCCGGACGACTCGAGTCCACAAATCCTGCAGGCTGAGAGCAGTAAACAGTCTTTGACAAGGTGCCGTGAAGAAACACATTCTTCACGTCCAGCTAGTGCACAGGCCAAGTGCGCGAGAGCGCAAGCGAGAGGACTGTGCGCACAGTAGCGGGCTTCACGACCGGGCTGAAGGTCTCATCATAGTTCACACCAGGCCGCTGAGTGAACCCCCGGAGAACCCAGCGAGCCTTGTAGCGCTCCAGTGTGCCGTCAGCCCGACGCTTATGCGTCCAGATCCAATTGCCAGTCACCAGATTGCAACCAGACGGACGCGGCACGAGGTCCCATGTCTGGTTGGCAAGAAGAGCCGCGTACTCCTCTTCCATCGCGCGACGCCAGTGAGGATCCGCCAAGGCGTCGCGGACAGAGGAGGGTACCGGAGAGACCCGCGGCTCTCCCTCGGTGGCGGAGAAAGTCGCGGCCTGGGACGCCATCCGCCGAGTCACCATGGGATGGACATGCCGAGGATCCCGATGGATGACCGGCGGGTGGTACACATCCGGCTCGGCTCGAGAGGGAGCCGGAGGAGGGAGCGACGGCGACAGCTCCGGGGTCGGCGTCGCAGGAGCCTCCGGAGCAGGAGGCGGTGCCGGTGTCGACGCCGAACGACGCCGGTACACCTGCACCGGCTCAGCGTACCGCTCAGGTGCAGGGGAAGGCACCGGGGCCGCGCGTGGCGCAGCGGGAGACACCGGGTCCGTGCGCGGCACGACCGGATGTCCGGGGGCCGCGCGTGGCGCGACCGCGGGCACCGGGGCCGCGCTCGGCGCAGCAGGGATCACCGGAAGCGGTGCCGGTGCGCCGGAAAAACCTGCAGGAAAAGGACAGACAGGTAACGGTGGCTGAACCACCGGGTCAGTCGGAAACAGAGACGCCAGCTCGGGATCAGAAGAAGGTGTGGATGAGGTGGAGTAGGGGAAATCCGACTCGTCAAAGACGACGTGTCGGGAGATCAGAACGCGGCGAGAGGTGAGGTCAAAGTATCGGTACCCCTTGTGGTCAGGGGAGTAACCAAGGAACACACAACGAGTCGAGCGGGGCGCCAGCTTGTGAGGAATAGTGGCGGAGGTGTTAGGGTAACATGCACACCCGAAGACCCGAAGGTGGTCGTAGCGAGGACGGGTACCGAAAAGAGCGTGGTGCGGAGTGGGAGCAGGAGAAGCAGTGGACGGAACACGGTTGAACAGGTAGGTGGCGGTGTGGAGATTCTCCGCCCAGAAGCGCGGGGGCAGAGAGGCCTGGATCAGAAGGGTGCGCACGACGACGTTCGTCGTGCGAATCATCCGCTCAGCCTTGCCGTTCTGAGGAGAGGTATACGGACAAGACATACGCAGCTGAACACCCCGAGAGAGAAAGAAAGAACGGGATGTGGAGTTATCGAACTCCCGCCCGTTGTCACACTGGACGGCTTTAACGGTGAGGCCGAACTGAGTGGACACCCAGGCAAAGAAGTGGAGGAGGGTGGGGAAGGTCTCAGACTTGGCGCGCAAAGGAAACGTCCAAGAGTAGTGCGAGAAGTCGTCGACCACCATCAAATAGTACTTATAACCAGAAAGCCTAAGTACAGGAGAGGTCCACAGGTCACAGTGAACAAGGTCAAATGCATGCGTCGCATGCGAAGAAGAAGAAAACGGGAGCCGAACATGACGACCGAGCTGGCACGCATGGCAGAGGGGTTCAGCAGGAGCCCTAGTACCAGGGACATCGCTACTACGACTGAGCTGAGCCATAACGTTGCGGCCAGGGTGACCAAGACGGCGATGCCAGGTGGTGGAAGACGGCGTCGCGGCAAAAGCGGCAGACCAAGACGGCCATGGGGAAGAAGAAGGCGAGAGTGGTGCAGCGGAAGAAGGAAGGCGAAGGGTGTAAAGGGGCTCTGTGCTGTCACACCGGAGTAGCGGACGCCGGGAGGCCGAATCCTTTACAGTGAGGCCGAAAAAATCAAACTCGATGGAACAACAATTGTCAGCTGTAAACTGACGAATGGGAAGAAGGTTATGAACCATCTGAGAAGCAACGAGGACATTGAGAAGACGAAAAGAGTCGGGAGCAGAACCCACGACAGTGACAGGAAGACAAGACCCGTCACCAACCATGATGGAAGGACAAGAGGGGTGTGGGGGTCGGACAGAAGAGAGGATACCGGCATGTGGGGTGGTATGGAAGGAGGCACCCGAGTCGGCGATCCATTCGGTGCTGACCGGCGGCGTCAGCACCATGGCGCTGAAGGATTGCGCCAGGGCTGCCTGGTCCCACCCCCCAGGCCAGGTCGGCTGCTGGCTGGGCTGAGCGGGCGGGGTCCAGAACGGCGCGACCCCGGGCGGCATACCGAACGCAGGCCACGCCATGGTCAGCGCGGCCGTCGCGGGCGCAGGCAGGGGCGGCACAGCAGGAAAGGCGAATCCGGCAGCGGCGAGGGAGGCAGCGGCCCGCGCGGCCTGCGCGGCGGGGTCGACGGCCTGCGCGGCAGGGGCGACGACCTTCGCGGCCCGCGCGGCGGCGAGGGAGGCAGCGGCCCGCGCAGCGGGGCGACGGCCTGCGCGGCATGCGCGGCGGCGAGGGATGCGGCGGCCTGCGCAGCGTGCGCGGCGGGCGCGACGGCAGCCTGCGCTTCAAGCGCGGCGGGCACGACGGCATGCGCGAGCTTGCCCTCGACGAGCTTGGCCTCGAGGTCCCGCAGCATCTCCTGAGCGCGCTCATGCGCAGTAGCAGGGGCGGCGCCGGGGGCCGCAAGAGGTGCCAGGGAAATACAGCGGTCAGAGGAGCGGCGGCAGGGCCGGCGGCAGCCACAACTGCGGCGGCAGCGGCCAGGGGCAGTCCCAGCGCGCCCGCGGCGGTGGCACCAAGAGCCGGCCCACCTGCAGCAGCGGCGAGCGTGGGGTGGTGCCACGCAGGGGCAGCAGGCTGGAGCAGGGGCGGCGCCGCGCTGGGAGAAGAAGGGCCGGCCGCGCAAGCCTGGAGCAGAGAAGGTGCCGGCACACCCTGGAGCAGAGGAGGGTCACCGGCGGCCAGGCAAGGGCGGGATCCGGCGGCCAGGGAGGGGCGGGATCCGGCGGCAGCGGCCTGGAGCAGGGGCGGCGCTGCGTCGGTAGCAGAGGGGCCGGCGGCGGCGGCCTGTCGCAGGGGCGGCGTCGCGCCTGGAGCAGAGGGGCCGGCCGTGCAAGCCTGGAGCAGAGGAGGTGCCGGCACACCCTGGAGCAGAGGAGGGGCACTGGCGGCCAGGCAGGGGCGAGATCTGGTGGCTAGGGAGGGGCGGGATCCGGCGGCGGCGGCCCCCGGGGCCAACGCGCCCGCGCCAGCGCTGGGAGCAGGGTCCAGCGTGGCGGCTGCGGTGGGGGGCAGCTGCGCTGCGGCGGCGTGAAGCCACGCGCGCGGCGCCCCTGGAACAGAGGCAGCGGGAACAGAGGTAAGGGGAGGGAAAGAGGAGAGGGATGGGGTGGGCGGCGCCGGCGGCTGGCCAGCCATGACGGCGGCGGCGGCTGCCATGGGAGGAGAAGAATCCTAAGCAACTGATACCATGTAGAGAATAGTGGCTTGTATTCCTCCAACCCTAGAAGGGTGGGTATATATAATACCTATACATGGGCCTCTAGATGGGCCTCTATACACATGGGCTCAAAATACTCCAACAGTATCAACTACACAGTATAGAATCACAGTAACAATTTTTTTTAATAGAATGTATTGATCATATGTATCAAATACACAATATGGAAAAAGTCCATTTTTCACCATCCAACTCCAAAACCAGGTACCTTTGGCACTATCAAAACAGTTTACTATGCGCCCTTAGCCGATTTCATAGGTGATTTTGCTCGGTTTTGAGCCACATCAACTTGCCTGGTATCGACATGGTTGACCAAAATGCCACCTTTTTCAATAAAAAAACACCCAGGTCTCACTTCTTCCTGTGAGCTTCAATAAGAAAAACACCAAGTCTCACTCCTTCCTGTTGAGCTTCAATAAAAAAAGACCCAGTTCTCCTTCCTGTTGACCACACTTCTGCCAGAGGCCTGTTGCTGTGCTTGATGCACTGCCTGGACTTGCAAAGACACAGCACATGAGCTTCTGCATGCTCCTAGAAAGTCCACCGGCAATTCAGCTTGGGCAGACCTGACGTCAGGTGCTCGCTGTTGCATGGTGGAGGAGCAAGGTGGTGCACGCGAGGTCACGAGTCATAAGCGAGGTCCAGCTGGGTAGTGCTCTAGCCCTTCAAGGAATGAGAGCAGCATCTCTCGAACACGGATAGATGGGGTAGAAGAAAAGGATGAAATGATGTTGACGTGGTGGTGATAGATGACATGACAGATGACGTGGCACAAAACTGGGCAAAGCTACCTTAGAAATCTGTGAAGGGTGATAAACGAATGGTTTTGACAAGTTATGGTGCCAACAAAATTGGGTTTTAGAGTTCTAGGGCCAAAATAAGGCTCCAGCAATAGTTAGTGGGTCAAAATGGATTTCTTCTTAATTTCCAAACATACACACATTAAGAAAGGTCTAGTTGGATGTGTGTATCATTTTCTTAAGTGTAGTCTTGGGTATGCAGTGACACTAAATATGCACTGAAGTGGTCTTTGTTATATAGGTATTTTGCATGCAATAGAAAACGAAATTTTGATAGGACTGTCAGTAATATATTTATCTTCCTCAATGTTACAATTCCATATCTTTTGAAACAAAGGGTACCTGTCACAAACTGTCAGATTTACCACCTCATGTAAATGATATTTAGGAAGCAGAAGAGCGTGAAAAGATTGTAAAAGATCCCAAATCAGTTGTCCCAGCAGCATTTGTTTCCTTCCGATCACGTTGGGGTGCAGCAGTTTGTGCTCAGACACAACAAACCAGTAATCCAACTGTTTGGTTGACTGAATGGGCTCCAGAACCTCGAGATGTGTACTGGGATAATTTGTCTATTCCATTTGTCTCCCTTACAGTTCGAAGGTTGATAGTGGCAGTGGCATTCTTCTTCCTGAACTTCTTTTATGTGATCCCAATAGCATTTGTTCAGTCTCTTGCAAATCTTGAAGGGATTGAGAAGGCAGCTCCATTTCTGAAGCCTCTGGTTGAAATGTATGTCTATGTTTACATGCCATTCCTTCTCCAGAAATGTTTTTATTTTCGATTCTACTTAGTAGTATCTGTTGGTTTTAAACATCCCTAGTGTTGGATGTATATGAATATGCCGTACCCTCGTAGCTCTATGTTTACCATCTAAAAAAGTGCGACCTTTTGTTACAAATGAAAAAGCAGCCCTATGATACTGAATCGGACCAGAGAAATTGATCATAACTCTGATATGGATGAGAACATATATGACTGCACAAACCTACATTTTGAAGTACACACTGTATAGAGCTGTTTTTTGTTATCAAAAGCATTTGAGATACTGTACATGGGGAGAAAAAGACTCATCCGATTAAATCTCTAGTTTCTATTACCAAATGAAAATATGTGTTTAGTACAGAAACCATGGGATACTATACTGGCATAGATCTGCTGCTGTAGGTATGCTGAGGTGTACAGTTCTGGTGTCGCATTGTTGTGATGCTTTATATTTGTGTGCAGCATACTTGAACTCCCATCGAACGCGCAGGATAGCTGTGCATCAATATATTAAGAAGAGACGGGGTAAAGAACCCCAAAATGTTACAGATAAAAGGGCGTGTAACCCACCCTACAAACACACACAAGAACTTTCTCTTAGTGACACGACTGGGACACCAGACCAGGCAAAAAACATGTGTTTGCATGCGTACTTTTACTATTCCTAATTTGTGTATGCCACTTAAGTGTTAAACATTCAGTTTAAAGAATCATAGTTTCTGAACATTCCTATTTATGCCACTTTGCTCCAACCATGAGCTAGGTGAAACAAAAAATGACACGACAAACCCAGACTAATTTAGCTGTGCCATTTAGGTCACTGCTGCAGTGCTGCTGCATACATTCTGTCATCTAACAGATTTAACTGGAACAAAACAAGTTACTGGCATAGTTAATTCTCAGTACCAAATTTGCATACCCATTCCTTTATTTCTTGTGCACTGCTCTGTGGGCATGTTCCTGATTTCTGACACCTTTTACTTCAACTTTTTTTTATCAGACCTACTATTAAATCATTCATCCAAGGTTTCCTTCCTGGAATTGCTCTGAAGATCTTCCTTATACTGCTCCCGACCATATTAATGTTCATGTCTAAGGTTGAGGGATTGACATCAATATCTTCACTGGAAAGAAGATCTGCATCCAAATATTATATCTTCATATTTTTCAATGTGTTTCTGGCAAGCATTATTGCAGGATCTGCTTTAGAGCAGCTAAAAAGCTATAATCATCAATCTGCAAATGAGTATGTCTTTCTCATATTTATTGTATCCTTTGTGCTGCACCATTGATAATCTTCATTCTTGTATGTACTGAACATTAGAGATGTAATAATGTACTCCTTTTCTTTTTGTAAAGCACGGTTTGACCCGATGTTGTCTTCAACGCCACATTTTGACGACTAATATATTATACATTATTGTTTATAACCATGAAATTTGACATCATATGAAACTATTTTCAAACTGAATACAATAATACCAAATTTGAATATAATCTAGAAATCCTTAGACTAAATGTTGATCAAAGATTAAATAGTTTGAATCTTGGGTTGTGTGTGCTCTACAAAAAAGAAGAGGGAGCTTGGCTTGATGAAACGATTGTACTTAAGCATTGAAATAACCTGTACTATTAATGTTGCACCGTGTGCTTCGGAATGTAGGGTCTGTTATATTTGCAATGATATACTTTAAATGGTCATGGTAAGGACTTAATTTGGATGGAGAGAATATCCCTTAAACAGTTCATTTATTTACTTTCTAAATGCATAATAATACTCCTGTTTACTCTGTTATTAAATTATTTTACTGGCATGCTATTTTTTAGTGTATTTTCCTTTCTTTGTTATTTGGTAATAGTTTGAAGATCTTGCTATTAAAAGGTTATATTTGAACCCCTTTCATTCCATCTATTCTCCTTTTATTTAAACTGTGTATGCTTTTATTCCTAGTATCTAATTTGCCTCTTTTGCAGAATACCAAGGACAGTTGGTGTAGCAATTCCAATGAAGGCAACCTTTTTTATAACATATGTAATGGTCGATGGTTGGGCTGGGGTAGCTGGTGCAATATTAAGATTGAAGCCACTGGTAATCTTCCACTTGAAAAACTTTTTCTTGGTCAAGACTGAGAAAGACAGAGAAGAGGCAATGGACCCTGGAAGTATTGGTTTTGACTCAAATGAACCTCAAATTCAGCTCTATTTTTTACTTGGTCTTGTCTATGCTGTGGTGACACCATTTTTGCTCCCTTTCATATTGATATTCTTCGGGTTTGCATACGTTGTATACCGCCACCAGGTAATCAAGCATATCTTGGATGCTTGGTGTTTCTAACGTGATTTTTTTAAAACATTGCGTCTGGTCATCTTATGTTCCATGGGGTTGAGCTACATTAGCAAGATCATTATTTAGATATGTTCTTATTCATCTAATTGGCGTGTTGCATGTAATTTTTATGGATTGAGTTACTAGTTTATCACATGTTCTGACCATGGTCTGTAACTACCGTCATACAAACGTTTATACTGTTTCAGATAATAAATGTGTACAATCAAGAATATGAGAGTGCAGCAGCATTTTGGCCAAGTGTTCATGGGCGTATAATCACAGCATTGATCATATCACAGTTCCTCCTCCTTGGATTACTTAGCACAAAAGGCGCTGGCCAGTCAACCCCGGTGCTCCTTGTTCTTCCGGTTGTAACCTTTTATTTCCACAAGTATTGCAAGAATCGCTATGAACCTACTTTTGTGAAATGCCCGTTACAGGTAATGTTTCTTTTCCAATTTTTGGAGTTAATATATGAATAATATAGAATGGGTCTTCAAATAAACATGAATAATGTTGCTTAAAAACTCATTAACTTGTGTGCTAACATTTTTCCCATTTAGATTCGGATAGTTAATTTGGCAAGATAGACTGACAAATGAAGGTGTCAATTACTCCCTCTGATCCCAAGTGTGTAGGTCATTTAGGACACTGACATGGTCTCTGATGTGACACTTTTCTGCAATTTTTTTAAAAGTATATAAATATAAATAGTGAAAGTTATATATTACGAAAGTACTTTCCATGATGAATCTAGTAACATTACCAAGTATTCATTGATTCGCCAATTCAATAAAGTTTGACTGGATAGAATCCTAAAACGACCTACATTTTGAATGGAGAGTAAAGATCTATAGCTAATGCCATTCGAAGTTTACTCTATGATTTGCACTAGAAGCTTGTAATAAGTGATATGAATTTCTCTCATTATACCTAGTTACAACCCTGTATATGTTTATAATAAACATGTGACCTAAATATGATTAGATATAAAACGGCATAAATTCAACATGTTTACAACAGTCACGCTATGGAACATAACTACAAGTAGTAAACTAGTAATACATTTCCATTTCCTTCTCTAGGAGGCAATGAAGAAGGATACCCTAGAACGTGCAAGAGAGCCAGGATTTGATCTCAAAGGATATCTGATGAATGCCTACATCCACCCAGTATTCAAAGGTGACGACGACGACGAGAAGTTCTCAATTGTCGATGAACCAGAGGCAGAGCAAGTCCTGGTGGCAACCAAGCGGCAATCCAGGCGGAACACCCCTGTCCCTAGTAAATACAACAGCTCGGATTCATCTTCTCTGCCTGAAATTGTAAATGATCAGCGGCTGTAAAAAGTTGTGCAGTTTTCCAATGTATATTAGTGAAGGGCACAATAATGCTTTTGAGTACCTCTAGTTTATACAAATAAGGAGTAATGGCCAAAATATATTTTTGCATGTATGGTTCTTTTGCCTGGTGTGTTCTACCTATTCCCGTGAATTCTTCACTCGTGAAGTTGCTGCTGGGATTATTGGGTGCAACTGAAATTCCGATACTCTATTGTTTCCGATACTCTATTGTTTCCGAGGACGGTTCAGTTTAGTTTGCTCCATGGATGTTGCTGTGCTTTCGCACCATATTTTGTTCTTGTTCTGCTCAATTTGCTTCATAGATATTGCTGCGTGACTGTGTTAGTGCACTATATTTTTGCTGCTGGTTATTAGTTTGTTAGATAATTACCCATGCTCTTGCTTGCAAATCAATGCTAGTAGTAGTAGGAGCCCTGGCTCCTGTTTTGGTCATGCCAGCCATTTGACTTTGGGCGGCAGATGACTGTAGCATAGTGGCAGCTGCAACTTGCAGCATGGCTGAGGTAGGAGTAGTAGTAACAGTGGTAGGTAGTGGTGGCACTATAGAGCCATACCTTGTATAGTCTTGTATGTCTACTCACTTTGACTAGTGTGCCTATATAGAAGAGAGCAGCTACAGCTCAGTTTCTTAAGCAGCAGCACTCCTCGTGTCTACCCCCCTCTGCTTCTCTTCCTCTCACCGTGTTCACCCTCTACCTCTCGTGTGTGTGTGTATGTGTGTGTGAGCTCGGCGAGTCTAACAAGTGGCATTCAGAGCTTGAGTTTTGAGCCTGGTGGCCATGGCCTCCCTTGATCGTGAGCACGGTTCCCCGGGGCGACGTCATGGCGAGACGACGTACGTCATGAAGAAGACGGTGCGGGACGTCAGCAGCGTGCAGTACCCCATGCTCACTCGCACGAACTACGCCGAGTGGGTGGTGTTGATGAAGGTGATGCTCAAGGCGAGGCGCCTGTGGGCAGCGGTGATCGTGGGTACCGCTGATGAAGACGACGACCAGTCGGCCATGGAGGCCATCCTGAAGTCGGTGCCGACGGAGTACGTCATCGCGCTCGGCGCCAAGAACTCCGCCAAGGAGGCGTGGGAGAGCTTGGAGACGATGCGGCTGGGTGGCGACCGCGTGCGCAAGGCGAAGGCGCAGCAACTCCGGCGGGAGTATGAGGCCATCACGTTCCGCGATGGCGAGGCCATCGAGGACTTCGCGCTGCAGCTCTCATCCCTGGTGAGCCAGCTTGCGCAGGTCGGCGTCATCATCGATGAGGAGGAGGCAGTGGTGAAGTACTTGCGCGTCGTGCCCCCTCGGTTTGCGCAGATCGCGCTCTCGATTGAGACGATGCTCGACATGAGCACGCTCTCGATCGAGGACATCACCGGGCGGCTCAAGGCAGTCGAGGACCGCGTGGAGGTGCCTGCCCGCACGACCGCCGGCGGCCAGCTGCTGCTCACGGAGGAGCAGTGGGCGGCGCGCGTGCGCGAGAAGAAGCAGGGGGAAAGTTCCTCTACTCCGCGCGGCGGCGGAAGGAGCGGTGCGCGTGGCAGGCGGCGCGGCAAGCCGCGGCGGAAGGTGGAGGGCGCCGACAAGAACGGCGGCGACCGCGTCGCCTACAAGGACCGGTGCCGCAACTGCGGCAAGATCGGGCACCTAGGCCCGCGACTGCAAGGAGCCGCGGCGCCAGGAGTGTGCGCATCTGGCGCACGATGACGAGGAGGAGCCTGTGCTGCTCATGGCGCAGGTCTGGGCTATCAACATCGAGGCAGAAGACCGTGGCGTGCGCGTCGTGCTCGATGAGCCGCGCGCGCGGGTCAACCTCGGGCGGGAAGGAGGAGAAACAGAGGAGCTGTGGTACCTCGACACCGGCGCAAGCAACCACATGACCGGAAACCGTGAGGCCTTCTCCGAGCTCGACACCGGCGTCATCGGCACGGTGAAGTTCGGCGACAACTCCGGCGTCGACATCCGGGGTCGCGGCACGGTCGTGTTCCAGTTCAAGGCCGGCGAGCACAAGACGCTGATGGATGTGTACAATATCCCCAAGCTCCGGAGCAACATTGTCAGCCTTGGCCAGCTGGACGAGCACGACTGCCAAGTGTTGATCGACGGCGGCGTGCTCCGGATCAGGGACC
This sequence comes from Panicum virgatum, assembly GCF_016808335.1. Lineage (NCBI taxonomy): Eukaryota > Viridiplantae > Streptophyta > Magnoliopsida > Poales > Poaceae > Panicum > Panicum virgatum. Next base: position 31,369,929 of record NC_053140.1, on the reverse strand, counting down.
GCGAGCGCAAGCTGCTTGCCAAGGTCGAGCGCGGCAGGAACCGCCTCTACACACTGGCGCTGCGCATCGCGCGCCCAGTGTGTCTGGCGGCGCGCTGCGACAACGTGGTGTGGCGCTGGCACGCGCGCTTTGGCCATTTGAGCTTCGATGCTCTGGCCAGGATGGCGCGGCAAGGAATGGTGCGAGGGCTGCCGCCGATCGAGCACGCCGGCGAGCTCTGCAACAGCTGCCTTGCCGGCAAGCAGAGGCGGCTGCCGTTCCCTAAGAATGCGAGATTACGCGTTGGGACGTCCTCGAGCTCGTCCACGGCGACCTCTGCGGGCCAATCACGCAGGCGACGCATGGCAGGCGGCACTATTTCCTACTCCTGGTGGACGATTTCAGCCGCTTCATGTGGCTGCACCTCCTATCGAGCAAGGACGAGGCGCCGGCGGCAATCAAGCAATTCCAGGCGCAGGTGGAGACGGAGACAGGGAAGAAGCTGCGCGTGCTGTGGACGGATCGCGGTGGCGAGTTCACCTCGGTCGAGTTCGACCTCTACTATGTGGGACAAGGCGTAGAGCGCCACCTCACGGCGCCGTAGCAGAACGGCGTCGTGGAGAGGAGGAACCAGACGGTGGTGGGCATGGCTAGGAGCATTCTGAAGGCCAAGATGATGCCGGCGGCGTTCTGGGGCGAGGCGGTGAGCACGACGGTGTTCATCCTGAACCGCGCGCCCACCAAGAGCCTGAACAGGACTACACCATTTGAGGCGTGGCACAGGAGGAAGCCGGACGTCTCTTTCCTGAGGATGTCCGGGTGCATCGGGCACGTGAAAAAGACGAAGACCAATCTCTCCAAATTGGAGGACAGGAGCACACCCATGGTGTTTCTGGGATACGAGCGCGACAGCAAGGCCTACCGGCTCTACGATCCGCAAGCACGGCGCGTGGTGGTGTCACGCGATGTCGTCTTCGACGAGGCGGCGAGCTGGGATTGGAAGGAGGAGTCCGGCGATGGGGAAGCAGTGCGCGGTGCCTGGAGTGACTTCATCATCGAGCACGTGGAGTACCAGGACCTGGAGGACGGTGACAGGGAAGTAGCGGCAAGCCCATGTGGCGGCTCCCGTGCTTTAGGTGCGGCGGCTCCCCTGTTCCAAGGTCCCCTGTTTTGGAAACAGGGGAAGTCGCGCCAACTCCGCATTCGCCTGCGGGGCAGGCATCTCCGGCCACACCTCCGGCACCGACACCGAGCTCCGCCGTGCCAATCCACTTCGTCACGCCTCCATCGAGCACCTCCACGAACGTCGACGCCGAGTACTCCGGCGAGCCACTCCGGTTCCGCGCGGTGGAAGATCTCGTCGGCGACACAAGTCCGGCCAGGCAGGCGGCCCGTGTGCTGGACGATCTTGAGCTGCACCTGGGCAGTGCAGAGGAGCCGTCAAGTTTCGCCGCAGCAGAGTAGGAGGGGTGCTGGCAGGCGGCGATGCTGGAGGAGATGGCGGCGGTGGAGGAAAACCGCACGTGGGAGCTGGTGGATCCGCCGGCTGGTTGCCGGCCGATCGGGCTCAAGTGGGTGTACAAGGTGAAGCGGAACGAGCACGGTGAGGTGGTGTGGCACAAGGCCCGGCTCGTCGCCAAGGGATTCGTGCAGCGCGAGGGCATCGACTTCGAGGAAGTCTTTGCGCCGGTGGCATGCATGGAGTCCGTGCGCTTGCTGTTGGCGCTGGCGGCGGCAAGGGGCTGGAAGCTCCATCATTTGGACTTGAAGTCGGCATTCCTCAATGGGGAACTCGCCGAGGAGGTGTATGTACAACAACCGCCGGGATTCATCATCGCCGGCGAGGAGCACAGGGTGCTCCGCCTGCGCAAAGCCCTGTATGGGCTGCGCCAGGCGCCGCGCGCGTGGAACATCAAGCTGGACGCAAGCCTCGCGTCGCTCGGCTTCACCAAGTGCGCCACCGAGCATGCCCCCTACACGCATCGATCACAGGGGAGATTGGTGATCGTCGGGGTGTACGTCGACGATCTCATCGTCACCGGAGCTGAGCAGCGGGACATCGACGCATTCAAGGAGAAGATGAAGGGGATGTTCCGCATGTCAGACCTCGATCTGCTCACCTACTACCTCGGCATTGAGGTGGAGTAGACCGAGAGCGCCATCACGCTCCGCCAGAGCACCTACGCGAGGAAGCTGTTGGAGCGGAGCGGGATGGGCGAGTGCAAGGCGTGCCAGACGCCCATGGAGGAGAAGATCAAGCTGTCAAAGGACAGCATTGCCCCCTTGGTGGACGCCACGAGCTATCGGAGCATTGTCGGCGGGCCGCGCTACCTCACGCACACGTGGCCGGACATTGGGTTCGCCGTGGGGTACGTGAGCCGGTTCATGGCGGAGCCGCGGGAGGTTCACCTCGCCGCGGTCAAGCATCTGCTCCGCTATGTGGCCGGGACGTGTGGATACGAGCTCGTCTACCCAAGGCGGAACACAGAAGCGCTGGAGCTGATCGGTTTCAGCGACAGCGACATGGCGGGCGATGTCGATGGACGGCAGAGCACCACAGGCATGCTCTTCTTCCTTGGGGCGTGCCCGATCTCCTGGCAATCAATGAATCAGAAGGTCGTCACGCTGAGCACCTGTGAGGCAGAGTACATTGCAGCGGCGACGGCATGCTGCCAAGGAGTTTTGCTGGGGTGGCTGCTGGCAGAGCTCACCGGAGAAGAAGCTCGGGCACCTGTCCTGATGGTGGACAACCAGTCCGCCATTGCTTTAGCAAAGAACCATGTCCACCATGACCGGAGCAAGCACATCGACACCAAGTATCACTTCATCCGTGACTGCGTCGATGGTGGACAGATCAGGCTCAAGCATGTCGAGACTGCTCGACAGCTCAGGGACATCCTCACCAAGCCACTTGGGCGCATTCGACTCACTGAGTTGAGGACCAAGATTGGGGTTGAGTAGATCAAACAAGAGCAGTGCAATTAGGGGAAGAATTGTTAGATAATTACCCATGCTCTTACTTGCAAATCAATGCTAGTAGGAGGAGCCCTGGCTCCTGTTTTGGTCAGCCATTTGACATTGGGCGGCAGATGACTATAGCATAGTGGCAGCTGCAACTTGCAGCATGGCTGAGGTAGGAGTAGTAGTAACAGTGGTAGGTAGTGGTGGCACTATAGAGCCATACCTTGTATAGTCTTGTATGTCTACTCACTTTGACTGGTGTGCCTATATAGAAGAGAGCAGCTGCAGCTCAGTTTCTTAAGCAGCAACACTCCTCGTGTCTACCCTCTGCTTCTCTTCCTCTCACCATGTTCATCCTCTACCTCTCTGTGTGTGTGTGTCAGCTCGGCGAGCCTAACAGTTTCGTTATGGGAATTATTAAAAGGAAAGGGTGAAATTTTAAGTTTATTGGAGCTAGGTTCGTTCCCAGCAGCCGATCGGTTTGAGTTCAGTTACATTCTATTATTTCTATGATTTTTCAGGTAGTTTTCTGTGCGTTTGACCATCTAGTGAACTTGCTCCAAACAGGAAACAAATGTTCTATGTTTGGCCTTAAGTTTGTTCGCAAAAACTCGTTCCTGGCTCCCCGATAAATAGCATATATGTGTTCGCAAATCGCAATATTGTTCCTTTTTGGTTGCCTAGCACGCCGCCCTCTCCTGAATCCTGATGGCAGTTTGGAAGCAATGGAGACGAATGTTCGTGGATTTGGTGGAGTATGCGGCGGCCGGCTAACGCTGGTCTCATCTTCAGTGGCGAAGCGCCCATCTTTGCTTGCCCAGTAGTGGTTTCAGAGCCTCTGAAAAGGATTAAAAGACTAGTGGCGTGAATTCGTGATACATACGCAGGTGGCCATCAGAAACGAGCGCTGGCTGAACTGAAGGAACAGCTCGCTGGCGGCTTGACAGATGACAAACAAGCGCGCGCGTCTGCTACTAACAGTGGAAGCTCAGTATATATTTTTTAAAAAAGTGTAAGCCACCCTGTTGAATATGAACCTTGTGAACAATTGCCTACATGTAGTACCCATACAATCTAAAATGACAGGACACACGTTACGCGGTCCATCACAGAGAAGAGAACATATTTCGTTTTAATAACAAATAAATAATACTAACATGTCAAAGAAGACTTGTAAATAATGTACACAGAAACAAGATACAGACACAACACTAACGCCAGTGTGTTTCCTTCATGGGAACACCACAAATGACAAACATAACACACCACATATTTGCAGTTCAATGGGGCATTGTTCAAGCCAGCAGCGCTGAAATTCAGTAACAACTTTGTAGCTTTGAGCAAGCACCAGTCTCAGCTCAGGTCATCCCTGTGCCACTGGGTGATCAGCTCTTCTGATGAACGGCTATCAGGTGAATGTCCATCTCCTTCAGCATGACTGACCGCCCACAAGAGTCACATGGTGCGGTCCTGGATCCACAGATACTCTCATGCTCACACATATTTCGGAGTCGGTCACGAGCATCAACTGGTTCTCCACCAGCATGGACTGTGTCACCGCAGAACCGGCACACGATCAAGCGCAAAGGGCAGGTTGAGGATTGATGTTGGACCTGAAAATTAACAAAAAAAAAGAAGACAATTTCGTAAGAAAATTATGCTTCAGAAAGTTACCAGTGTGCAGCTAGCATAATGAAGAGAGATGGCAAGACATACCATATCTTCCTTTTCCAGAACCACCCCACAGGGGCACTGCAGTGGCTCATGGAAGACTTTCATATGCTTCTCCATTTCCCTCTGCTTGAAAGCTCGCCTGCACTTGTTGCAGTGGACATGATCTGCTGCTTCTTCTCTCCGGAGAACAACTCCACAGCCATCATGCGGGCAGGCAACATTGTGTCTCATGCAGTATGCCTCATGAAGATGAGCAGATCGGCTGGCTATATGGCGCTTACAGTTCCTACACAGTACTGAATCAGCGTCGACACTTCCTGAGGCACTAGCATGTTCACCAATTCTTTGGCTATTAACATCCTTAATATCTACAGAGAGCTGGTACTTAGAAGTCCCTTTGAAACCATAAACTCCAATACTGTAAACACCGGTCACCAAACTGGAATCCCGTGGTTTGAGTATAAGAACCTTTGATCCCATTTCATGAGAAGACCACTCATGTCGGTGCTGAGTCGGGAATACTAAAGGATGCCTTGAAACGTAGATATCAGTGTCGCCACCACTCGCATCCGTGTCTATCTTAACCTCAATATTAGCACGCCCAGAAGCTACTTTCTCACTTGCACTTTCTTCAACTGAAAATTTGTAGTACCTGAACTTCCCTTCTTCCACAACACTGGATTCGACCTTTCCAATCGCAAGCGGCACAAGCACATGTTGGTTCTCTTCATTGTCCAAAACTGAATCTGATCCCTCTATGTCAACTTCAACATCTGTCTCTAGGACAGATACACTTGACGCGGGCTTCAGTTCAAGAACCTTTAACTTGTACTGCAGTAGCCCATAGTTCACCACAACAATATTGTTTTCAGATAGTGTTGCGTGATTGCGAAGTGCCGTTTCAAGGACTGCTCTATGGTTAGGGAGATCCGAAAACCCAGCCCCTTCCGGTTTCAACTTCGCGTATGTTCCTTTGGGCAAACTGACATACTTGACTTCAATCAGAGGGACGTCTGGGGTGCCACTCTGGAACAGGTTGTTCCAAACATGCAGCGGGAGTTCAGCAGAGCCCTCCCTGGCAGTGAATTCCAGAACACCGGAACAGGTTGCCTCCTCGGTGTCTTCTTCCATAGTGGCACCCGGGACTGTGTCCCTAACCTTGGACAACCTGAAGTACATGGGACCTTTATCCAGCGCTCCTTCATCAGATAATTCCTTAAACGAAGATGGTGGTAGCTTGATCTTATCCCCAGAGCCATCATATCGAAGTGCCTCAAACATGCGTGAGAATGAAACCCCCTTCCCCAGCTGCATTACCTCTTCCATTTTCTGGTCAGCCTATCAGGAGCACAGACAATTCAATCAGCACCCAGTAGCAAAACACAAGGTAGAGACTAGAGCCACTAGAGATGAGCAGTAAAAACACATTCAGTTTTCAGGAACCTATTATCCGCAGCATGTTGTGAAAAGGGGCAATGAAAGTAGCTTAATTGCAGCAATCAGTAAAAGGGAATCCTAACAAGACACCGTGCGCCATTCCCATTAAGATCACCCGGAGCCAATAAAGGGCACTTCACCCTGAGCCCCCGACCAGGTTTTAGGATCAAAATGTTTCTATTCCTTTTTAAATTAGCAGGATTTTGGCGATCGAATTAGGAAGCAACCTGTCAAACAGTTTGCCGATAAAACAGGAGCGAGAAATCAAAGCACGCAAACCGAATCAAGGGTTAGGGATTCAGCGCTAGCAACATACTATTTCTCACACAGGCATGGCAGTTAATCAGCGCCTACGAAACTAGGTCGAGGTGGTGGGGGGTTACCTCTTCCTGGGCGCGCGCGGCGTCGAGGCGGCGCTCGCGGTGGGACGCCTCGAGCGCTTCCTGGCGGCGCGCGGCCTCGGCCTTGGCCCGGCGCTCGCGCTCGGCCTTGGCCTTGGCGCGCTGCATCCGCTCCCGCTGCTCGCGCTCCAGCTTCTCCCGGGCCTGACGCAGCTCGAAATCCATCCTGAATGAAATCCTTTCTCTCCCTTCCCCCTCCTCCGATCCGATCTAAAACGCGTTCCGACTTCTCCTCGGCTCCTTTCCTCTCGACGACCCTCGACGGCGAGAGGCGGGGAGGAATATATATGGTGGTAAGGGAGGCGCCGCGGCGGGGTGGGTTCGGGTCGGTGGCGGCCGGCCGGAGGAGGAAGAGGAAGCTTCGCGAGGGATGGCGTGCGTGCGTGTTGTGTGACGCACGGGACGGCCACGGCGTAGCGTGCCCGGATGGTCAGTGACTACGCAGCTGTGTGCTTGTATCTCTACTTTTTTTTTTTTGAAGAATTGCTTGTATCTCTACTAGCTGATGCGATCGGGGGCATCGGTTTTATGAGCGGGAGATCTCCAGCGAGTCGGACTTCGATTCACACTCGCGAGTCCGATACTCCGGTTAGATGTCTACTGCATCTCCATCCGTTCAAAACTTTATAGGTATAACTTTTCTAATAAATACGCGTTCCATAAAAAATACAATCCTAGCGTCTGAAAAAAATATAACGAAGAGTGCAATCTTAAGAAATTAGATCTCAACTATCTGCTTAACTAATTAGTTATGTTTGATTTGCATGCTAAAAAACTATATGCATTAAGCATGAGAGTCTTTCATGCCACAACTAATTTGTCTAAAAAAAATTATAGAACAGTTTGTAATACATCTAAATATACGCTATGTCTAAATGTATAATAGAAGTTTTTTCTGCGAAATATATAATAAAATTTATGGATTAACAAAACGAAAACAAGATGTCTCTTCTTTTTATCTTATTAAGCCTCGAACCCCTATCCACCATAGAATGTTGAATCTTCTTATGTATTATTTTCCTCTTCCACTGAAATAGGAGTAGTCGTCTCTCTCTCTCTCTCTCTCTCTCTCTCTCTCTCTCTCTCTCATCCCCTCGGTCTGAGCTCCGAGTTAAGCTGCGGCAAAATAGTCAACTCTTTAGGGCTGAGGGGGTTTGATTCGAGGCGAGCTCTCTCCCTCCAACTATAAAAGTTGAAAGCAGGCCAGCGTGCGCGGTGGGAGGATGCAGGACAAGATAGCGATGCACCGTTGGTTGCGGTGGTAGGGGCAGGCGGTTTGGCTGGTGTTAGAGTGGAGGATTTCACCAAAGTGAGTTCGCGCAGGGCGGGATCAAGGGTCCGAGCAATGGTGGACCCAGGGATCAAAAAAAGCCTAGACAAAGTCTAAGATAATTCTACCATCTCCAGTAGAAGATTGCAACCACAACTGATCCAGTAGTAGGTATGCACAACTGGCCGCCTCCATTCTCCGCCGATTCCACTCCCACCAACGCCGGTGTGGGCATCGGCGGAGGGAAGAATAGTTGCTATACTCGTCCGGACTCTTCAAAATTTGTGAATCCGACACTACATAGTAGGTGCCCCCCACCTCGACCCCCAGGTTCGATATCAACGCCATCTCGGGCTTAATTTGTGGCGGCGACGTATGGTCACGTTGGCACAACGGGGGTAGGAGAGCCATGGTCATGGTGTTGTGGGCAATGGTGTGTTGTATGTGTAAGGCACCATGCATGGCGGTTGGCACTAGGTCGATACAACAATGGCGAAGATTATGGCAACACTAGTGATAAGATATGATATACTTGGCTTGAGCGAGCGTTTGCTCGGATGGCAGAGGCTTGTGGTGCTCACTGCTCAGCCAGCCCACTCGTGCTCGAACCCCAAATTCAACAGGCTGGTGCTCACGGAGTAAATAAAAGGCAACTCGCTGTGCTATTTAAACAGAGAATGTGTGATCCGCTATTTAAACAGGAAATATGTGGTCCACTGATGCCACTAGTGGCACGTCCTGGATAGCCAGGGTTCCTAGCCTTTTCTCGACCCTGGGTCGAGTTTTTTTTATGAACTCCGTCGCGTGCTTACTTATTTTGTCCCAAATATTGGGTTTAAATTTTTGGACATAGGGAGCGATTTTTATGAACATTTCAAATCTTTTTATTCAATGAGTATCTTCTTACTAACTAAACCTAGTGCATTCCCTCACAGCTGAGAGCATCCACGTAAGCTTCTTTTCTACCGGCCGTTGATCACTTAAGGAACGGTAAATCAAGCATGTATGGTAAAAAAGCAAAAGGCAAGACACATGGCCACGTAACAACTTCAAATCATTGTAACACCCAAGTGTTAAAACTGGGCTTAACTAATTAATTAGTGACCTGAGTTAATCCGTCGCAAATCAAGTCGAAATTCTGCTCAAACTCACTTTCATTTCCTAGAGTCGGGGTGAACCCGGATACTTCGGGGTTAAATCCGGAAACTCTGGATTTACCCGGATACTCCGGATTTTCTTCCGGATTGTCCGGACTTGCAACCCTATAACACGTGCTAGGGTCCTTTTTCTATTTCCATACGTTAAAACACCAACCATGTTCTTTTTCTCTCCCTCAAGAGCTCTCCCTTTCCCCTTAGCCCTAAACTCCAAATCCTTCCCTCCAAATCCATTTCCAAAGCCAAAGAAGCTCAAATCGGCGCGGGGATCATCTTCTCCAGGTATTCCACCATGGGGTGGCTTCGTTTTTGAGTTTTTCTTGCAAGGAGAGCTTGCTCAAGGTACTAAGAGCTAGGGCAAAAAGGGATTGATTGATCTAGGGTGTTTAAAGCGATTTCTTTTGGGTCAATCATCTCCTTATGTACCATTCTATTAGGGTCTGAAAGGGATTCAAATTTTGTGGGTTGGTTTTGCCAAAAATCAAGATTTCATTTTTTGGGGGCGAAAATGGTAGGAAACCCGGAGACTCCGGGTATAAGTCCGGATACTCCGGATTTGGAACACTACGGGGAAAACTCCGGGTATAGGCCCGGAAACTCCGGACTTGGGAGTCCGGATACTCTGGGTATTCGTCCGGATACTCTGGATTTTTGGGGAATGTTTTGGGCCAGGGAGTGCAATTTTTGTGTAAATTACTAGTAGTTGCATCTAGTCATTGGCTATTTAAGGTTGCAACCCATTTATGCATTCTCATATCATATGCATACGTGTAGACGCCGCCGCCGAAGGAGCCGTGTACGAGGTGATCGCCGGGCCACAGGAGCAGCGGGGGCAAGTTCAGCAGGAGAATTGTGAGCACCCGCCCCAAGGCCCAGCTGAGCCCAGTGTCGAGCAGCAACCCGAAGGCAAGCCTCGGTGCACATCCTATTATTTCAAATTATGACACCTATATATGTATTTATTACTTGTGCATTACGTTTCAGGAGTTGACTGGAACCCTAGTTGCATGATCCCTAGGTTCCCCTGAGTTATACTAGCATGTATAGGACGATAGAAATGCTATGCTTAATAGTTCTCGATAGAAGTCGAGTGACTTCTTGCACTCGCGAGATATAGGATATTTAGAAGTCGAGTAATTTCCGATTACTCACGAGATATAGGTTATATACTTATCTACAGTACCTGAGTTGTGAAATTGATATAGAAATATGAGACTGGGCGGGGAATGATGATGATGTATAGGTATGGCAGTAGGACAGTGTTCCTGGGTGTCTTAGCCCCATCCGAGTCGATTGAGGACCGTACCGTTGTTGGCCCTGCTGATCATGTTTGAATTGTACTAACCGCATGCCGGGAGTAGGAGGTAGTCGAAACTGGTAAGCCGAGTACTGCCTTGTTTCGAAAGTACAGAACTTCTACTCACCCCTTAGGGCGAGTCGAGTGGCCGCGGAGAATTGGGATGCATGAGTTTATTTTTGGTGGTCTCTCGTAGGGCTCGGCTGACTATATGCAGGTGGGGCGGTTCTGTAGTTCGAGGCGGGGAGGGGAAAGGTTGGTGCGTGGAGTCCGACGAGGCTTTTGTGTGCCGTGTTGGTTAGGTCCACCTTGCAAGGTTAAATCGGATCGATTCGCCGTCAGTCGCTCTCGGACATGAGCACCTTGATCTTCGAGTCACATCGTAGTAAGGAAGTGAAACGGAATGATATTTCTTAATCAATTGTGTTTTCACGTTGGTTGTCATATACCTGCAAACCATAAATATTTAGCAAATCTATTGCTTTAATTGGGAGCTAAAATCTTGAAATCAAGGATCTACTTTTAGGTGCTTTTTTTGCAAAACAAACTACCAGCCAGAAAGTCTTGCATGTCTAGATATGTGGGTTAAGTATACCCATTAGACGGGTAAGTCTTGCTGAGTATTAGTATACTCAGGGTTTTGTTGGAAAAATAATTTTAGGACCCGCACACGTAGACTTCTGTCCGTGTTGCGCCAAGTTCGTTCAACTGGACGCGGAGGAGTGGAATGTTGAGGACCCAGACACGTAGCTTTGGAGTGTATGGAATTGCACACTCGTGGGCTGAGTGTGTAATTCATTTCCGTTCTTATATATTGTAGTGGCAGATTCCATGTTTATCCAACTTTGTATAAAAAAAGGCAGATACACTTGTATAATATTATGTATTTCGAACTCGGTTTGTAAACTAAATGTTTCATAGCATTTGATGTTTGTATTTTTAAATATTGTGCGGTACTCGTACCATTTGCGCTCACCTTCGTGTGAGACTACCGGTGTTGTTTTAATCGGACTGTGGGTTGAGAAAGGATCGCCAAATTAAACCGTTAAGCTAATGCGCCCAATGTGTTCAAATGACGGCCATTACGCTTAATTAGAGTTTTAATTTAGCGGTTCCGTCACAATCATGAGATGAGATTGGTCCCCTTTGAAGCTTTCTCAACAGACTCATAAGTGACCTTTGAACTTCAGAAAGTTTAAACTTAAAAAAGCTCCCCGTTCATACGAAGGAGGAAAAAAAAAGTCATGTAAGAAAAGGTCTTCAAACCGGTGACTTTTCCCTTTATTGTCTTTTTTTTTAAATCTCCCGTGAATCAATTTAAACAACCGGCGAATTAGCAATAGCTACATCGCATACCTTTCAAATCGGCACTCTACCGATTCCTCTTTGTTCCTGTCATTCAACCATATATACAATCACCCATACAAGTCGAAGACGAATAGCCCTGCCCGCGAGAGGGCGCAGCACGGCCGCAGGACCGGCCTCCTCCTCCACCCCGCGAGGCGGGGCCGGCCCCGTCTGTGGCGGCGAACGGCATGCACACGCGGCCCTCGAGGTAGTAGACCAGGAGCACGACTGCACGAGCATCCCCGGGACGAGATGGAGCGGGAGAAGAACGGCGGCCGCGAGCGCACGGGCGGTGGAGCAACAGCTCTTCGACGGAGGCCATAGCGGCGGCTGAGGTGTATTCGCCGACCGCGGGGACGGCGAAGCAGCAGCAGCGAGGGAAGGCGGCGTCGCTAGCGTGCTGGCCGCTGTGATAGTACAAGCTATAATCAGCAGGTTCACTACAACATTTTTATCTGTTCATATATACAAATTCCTGTATACTTGCATATATGCATTGACTATCTCTTGCAGGAATCTCACATTGAAAAATATGGTGCTGATCCGAAGGAAACTGAAGCTCCAACAAAGTATCCTTTGCACTCATTACAAAACGAAAAGCTTAAAAACAAAAAATGTTACATACCTTGAGTAACACATACTAACTGTATATTTTACTACATTTTTTACTCCAGAGAAGAACAAAAAGGAAACAATAAACGAGCAGCAACCTTGGAGTCTGACCAACCTGAGGACAAAGACACCAATTCAAAATTCAAAAACCTTAAACAGTAAGACCAATCTCCCATCTATCTCCTCATTTTTCGACTTTCAATTTTGGGTTTCCTTTTAATTCAATTTATTTTCCATTTCTATTTTCAACTGCTACTTTTCTAATTAAGAAAACAAAAAATTCCTCACAATATGCAGGTGATCAGCGAGCAACATGACCAATGGACTATTTTCTATACTTTTGTGAACTCGACATCTTTTTCTACTAGATGGGATGAAGTCTGCATATATTATGCATAGTGCCCTTTGAATGTTAGTGCCATCAAGATTGTAATATGCAAAAGTTAACTATGCTACACTCTATTTACCCTGTCCAGATGAAACAATGGAGACATCTTTCAATCATCTTAGCATGTTCTATATTATACAATTACACAACTTCCTAATTACAATTCCAACTACAGCAATCCCATGGTAATCTCTCCATAATCTCAAAGACATTTGTGCCGGTGACGGGTTCATATGGTGCGCCAACAGCATGGCATTTTTCTAGTAACGACCAAAAGAGCTTTTTGCTTTTCACACTTACAAAATATTTATCCCTATACAAACTTTTCCTAACTAGTCAATTCACATACATTGCATGAAAATTTGCGCACAGAAACGAGTGGTACATGCTGAAACCAGTTGCTTCTCAACAGAATAAGAATTACTTCAAGTGGAACCTTGAGTAGCAATGGCCTTCTAAATATTATCCCTATCAAATCCATGTGAGGACGATGATCTAAGTTTGAATAATACCCAAGCTTTCATCAGGTCATGCAGAACTAGAGCTTAGCTCAACAAGCGAAGCGTAGGTTCCACCCTTTATCCGCATCAACTCTTCGTGCTTGCCTTTCTCCGCTACAGCTCCGTTCTTCAGTACAGTTATGATGTCTGCACCTCTGATCGTTGATAAACGATGTGCCACCACCACGGTCGTTCTACCGATCATCACCTGGTCCAGAGCCTCCTGCACCACTCGCTCTGACTCCGCATCTAGCGCGCTTGTTGCCTCATCCAGCAGCAGCACCTTGGGGTCCTTTATGATGGCTCTCGCAATAGCAACACGCTGCTTCTGCCCACCTGACAATTGGATCCCTCTTTCCCCGACAATGGTGCTGTACCCGTCAGGTAATGCGGAGATGAACTGATGTGCATTGGCTGCTTCAGCAGCAGCAATGATCTCTTCTTCAGATGCTTGCCCTTGCTTCCCATAAGCTATGTTTGTGCGGATGGTGTCATTGAACAGCACTGGCTCTTGGGCAACTAGCCCAACTTGCTGCCTAAGCCAGCTAACTTTTAGGGCTTGAAGTTCCACATTGTCGAAGAGGATCTTACCGGAGTCCATGTCATAGAACCTTTCAAGTAGTGCGATCACTGTGGATTTCCCACTCCCACTCTCCCCAACTAGTGCAACAGTCTGCAAGGATAATTCGCTAAAATTTAGTTCAGCAAGAAATTTCTAAATTACGGTTTTTTCTGATTGAATTTGACCTTTCCAGAAGGAATGCTCAATGATAGGTCCTTGAAGATTTGGACATTTGGTCGTGACGGATACTTGAAGCACACATTCTGGAAATCAATGTCACCCCTCACACTTGTGATGATCACACCTTCCTCGCTGCTGTAATCAATTTTGGATTTACGATCAAGAATTTCGAAGACAGATGCAGCCGCATCATTAGCCTTGGTGCTGTCTGCACCAACTGCACTTGTTCGTGAGATTCCGCTTGTTGCTAAAACTAATACGAAAAAGACCTGAAAGCTTCTTGATCAGTTAACCACATGTGAAACGATAAATCTATGCAGAACAGATAAAAATTTGATCTCACCCTAAACACTTCAGGAAATGTAGCTGTTCCTTGCTGAACAAACTTGGCTCCAACATAGAAGCACAGAGCATATGTAAAGTAGAAGGCGAGGAATGAGAATCCAAACCCCAAGCCACCAACGACACCTTCCCTTATTCCTTGCTTTATTGGAGATTCACATTTCTTCTCATAGGCCTCCATTACCTTCTTCTCAGCAGAAAATGCCGCCACAGTTCTGATGCCACCAACTGCATCAGTTGCTACTTGACTTGCTTCTTCATACTTCAACTGCATCCCACCAAGAATTAGACATAAAATATTTGTCATACCATAAATGCTTGTAAGAAAACACTTGTGATTAACACATTGTATGTACCTTTGCATTTTTATTGAGACCTTTCAGGAACTTCACTTGAGCATAGCCTTGGAAACCAACTAAAGGAACCACCACAGTGATAATCAGTGCCAACTTCCAGTTTGCCACCATTGCTATTGTGAAGCCTGATATGACAGTTGAAAGAGTCTGGACATTCATTGCTAAATTGTCCCCAACAAGTCGCTTAACATTAAGAGCATCAGTTGATAGTCTCGCACCAATTGACCCACTGAAGCAAAAGTGAAACTTGCAATGAGTAAAGTTGATGGGTATTAGTGCTAACTAGCATACATTCTGTTCGCCAAAAGCACATACAAGAGTATTTGGCACCACAGTAGTGGTAAAGACAATAATATTACCTTTTACCGTCAAGTCATCACAATTTTTGAATTTTGTAGTGTTAAGAATTTTAAAACAGGAAGATGAGTTATAAGATTTATGTATTGCAGGATTAAGGATATAAGTCAAAGTTCTACTTAGAGAAACAACTATGATTTCATACTTGTAAATTTTGAAAAAGACAATCTGGAGGAATGTTTCTTAGAATAACAGGAAAGCATTTTGTTTTGAAAGATTGAACACATACCTCGAGTGTTCTGGTTTATCAAACCAGTTGATCTCTTGACGCATCACACTCTGAAATGTCAGTGACCGTACACGCTCCACAAGCTTCCCACCAGCTAATCCAAACAGGAAGTATTCTATTGGAATCAGAATAAAGGCAGAAGCACCTAGCACAACAAATATGCTTGCCCAGAACCTGGAATCCTTCAGTAGTTCTGCTGGTGGCTCATAAAACACTTTTATTGCCGTTGAAATCAATGTTCCATATATTGGAAAAATGACTCCATGCATTGCAGCAGTTATGGAACCAAGTGCAAGCACAAAAGCTTCTGGTTTGTTCAGATAGAAGAGTCTACCAATTGGAGCTTTCTTTGGACTACTGGTCATTTGGTCTCTAGTCTCCTCTGCATCAGGAGCTTCACTGAATTCCATTGGATCAGGTAGGCCAAGTGGAGCAGGGAAAGAGTGCCTACCACTATGCCCAAAAGAGGAAGATCCTTTACTAACTGATCCCCTGGAGATACTTTGGCTTCTTGCTTTGTTATTAATAGATCTGGAGCCAAAACCATTTGTTAGTATCATATCAGGGTCGACATTAGAAGATTCTTCTGCTTGCCGAGTCTCTTGCAGATGTACTAGCTGAGAGTAAGCACCTTCAGGTATCTTCATCAATTCTACATGTGAACCTGTTCAGAATTCACACAAGTAACTGCCATGTTATAAACCTTAGTTTGCCGATATGCTGAGCAAAAAAAGAATGTCAGGTATTTGTCCATTAGTGCTCAGAACATTTTCCATTCGGCACCTTATAGGGAAAAAATATATGTATCTAAATGAATTGTGCTGCTCACAAGAGTACAAGGCTGCAAAAATATGACGTGACTTGTGTATATTTATAGTTTTATGTGGCACAAATATTGTACTGTGGGACCTAAAATCTTTACAGCACTGGGGACAACATATGAATGATAAATCTTCTAGAGGTTATAGGAAACTATATCCATTTCTAGGATTTTATTTAGTCACCCACTTTCACATGGTATACCTTGTTCCACCATCTTCCCATGTTGTAGGACAGATATCACATCAGCATTCCTCACTGTGCTTAGGCGATGAGCAACGATAATTGTAGTCCTTTCTAACATTATCCTATTCAATGCTTCTTGAACTACCCTCTCCGATTCCATATCCAATGCGCTGGTTGCTTCATCAAGTAGTAAGATCCTAGGGTTCTTTACAATTGCTCTAGCAATTGCTATTCTTTGTTTCTGCCCTCCTGACAGCTGAGTTCCACGTTCCCCAACCATTGTGTCAAGACCCTGTAATGTTTCACAAAATTACTGCTTAATCATTGTATGGAGAAAGTTAGCAACTAAGTTAAATATGAGTGTGTTAGTTTGTGTACATTTGGCAGCTTATCAATGAATTTAGCAGCGTTTGCAAGCTCGATTGCTCTATTGATCTCATCAACTGTTAGATTTTCCATCCCATAAGCAATGTTTTCCCTGATTGTAGTTGAGAACAACACAGGTTCTTGGCTGACAAGACTAATTTTTCCTCGTATCCATCCAAGCTTCATTCTTCTGATGTCAACATCATCAATCAAAACTTCTCCGGCCTGCGGATCATAGAACCTCTCCACCAAACTGATCACTGTTGACTTCCCACTGCCGCTTTCTCCAACTAGGGCCATAGTTGTACCACTTGGTATGTGCAATGAGAATCCATCAAATACCAAATGTTCAGATCTGGTAGGATAGCTGAAGTACACATTCTTCAGTTCAACATCACCCTTTATGTCCTCCAATATAATACCTGTGGTATCGTATATATCAATATCTGGTTTCCGTTCAATTATCTTGAACATTCTATATGCTGCCCCTTGACCTTCTGCAAAAGCAGTCACTGATGGGGTTGCCTGACCTAAGGACCTGCAGAATATAAGTATGAAACTGAAATTAGAAGGCCCATTGTCCAAAAAAACAGAAATGAAAATAACTTATTCTAAATGTGTTGGGAAGTCTTTTTGATATTACAAGTTATAAAGTTGTCCTAAGTGCAAACACTATACTTTGCATTTTAACACAGTGAAGATGTTAGGCACATCCATGCAGAAACATGGCTCATTTATCATCATTGTCATTACTCATTTATGAACCCTTCAGTGGATCATAATCAACTTTTGAAACTTACATTGCACCCATCATGACAGCCATTATGACAGAAATAACCATGCCACCATTGTATCCTCGCTCAACTATCAATCTAGATCCATACCAAACTGCCAAACCATAACTGCAAAATAAGATTGCCATTACAGAACCCAATCCAAGTCCATTTACAGCACCTTCTTGTAGAGCAGATTCATATGCTTTTCTTATGAACTTGTTATACGTTGTTATAGCTTGCTTCTCACCATTAAATGAAACAACCTTCAAAGCAAAAGAAGATAAATCAGGTAGAAAGAACATCAGGACTTTAATAGCGACAGACCCAAGGATGACTAACCACAAACAAGTGCCTAGTAACACTAACCGTTCTAATGGCTCCAAGTGTTTGTTCAACAACATTGCCAGCATCACCATATTTTGCTTGCATGCGGGTGGAGAGTCTTGTCATAAGCTTTGATACAATCACACCAGCAATTGCAATTGGAGGTATGCTTGAGAGCATAACAAGGGCCAAGAGCCATCCTCTCACAAATGCAATAATGAAGCCACCAATGAAAGTAGAAAGGAGTTGTATGGACTTTCCAACCTAAATAGAACATGTGCAGAAACACTACAAAGAATTAACAATAAAGCAATGCCTATATTTTATCAGATGCTCTCACACAAAACAAGCACATATTTATTTTTTCCCGAAAGAATACTAATTACAACACTTTGAAACATTGCATAGCAAGTTCATGCCATCAATATTGTCTGTCTGAAACCAGTCTCCACTTTGGCTTTGGCAACTCTATCAAATTACTTTTTGAAAATATCACAATAAAGTGAATTTTCACTATTAAATAATAATTAGTATGAAGTTAGTATTTCTCAATTTGGAGGCATGGGCAGCTTGTCAGTTTTTTTCTAGCAATGTGTAGCACCACGTAACTAAGTACACTGCTTTTTAGAGAAAAGTTCAATCAAATCAAAACTCTTTTTATTTTTTGTATCAAATTCATATTGTATCTGGAAAATAACTTGAGTAGTTAACCCAAACCCTGCATGCCATGTACAAAAAATAAAGTAAACTTTCTTTCTAAATACTTCTTGCATTCCAAATTATAGGTTGTTTGACTTTTTTAACCTCAAGTTTGATCACTCATCTTATTAAAAAAAATTGTACAAACATAGTCAAATTTAAGTCATTCTTCAAAAACTTGTATTGATAAAGCAAGCTACAACAAAGAAGTGGTCAAACTTGGAGTAAAAAAAGTCAAACAAACTACAATTTGGAACGGAGGGAGTACAAAATAAGAACAATATGTTTCTATTTCACACTAGTTGATCATTTCTAGGAAGAACTTTCCATTTTCTGTATTGGTGAAAGGTAGGTGCACAAGTGTCTGTAGAATCGTTGTATAAGCAGCTTTTATGTGAAAAAAAATACAAAAGCTTTGCCACATTGTTCATAGAGATCTATACCATCAAACAATGGACTTAAAGATATAGGCTTTTCTACAAGCTCCACTGTAATGATCATAGATATCCATGTCATCTAACAGCTTAGTAATGGCCTTTCTGTTAGCCTTTCATTTCTTATCTTCTCAAAACAGTGTACCTTTTCTCCAATGGCATCTTGAATGAGGAATGTGTCTCCTGCCATCCTCTCAACGACTTGGCCAGTGCTCATCTCCATGTCAAAAAATGTGATATCCTGTCTCAGAATCGCCTCGAGGTACAAGGCTCTGATTCGTGCTGCCTGCCTTTCTCCAGTTATTGTCCAACAAGATACCTCTAGTACAAATACTAAATTACTAAATGGGAGGAGGTTTCTTTCTAGTAATAACATTCCTTAAAAAGAAATTCTAAATAACAGTACTTCAATATAATTGTATAAGCATTCCTTTTCTATTAATCAGCAATAAATAAAATTTCTGTCCACAAATGGATATGGCATATTAATTTTGAATAGGAATTCAACTTACGAAGTGTTGAAGCAACCCCTGCTCCGATGGCAAGGTAGACAAAGTTCAAGATCACCTGGAAATAAGAAACGGGACATATATCAAGAGAAAGAATAGAGCAGGAATGTGAATAGAAAAAAAAAGCAAACACATCTTAGTTGGAGCAAGAAAAATACTAAAAATATTTATACAGCATTATTCTGATTGTGGCATTGTACTCTGTAGGGGTGCAAATTCTTATCAAAGCATACTTAAATCCATGATTGCTCAACAGAACAAATTTTCTACAGTCTAAGTGCACATCAATAATATTCAGTTGGGGGAGTACAGCAAGTACTAGAAGGCCCAGGAACTAACATACTACGAAATTATTTCATGTCAAACGCACGAAAAGCTCATATCTACATGAGCAAGTCGAACTTATTTTCTAAAAAAATCATAATCGTGGAAGATCGCAAATTTGATAAACAAAAAGACGAACAGACTTCCTAGGAGATCTGATTCTGGATGTTGATTTAGGAATACCATATTGCTGCAATCGACGGATCAAGTCATCCTGCCGCAACAGGAGGCTGCCGCCGCATATTAGCAGACTCCTCATCGCCTTCGCGGTGGCGACGAGCCGGCGGCAACGCCAAGCAGAGCAAGCAAAACAGAGGACAGAAGAAGCAGGCGTGATGATTTTTTTGGGCCGAAATACCTTATGGGCCACTCTCTGTCTATTTGTACTAAACTACTCCCTCCGATAAAAAAAGTAAGTTATCTTATTCTATTTAAAAAGTGCATGTGAATATATATAATAAATAAACATGATTATTTTATTTTTTTATTGTCCTAGAATTTCTAGAATGACTTATTTTTTGGTCATAAGGAGTAGCTGCTATAGTTGAAGATTTCATACATGTAAGGTTTCTTTGACGGGCTAAAGTCGACTGCAAAACTTTAGCGACTAGTAGCACTAATATGTTTACTAAAGTTTTGATTAAACTTTGGTCCACCCCATTAGCACTTTTTTCGATACACTAGTGCTAAAGTTTAGCACTTGGATCCAAAGAAGAAATAATATGTGTCCCTATTTGTGGCCAATCCTTGCGTCCTCATCGTCGTGTGAGCTCATGTCTTGGTTGAAGACACAACAGTGTCGTGCAGCGTTCTGTGCTTCCAATATAATATTATTAATTGATTGTCATTATACACACTTCGGGTCCATCTGTCGGTGATGCCTTCGAAAGAGTATGAGAGAAAATGAGAGTGATGATGTTACGGTCCACGTGACCCTCCCATTATGGATTCTTTTTTTAAAAAGTTTTATGATATATATATGAACGAGTAGTCAAATCCATAGCTTTACTTTGCCGCTCTTGATTTAATTCGAAGGCACAGTAAACAAATTCATGCTGTACGTGTCAGCATTTGCTAAAACAAAAGGCAGCTTGCATCATGAATCATTCAATTTTTCTACTGGCGATGGCCCACCACTGGTGGTGAAGTGAGGAAGGATGAAGGAGCAGGTCGATTGAAAGAGCCTGAATATATTCGATCGTACGTGGGCTGGTTTGCTGCGACCTGAGGGTTATGTAAGGCAATGGTATTTTTATTTTCTACCCCATGTTTTTAAATATATAAATAAATATTTAAGATAAATTATTAATTAAAAAATAGACTAAACAGTTTATTATTTATCCTAAACATTGTATATTTGGAAATAGAGTGAACGAAAACAAGACTACAAGAGTAATAATTCTTTTAGTCAATTCATATATGTAGTGCCATGTGTAAGCGCTCTTTTACACAAATAGAAGCTGACCTGACCTTTTCTACAGATATATATAGAGGCAAATTAAAAGGGGAAGAAATGTGATGAAGCAAGAAGTAGCTGTGGCACCTTGACAACCCTGTGGAGCACGCGGTTGGAGGACTCGGCGGAGCCGAAGGCGTCGATGACGTCGCCGAAGATGAAGGTCATGAGCGGCTGCGCCATCCCGTTGGCCACCGCGGCGAGGGTGCCCACGGCCATGAGCAGGGCGTCCGTCCGGTCCGCGAACGCGAAGAGCCGGTGCAGCGGCACGCGCCCCGCCGCCGTTGCGGCCGCCGGCGGCTTCCTCGGGCCAGCTACCACCCTTCCTGCTCCTCCTGCTCCTCCTCCATCGCCGGCGGCGGCGTTATTTCGATCAAATTCAGCCCCCGCCCCCCTCCTCCTCTCCATGTGGTGGTCAACGACGAATTGAAAGAAGGAGCTGATGATGAGAATTAATTGACTAGATTTCCTTGAATTGATCCCGAGAGAGATGATCGATGCATGCAGTCATGCTTGGGAGTAGTTGCCTGCTGATGGAGGCCGGCAAGCTCGATCATCCCAAGCATCTTGGGCGCGCGCGCGGCCGGGGCGGGCGGTACGCTTGACGCCGCGCGCGCACGCCATATATATTTACACACAGAAACGGCCTCACGATGGCCGATCGAGTCACGACTTGTGCGTGCTTGGGCTCCAAGGCAATTAGCCTTGTGGAAGCTAGCTAGATAAATGCGGTGGTAGTCAGCTACTAGTCTTTGCGTTTCCCCCTTTTTTTTTTTCCGAGGCAACTAGTCTTCGTGTTTAATTGTGTAACTCTCTATGGGCGCTATTATTTCAAATTCTCAATGCTGCTAATTAAGACGTACTTAAAGGTGCGTTGACATTATTTTGAAAATAGGACATGTATCAGCGGTCTTCGATCAGCACGGCCGATGCAGATTGCATGCGTATCTGCTTTACTGGTATCAAATCACGACAGCAAGCTGCACGTGCACGCAAATACAAGTTCTAGGATTGCAAGCCACCCACTTATTACCCAAGAAAGAACAAAGAAAGTAAAACTGTTATGTCCAAAATGTCGTGCGTGAGATTCTCTCTCGTGGTATTTTTGTCAAACAACTCCTAATGTAGGAGTAGCTAATACTGATATTTTTCATAATTTCATTCCCATATAAAATGTATAAATAAATATGGACCCCGCTAACTTACAGCCGCCATAGTATTACCTCCTCGGCCGGTCTATTCTTTTTTAAAAATATACTATATTTATCGCTTTCCTTTCTCAGTAACTCTCTGTCAGACCCGAAATAGTGGGACTGCTTAAGCGCGTGGAATATTCTAGAGTAAAGGATAACACATGGAATGTACTTATCCTCTTGTAACTGCTCAAACAGAAGTAGGACTAAGCTAGTCGACATACAAGGACTTTGTTAATGTTCTGCTAGGATTTCCATGTAATCCAGTTCCCCAAACTATATAAAGGTAGGCAGGGACCCCTCCAAAACAATCAATCCTCTAAGGTAATACAAACCGTCACACATGACGTAGAGTATTATGCTCCGATGGCCCGAACCTGTTTAAAGTTTTGTGTTCCTTACACCATCGCGTTCTAATCTCGATGTGTCCCTGCCTACAACCTACCACCTCGGGGGCATCCCTCGGTGGGCTTGGCGATTAAACACCGACAGCTGGCCAGCCAGGTAGGGAGCTTCGCCAACGATCTGTGTGTGGGAGGCACTCGGCAAACAATATATTTACCGAGTGTATTCCAAAATACACTCGGCAAAAATAAGATACTCGGTGCCGAGTGCATGACAAAATACACTCTACAAATAGAAAAAAAAACAATCAGCAAAAAAATACACTCAACAAAATAATAACATGCGCGTAAAGTTAGTTAACGCACATCTAATCGCCATTTGGCTTTGCCGAGTGTAAGTTTTTACACTCGGCAAAGTATAGTATTTGTTGAGTGTATATTTCTGACCCTCGGCAAAGTATAGGGTTTACCAAGTGTCTTGGGTTGGCACTTGGCAAATATAAATAAATTACCCCCTAAACTATAACTGTCAGACCCGGGACAGCGGGACTGCTTATAGACATAGAATGTTCTAAAGCAAGGGATATCTCATGGATGTACCTTATATCTTTTGTAACTACCCGAATAGGCATAGAACTAGCTGCAGTACAAAGGAAACTACGCGATTGTGTTGTAGTAGGACTCCAACTGTACTCGGCTAGGACTTTCCATGTAACCCTGTCCCCCCGGATATATAAGGGCGGGCAGGGACCCCCTCCAAACAATCTACACCTAAGGCAATACAAACCACCACACAGGACGTAGGGTATTACACAACTCGCGGCCCGAACCTGTCTAAATCTTTGTGTTCCTTGCACCATTGAGTTCCAGAGCCGTTGATCCCTACCTACAAACCTTACTGCTAAGGGTATCCCTGAGCAGGCTTGGCGGTAAACACCGACAGCAGGCGCGCCTGGTAGGGGATTTGGCGAGTTCACCAACGAATTCGATGGCCGGATCAAGCAACGCCAACAGCGTGCCAGAAGGCATGACTTTCGTTTTCGGCTCCTGGGCTTGCACGGCTGATGGAACGGGAGGCTTTTCCAGCCACCGTGTCACGCCTAAGTCGCCTAAATAAAAAACCCGCTCCCAACTCGCCGGTATCCGCGAGTCTGCGGATCTCGACGAGAAAAGAGTTCCACCCGAACTCGACTCGGACAACCCAGGAAACGTGACAACTCAAAACCGAACTCTCGGTTTGATCGAGTTCGACACAAATTCTGATTTCGAAAAGCCTTACTTTTCCAAAACTCTTGGAAAATACCTGGCTCATCTGAAGACAATCAAACGCCCTAAGACCAAAAACTCAGAACTACTCGCCGGAGTAGATCAAGTTTCACGATCAATTGAGGGCTGCATCAAACTTGCAGAAATCGCTCTCAGTTCATCTGCGCCACAGCAGAACCCTAAAGCACTAAACCCACCGCAGAAGAAGTCGGGCGATATGCTCTCAGGGGTCGATCGGGTAAACCCGAAGCTTGCCAACTGCATTAAGGTGGCTGAAAGCACTCTGTAAAACAAAGAGCAGAAATCAGGAGGAGGAATCTGTGGGGGAGCTGGTGAGACAAACCCCCGGCTTGTTCGGATGGGACCGTCTATCTCCAGGATACCTCAGAACCCTTCCCCAAAACCTGCTCACATTCGGACTCCGAAACAAGTCGAGTCCAAATTCGATCAGGACTTTGATCGCTTCATGAACGGCCTCGAGAACTTTGAACCGTTCGACGATCTTGAAGAGTGGTCTGACAATGTCGAGCTGTTCATGGACGCTATGGCCAAACCAAATGAGCATGCCGATGCTCTTTGGGAACTGGCCAAGCTTAAAAAAGGAAAAGCCAAGGCTCCAGAACAATCCAGCGACTCAGTCTATGACAAACCCTGGATTAAGGAGCCTGAGGGGCTAACTCCTACTCAATCACGACTACACTGGATGAACGAGAACGCCCTCCGTGTAGAGATGGGCATACCGCTTCTTCCTCACCCAAAGCATACATACTCAAAAATCGGTGGACTAACCGATTCCGAATCCGAGTACTCCTCTGATCCAGAGGAATAGCTGGACGACCTAATTCAGTATAGTAAACAAGTCGAGTCTAACTCGGCTAAGAACTCCAAGTCCGATCAGGACTCCCTCCCTAATTTGATTATATATGCAACGCCGCAAGGACGGACAGTGCACCTCAGGAAGGCACAAGATCCCAACGCTTCTGCCTCACAGCTAGAGGATCTACCCTACCAACAGAGCACTCCTTTAGACCCGTCCTCAAGCAAACAAGACCAAGAAGTTCAAGACCTCTGACGTGAAATCCTCATGGTTCATATCGCCGAAGAACCTGAGGGCGATCCCACGGAGCGTCTTAACCTCTACGACTACAATTCTGATGATTTCAACGAGTACCTTTCCGATAACACGGAAGCTACTCCTCCTACAATCATAGAAGCCCAAGTTACTACCAAGGAGAATCTACCTGCTCCTCCTCTGCCTCCAGCGGTGACCGTCACCGTCCATCTGGACGAGCAGCATCCAGCAGAAGATCTCTACGAACGTCGCCGCCAGCTCAACCAGAAGAGGGCGTTCAGGCGTTAGCGTCTTGCTAACAGCCTTCAGGAACAGCAAGGCGACAACTACGACTACTCCAACTGCGACCTCCGCAGTGTGATCAACATTGGGCGCGATGTGCGCAACATCATCATCTCAAGGAGAAAGGAATGGGAGGAAGTCGAGGCATATAGCCCTTCTTCCAACTACCGCATCCCCCCAACGGCTTCCGCTTCCTTCAAGAAGCACAAGCCTGCAACCTTCACCACCCGTCCTCAGGGTAAACCATGCACCCAGCATCAAGCTGAATCGTCTCAGAACGAAAACAGGATCAACAAAGCACTGCTACGCAAGTGCTTTATCCACCCAAAGAGCTCTCACACGATCTTCCAGTGTGACTCACTCCGCAAGGCCCTTGGGGGCACCTCTTCTGAAGGAGACCCCACCAACAAATCCAGTCGACCTCTGCATCGACTAGCTCTACTCCAAATCTAGTCAACCCCCATATTGACTAGTACTATCTTCGAATAAGTTTTATTCAGATTATGTAAACCATTGCTCACGTCCAACGAGCAAGGGGTACGTCTTAAGAGTCAGAGTCTGTCACTTTACAGTTATTGTAATTTCGACAAATCCAAATAAAGTTGATTTCTCCTATATCGACTACTTGGCTCTCGCTCACACGACCAATACCCCACCTCGAAAGTCTTGCTCAGCATTAGAGCAGCTATCGAGTAGTTTTTATGGTTCTCACTCGAGTGCTTTTTTGACATTTATGTCTTGGGCAACCCAACGGGGTTCGTACCTAACAGTTCTGTCCTAAAAGACACTCTAGTCCTCCGGTAGGACACCCTACTCACCCTGCTCGAGTAGGTCTTGGATACTCTTTCGACACCTTCATCTTGGGCAACCCGACGGGGTTAGTACCTAACAGACTTGCCCTAAGAGTTACTCCAGTCCTTGGTCAAAAGGACACCTTACTCGCCCTGCTCAAGTAAGTTTTGGATATCTTTCTGACATTTACATCTTGGGCAACCCGACGGAGTTCGTACCTAACAGTTCTGTCTTAAGGATTACTCCAGTCCTTGGTTAAAGGACACCTTACTCGCCTTGCTCGAGTAAGTTTTGGATATCCC
Source organism: Panicum virgatum (assembly GCF_016808335.1). NCBI lineage: Eukaryota > Viridiplantae > Streptophyta > Magnoliopsida > Poales > Poaceae > Panicum > Panicum virgatum. The sequence goes on along the minus strand of NC_053140.1, from coordinate 31,343,736 downwards.
TTCGACATTTAAGTCTTGGGCAACCCGACGGGGTTCGTACCTAACAGTTCTATTTTACGGATTACTCCAGTCCTTGGTTAAAGGACACCCTACTCGCTGGCTCGAGTTGGTCTTGGATACTCTTTCGGCACCTTCATCTTGGATAACCCGACGGGGTTAGTACCTGACAGACTTGCCTTAGAGTTACTCCAGTCCTCAGGTAGGACACTTTACTCTCTGCTCGAGTAAGTTTGGGATGTTTCTAGAATATTCACGTCTTGGTTAACTCGACGGAGTTCAATCATAACAGTCCTATTCAAGAAATCAATCCAGTCCATTAATAGGACATACTACTCGATACGATCGAGTAGTTTGGGCCATTTTCGTAAACAGCTGCATACTATCTGGGTAACCAAACAAGGTCTATCCTAAATGGTTAACTACGAAAACCCCTCAAGGAGTACAAATAAGTTCTTGATACTCTAAAATAAGTTGACACAAGTTTCCCGCTTACTTAGTTTACTATGGGAATCTCCATTACAGAATCTTTTTGCCTCGAGTACTTGACGGGTACTACTCACTTGCTTGAGATACAAAAAGAACTCCTGTTCTCCCTTAGTAATCTATGTATTTGTCGAGAGCTTCCTGTCTTCTTATCTATCGAGAAACTTCTTAAAACTCCTAAATACTCAATAAGAGTTCTTCCCCCATTTGGACAACAAAGTTCATATTAGCCGCGTGCTAATTGAAAATTTTTCCTCGAAAAAGGAAATTCATACTAAGCTACGGCTTCTCACACCTTTAAGTGCTATTCCCACTTGGTTAATCCTGCGGGATTCAATCCTAACCGGTTAGCACTATGGTTATGATTCAGAAACATACAAACTCGATTTGATTCGAGAATATGTTGCCTCCTAAGGCACCCACGGATACAATGCATCATATCTACTATTATGACTGAGTGGGCTCGACGCTGCCTACACTCAGAACCCATGAGTACAACTACTCGACACATTAAGGGATTCCACAATCCTAACAAGTACTTGACTTTACACAAACATCTAGCATTTATTCAAAGTACTTTTGGCTCACACGCCAACTCAAATACAATAAAAGCTTAAGGAGACTCTGCTCTGCTCAAGGCTTCTACAATCTGACCAGCCACCCCGGAAGTTTTCGCCAAATACTGACGGAACTGATCATCAGTACAATCAACCTTGGCTCCTCGTCCAAGAGCATCCAGATGAGTGGTTGGCCAATAAGATTTCACCAGCCCAAGTACGTGACCTACATACTGGCGGGTAATGTGGGAGACAAACCTCTCGAAGGCCCCAGGCACCCTGCGAAGCCTCTCGGCCAGCGTGAGTGGTTCATCTCCATCTCTAACTGGGATATCCATGGCCTCGGCTACCTCCAGGGCAGCATCTCTGACTTCTTTCAGCTCCACGAGCTCACGCTGCATCGAGTCTCGAGACTCTGACAAAGTCTTGAGTTGTTGCAGCATCGATGCTACCTCATGGTTAGAGTCCTCCTTGATCTTCTTGAGCTTCTCTATTTTATCTGTGTTTCAGTACATAAGAATCTTTAAATCCAGTACCAAGCTTTCTTGAATCTCTAAAGATTTGGCACAAGCTGTGTGCTCAATAGAAAGAAAATCTTATAAACACCAAGCGGATCTACTAGTCAAGTGTATATCAAATGCTAAAGACTAACCTTTCTTAGACTGAGAAAGCTTTTTCAGCTTCCCCTCAAGCGCAGCATTCTCAGATGAGAGCGTCTTAACCCTCTCCTTGAGAGCATTCAGCTCTGTCTCATCTGGCGACTGGACACCTTTTCGTCCCAGTGCTTCCTGCAAAAAAAAAGATAAGTATACTACTCGATCTACTCTAAAAAGTACTCGAAGCATTTGACTACTTACCTCCAGCAGCTTGAAAGCTAGCTCCACCTTCTCTCTTGGCAAGTCACTTCCCGATATGACTTGGGAAGTACTCACCACAACAACAGCCTTCTTGGGCACTTCTTCAATCCTTTCTACAGTATTCCCCGTGACTTGGGAATATAAAGGAAGAACATGCTACTTAATCACACTAAGAGCAAACAGAAGGATACCTTTCTACAAGGCACTACAAGCTTACCTGCAGGAGTCTCCGCAGACTGTTTATCATCGCCTCCCTCAGGAAGCTTCTCGACTTCTCCTTCTCCTGGAAGCTTGCTGCTTCCACCATCCTCCGGGATCTCCTCATTAACCCTCTCAGGATCGAGCAATGGAGAATCCAGAAGCATACTATTGGCCATCACATCTGCATCATGAGTAATCATCTCAGGAGTACTTGGGGGCTTCTCCAGCCCCGGCTGAGAATCCGAGTGGCTCTCAACCCCCACGTCCTTTCCCAGGACTGCATCTCTGCAAAGACAAAGTAGTTACAAACTACTAGATTCAAAACAGATCCTACACATACAAGTTCTAAAAAACTTACACAGGAGCTCTTATTAGGGCAAACCCCTTGATGCCAAATTTGCGGGCAGGCTTTGCGATCATGGCCAGCTTACCCGCATCAATGGTCTTATTTATATCGGAACTACTCGCTGAATGAGTAGCCCCGATCCCACTTGATGGGTCCACTATGGTGGAGGGGACAGTTCGTCCCACCGCAGTATCATCCCCAGATGGTGAGGTTCGTGGCATCTTAGCCGCCGGACTGGGAAAAGCAAACACACAAATCAAAACTTGCAAATCGACAACTAGAAAGTACTCGATTGCAAAATAACTAGCTACTTACCTATCGCTAGTGGTATGGTGTTGACGCTCACTAATGACCATTTCCAGGCGTCAACTTGATTAGAAAATCATGAGAGTTTGCATTTCTTACACGTACTTATATTCAATAAAGTCCCTAAATAATACTTTACCTTCTAGAATATGCAAGTTGTGCTTTTGAGCTAATATGCAGGTTGCAAGCACACTTTGGCCCAGTAGAAAATCACAGAAAATATCAGAGTACTGATTCAGGCTCAAATGGACCAAGTGTAGCCCAAGAATTGAAGCAAAACAACTCAAGACCGGCCAACCCTAGCGTGGATCAGACAAGGAGGCCCAGACAAGCCCAACCCCCAGCAGTTGGGGGCGGTTGGCGGCCAGGGCAGGCCGGCCGACCTATAGGTCAGCCGACCAGGCCCATGGGCCCCACCGCCTCAACTTTGCCATGTGGCGCCTCCCTGTTGCTCCTTTAGGTCAGTTTGGGGTGTTGCGGCCGGTGGCTCCCTCCTATAAATACAAGGGAGGGGGTAGAGAATAGGACACATACACATACACACACACACATCCCTCACTTCACTCACCTCTCAAGTTCCTTCTTGCATAGTCTTTAGGCTTAGTGGAGTTTAGGAGAAGTCTAGGAGTCATCGAGTCTCCGGAGTTGCTCGAGAGTCTGGTATGGGTTTATCTCTAGTCTCTCTTGTAATATTCGGTAGTTTGTAATAGAAATAGACTATGGTTACCGATATCTGCTTGAAGTATATTCTGAGTTATCGAGTATGTGCTTCTTGTCATGGTTGCATTATTATTCAATGATCTCATTTCATAATTGCCCTGTGCTGGAGATAGTTAGTCTTTTGTTCCTAGAACTCTATCAACTGTTCCAGTATTCATATGATTGCTCTAGTGTGATGTCTGTCCTTCCGAAGAGTGGGAGGTCCGCGTGGGACACTAGAGTATCCCTTACTAGTGTAGACATGGTGTCTAGATTAGCTAAGTGTTGCTGGACGTCAACTATACTCACGGTTTGTAGAGGTAGCCGGCAGGTGGTGACAGTCATGTCCAAGCCTTTTAGTAATCCTCCACGTTCGTTATGGGGGGTAGGAGGTACATAAAGTCACCGGGATGTACGGGCTGCTCCCGTTACTTCTATTGCGATCTCCCTGTTGTGTAGTTTAATCTCTGACAAGCTAACTAATGAGAAAATGTAGATATATCTAGCTTAGCACAGCTGACTCGAGCTCTGACTTTTACCTTGCTCCCAGCCTAAAGCAATCTTTATCTTTTATTTATCCAAGAGAGTAGTTTGTGTGTGTGTCACACTACCTCCTACCATATTATTATCTTACCCCTGTTTATGCATGAGAATATCCAATCTAGACAGAGCTCACGAACTAATCTATATACTCTCCCACTCATCGCCTTCCCTGTGAAAATATAAATGACACCCCGGTATACTCCCAGGTAAAATGCTACAGCGGTATTCCGTGCGTTTGCGGATTTATTCGTGGTTCATGAAATACTGCCACCCGAAACTTGGCGTCTGCAGGCGTCATCGCTGGTGACGTTGGTAGGCACCAACAAGTATTTTTGGCGCCGTTGCCGGGGAAGGCACAGAGTGGAATATATAGATAAAGTTGTGAACAAAATCGAGATTGGTATTCGCATTCTAAATAGGCTAACTTGGCTTTGTTTTCTTGTCTTTGTTGATATGAAAACAGGGTAGTGTATGACCGGTTTCAACTTGCCGCAAAACTTTCATTCCGATCCAGAGTCACTTTTGAGGAGGACGTGAGCTCATCTCGTATCACCTCAGATCTCACTCTCGGCAGCCGAACCAGTCATCGCATCGTCGTCAGCTCCTAGAGCTATGGCCCAGAAGACACTCCATGATTACTCTGCTCCGTCTGCTAGCCAGGTCCCAACTGGACTCGAGGTTAACACCGGAGGAGAAAATTTCGAGATCAAGACGGGTCTCATTACGATGGTGCAGGCCAGCCCATTCTGTGGCAAGGCTAATGAGGATGCCAGCGCTCATCTCCAGCAGTTCCTGGATCTCTGCAATACTTTTGTTATCAAGGGTGTATCACAAGATGCAATCCGGCTCCGTCTGTTTCCTTTCTCTCTTGGGGAGAGTGAAGCAATGGTTTTATGCTGACAAGGCTGCTGTGGATACTTGAGACAAATGTGCCAAGGCATTCCTCTCGAAGTTAATCCCGATGGGCAAAACCAATGCTCTTCATGGTCGGATTTCGAACTTCCAGTAGGCATCAAATGAGTCAATTCCAGAAGCTTGGGAGAGGCTTCAGGAGTACATTCTGGCATGTCCGCACCATGGAATGGACAATTGGCTCATTCTACAGAACTTCTACAACGGGTTGACATAGTCATCCCGTGATCATGTAGATGCCACTGCGGGTGGAGCTTTCTTCTCGCTGACCACTGAAAGAGCTACATCATTGATCAAGAAGATGGTTTCCAACCAAGGTTGGAGCGATGATCGCCTCCAACCGCGCCAGCGAGGTATGCACTCTGTTAAGGAGGCCGACATGCTCGCTATGAAGATTGATCTCCTCCTCAAGAAATTTGAAGATTATTCCCAAGATAAGGCTCAGATGCAAACACTTCAAGTCTTGGAAGCTTGCATGACGTGCGAGGTCTGCGGGAATGTTGGACATTTAGGTGACAATTGCCCAGAAACCCAAGAAGAAGCTCTATTTCTCAATGGCAGCAATGGGTTTCGTCTACAAGTAGGTCAGGGGTGGAATTCTTTTGGTACTAACCATCCTACCATGAGAGATCTTGTCTACGGCCAAGCGAAGATCAATAAGTCCCTTTAGAAGAAGTTGGCCGCTATGGACAAATCTATGGAGACTATCCATGCCAAGATGGACGGATTCTCCACAACTATGAAGAACCAGCTGAGTTTCAACAAGGCGCTAGAAACTCAATTGGCTCAATTAGCTGCTGCTACACTTGCTGCTGAACTAGAGAAGCTCCCGGGGCAACCCGAGTCTACTCTAGAAAGCGTGAATGTCGTTAATGCTATGTGGAAAGAGCCCCTTAGCAGGACACCCCTCAGCTACGCAGAGAAGCTCACACGTCCAAGAAGAGGTGCGTGGGGCGAGTTAGCAGCCACAATATGAGAAGACCCCGGAACCCCAGTGATCAGCTGCTCAATATTTGATTATGAATTTGATCATGCCCTTTGTGACCTTGGAGCTAGCGTCAACATCGTGCCTAAGGTGACTTTCGAGAAGTTAGGCTATCCATCAATTTCCCCTACCACTATGTGTGTTCAGCTGGCAGACTCCACGATAAGATATCCAGAAGGAGTTGTGGAAAGGTTAATGGTAAAGGTCAAGAATACCTACATATTGGTGGACTTCGTAGTCCTTGATATGGAAGAAGATCTTAGAATTCCGCTCATATTTGGGCGACCATTCCTCAAGGATACAAATACCAGAATTGACGTAGGGAGAGGGAGAATCAGTCTCCGAATCATGGGAAAGACCATGAAATTTAAGTTCCAAAATAAGAGAAAGGTATTTCTGGTTCATGAGGATAGTGAGAACCAAGGGCTATGGGCAGAGCCCGGTTGGGATGATCAAGACTATCGCCCTTCTTCCAAGCCAGCTTTGGAGGATTGGGAAATTCATACTCCACCAACCGAGCCAGTGGAAGATGATCAGAAGATACCTGATTTCATCACCGATACAGTTTGGGAAGATCTGAAGATCGTCTATCCAGCATTCGAGAATCCTGTTCCTGCGCCGCCTACGCCACCAAAGAAGACTAAGAAGGTGTGGCGCAAGAAGAACAAGACGTCATCGACCGCTACTACTTCTCCAGGTACGGACGAAACGACATCAACCTAATCAGGTATGGAGAAAGTTCATGCTTTTCGACCCTAACCAAGAGCTAGCTTGGGGGAGGTCCCCTCCCTTAAGTCAACTATATCCCTTTTATTTGCTTTCAATAAAATTTGATAAAAACTTCTAAAAACAAAATAAAAATTTATTGCTTTATTTCTTTTTTCCATGATGCGTGGTAAGAATGTTTTAACTCCCCTTGATAAGTTGAAAGGATGAGTTTTGCTTTGCTTTATTATGTCTGTTGTGCCTAGTCTTGAAAATAAGAGTTCTCTTGAGTTTATATTCGTTGGTTACGCAAGTATCTTGCCAATAAACCTGAAAGTTCCGTGGGTTGCATACGCTTGATCTGAGTCTAAGTTGTTGTGAGTTTAGATATGGTAAATAAGGTTCTACAAGCTTGTTCTAGTAATGCTTGAAGTTTGGAGTTGTTTTCAAAAATAAATTTTAAAAAGGCAAGTTCCCCAGCGATATGCAATGTCCTACCAGAGCCATATGTCATACTCCATGAAAAACCCTTATACATATGCTGCTTGATGTTCTGTTGAGTTTTGTCAAATTGGGTGATCCTAGTGAGATACTCTTCATGCTTTCTCGATCATAAGCACGTACACATCCCATCCATTTGCTACATTCCTACACTGGGAATTAGTACTACCATCCATTCCACATTAATAAATGCTCCAAGTCTCGGTGATCTCTCTTGTAGAACATCTTTGAAATAAAATAAAGTCAAATTATGGTTGTGTTATCGCCATAAATTAACAGGGTTAATTAATGGGCCGCAAGTCAGTTGGGCTTAATGCAGAAATTAAAGGAGGCTTACGAATCGGCTCCTGCGTGGGCGTTCGGGCCATCTGGGCCATGTACCTTTAGGTTTAAGTTCAGTTTGAGTTAGAGATAGAGCCCAATATGGACACGTTAGTTTAGATTGTTTTCCAAGTCTCTGGACTATAAATATGTACCCTGTGACATTCGTAAAGGAAGAACAATTCTCGGCGCACCGCCACCCCTAATCCTAGGGTTTCATCCAAGTAAGCGCCATGCTGCCCTGATCACTTCTTGTGATCTTATTCTTATTTTTACCTTGGTATTACTCGTACTGAAGCGTTTTTGATGGCGAGTAGTGCTAGTTATCCTGGTATTCGTAGCATGACCTTTAGTAGATCTATCATGCTCTTGTTGTTTATCATCTATGAATATCATGTTATCTCTGCGTGATCATGTATTAATCTTATACTAATTCTCGTTGCATAGAGTTAGTTTCGTAGAGATAACACCCAGCTTCTTTTCTATCTTGTAGATCTAATCTGTTATGGTTTGTTCTTATACGTAAAAATCGGCTTAATATCTGCTAGTTTAGGCCTTGCAAACAGGTTGGACGATCCGGCGACATATTAGATGCTTTGCCTTGATCTTAACAGGGATTGATCCGGGAATCGGCTTTTGCTTATTCTTAGGCCTCTATTCTGGTTAAAGTTTGGTTATCTATTACGCTCGTTAGGCCTAACTACGTGTAGGATGTTCCGATCTAGCAGTGAAGCTTTTGCCGTCGTGGATTAGATTAACTAGATCTAATTGAAGTAGTTTTTGCAGTTATTTGCTTTATCTATTAATATCTAGATATGCAGATCTGATCTGACACCGGGACTCGATCGGCTCTTTAAAGCCGATGCAAGAGTCGTCCCGGGGAGCCGACCACGGCTCGGACTAATGTTCACACGTGTTTGTGCATGTAGGCAAATCGTCGAAAGCATGTTTGCACCTTCCTGATCGGGTATAGGTCAGGTGGCACGCCCTGCATCTCTGGAAGCATCGGCATGTGCCAGGATCTGGGCCGTTGACCGAGGGACCGGTGCCAGCCAGCGCCCCGACAGCCTCCCAGCTCTTCGTGTTGCCTGTCGCTACTCGTTGGTGGGTTTTGACCGACAACACATTCTGGCACGCGCAGTGGGACCTTCATCAGCAACAACGTCCACCGCCGGGATGACTGGACCTCAGAACCAAGCGCCGGTTCTGCCGACCACCAACCCTGTCATGTATGAAGAGCTGACCCCCGAACACCAGCAGAAGTATGATGAGGTCAAAGCTCAGTTCGAAGCCGATCTCATCGGCTCTTTCGAGAGGACCTGCAACCACGGCTTCAGGTGGAAGGGATTCTCACCCGAAGGTGCTCTTGACAACGTCAACCTGTCCGTACTGTCAGAGGAGCGCACCAGAGCCCTGCGCTAGGAGATGAACTACATGGTGGCTCACTCGCTTCATCGGCACTCAGAAAACCTGGTGAACGGGCTCGAGCGTGTGGCACATCGCGTCGTCCAGGAGGTGATCAAGAACCAGTACTCCCCATCGGGACCAATCCTGGGGAGTCACAGGGGAGAGGCCCCACTTCAGTCTAGGCCGCCATTGCCACACTCGCTCACAACTCCAGGGCCGCAGAGTTCGCCGATCTACGTCGTCTACAAGATCGGCGGTGATACTGGGGAGGGCCAGTTCCTGAGCGAGCCGCCTAAGGAGATCCCCCACGACTACATGTGCGTGTACATACCTGACAACATCAACCCAACACACGCGGGACAGTTGGTGAGTACAGGAGCTTCAGGGACAGATGCGGAGAAACAAGCATGGCTAGCGAAGTACGCTACTGGGCCGAGTTTTGAGCCCTCGGCCCTAGGAGTTCTTAGTGTGGAACAGATCAGCGCAATACTAAGGGACCAGTTCAGCATTCTGCCCAAGAGAAAGGTGATCGACTATTTTAAGCCGTACCCAAGCGACTACGACTTGATCCCGTTACCACCCAAGTATCGGCTCCCGGAGTTCACCAAGTTCAGCGGGTCAGAAGGGGCCAGCTCCATCGAGCATGTGAGCCGATACCTAACGCAGCTCGGGATGATTTCAGTATCGGATCCTCTGAGGGTTCGGTTCTTCTGCCAGTCTCTCATGGGCTCAGCCTTTGGATGGTACACATCATTGACCCTAGATTCGATCCGCACTTGGAGGCAGCTGGAAGATCAGTTCCACACCCAGTATCACTCAGAGGCTGCTGAAGCCGGGATTGCCGACCTCGTCCAAGTCAATCAGAAGCGAGGGAAAAGTGTGTCGGAGTACGTGCAGTGCTTCAGAGAGGTTAAGAATCGATGCTACTCATCGCGCATCACAGAAAAGGAGGCAGTCGATTTGGCAATTCTGGGGCTCGCTAAGCCGATCAAGGATCTGGCTTTTCAGTTGGAATTCACCTCTCTAGCGCACATGGTACAGAAGCTCACGACGTACGAACACTATCACCCTGAGCTGTACCAGGAAAAATTCAAGCGCCATGTGAATATGGCCCAAGCAGATGATTCTGATGATTCTAGCGGGGAACAAGAAGTGGCTGTGGCAGAGTGGTCCCGGGGGGCAAACCCCGTCCCGTGCAAGTGGGTCAAACAGAAGGGGCTTGTGAAGGGCTTTGATTTTGACGTGGCCAAGGCAGAGCAGATATTCGACTTACTACTCAAGGAAAAGCAGTTGAAGCTCCCAGAGAATCACAAGCTTCCAACAACGCAAGAGCTGCAGGGGAGGCCGTAATGCAAGTGGCACCACTCGTTCACTCATGCCACGAATGACTACAAGAAGCTACGTCGGCAGATCCAATCGGCTATTGAGCAAGGCCGATTAATTCTAGCCCAACACACGATGAAGGTTGACAGTCAACTATTCCCACAGGCTAACATGGTGGAGCTGTCGGATCTTAGACCTGAGGGCCAGAATTTTGCGTTCAAGATTAACATGGCGGGACCCATATGCCGCCGTGACGAGCAGAGGTTTAGAGAGGCTGATTCTGGCAAACGGCCCCAGGATGAAGACGAGTCGGAGCAGCAACATATTACTAAAGAACAAGTGCGTCACATCCGCAATCAACTCCTAGGTTCCAACCGGCTTCTTGAAAAATACGAGTATCAGTACAAGCTGCGTCGCCGGTATGAATCAGAAGAGGAGTACGAGCACCGCACGGGGAGAACGCTGGGGAGGCGCCAGGCTATGCGCGACCACTGGCATTGCCCGTTCTTCAGGTACTATTGGAATTCCGGCATGAGCCGATTGCCTACTATCGATGATTGCCTGGAGTGCAGGCCTCGGGGATGCCAGTCAGGCGAGACGTCGGTGTTCCGGTGCTTGGGGCCCAAAGCGCGTCACGACGACCATGTTGAGCGTCCATCCAGGGATGATCTTGAGCTCGAAGGAGAGGATAAGTATCATCGTCCACGATGGTGTCCTGACGGACTCAGTCGCTCGCAGAAACGCAGAGTGCAGTGCTTACGCAATCTCGAAGAGGTGGAAGCAAGGTACCTCGACGTGCTGAGAAAGGTGCGTCCGGATCTCGCGGAGAAAGTCAGGCACCCGCGAAGGGTGGAAAGGCGCCCTCCAAGGAGGGAGTGGCGCCCCAAGCAGCCAAAAGCCGATGAGAAGCCATCGGCTGATGTGAATATGGTGTTCGTGCTCCCATCTGAGTTTCGGGCGCCCCAACCGGAGGAGTTGGCCGTCGCACAGCTCGATCTTGGCCCCCAGCCGATCATCTTCGAGAAGCCTAAGGAGAAAAGCTACAAACACCTGAAGGGGTTATATCTCAAGGGCCTCATCGACGGCAAGCCTGTGAATATGATGTTGGTCGATACTGGCGCCACACTTAATTTGATGCCGTATTCAGTGCTGCGCCGATTGGGTCGTTCTGCTGCTGACCTTATCAAGACCAACGTAATGCTCAATTATTTCAACGGACAGCCATCGGAGGCAAAGGGCGTCCTCAATGTGGAGTTGACAGTTGGCCGCAAGACCATCCCAACTTCGTTCTTCATCGTCAACAGTAAGAGTACGTACATAGTGCTGCTTGGGAGGGATTGGATTCACGCCAATTGTTGTGTTCCTTCCGCAATGCACCAGTGTTTGGTTCAATGGGATGGCGACAAAGTGGAGGTGGTCTGTGCAGATGACTCCAGCGAGGTTTCGTTCGCAGACATGAACGCCTGGGACACGGAAGGACAAGAGCCGATCTCAAGGATTGTGCTAGAAGACTGTGATCGGATTGAAGCGACAAAAAATGGATTGAGGCTGGTCTTATCCACTGGCCTCACAGAATAAACACATCCTGGCACGCTATGGAATTCAGCAGGTTTAGAGAGGCCGGTCCCAGCGACCAACCCCAAAAGGTAGATAATTCTTATTTGGAGTTGAAACCGTTATATTATGAACAAACAATAGACTGCTCTGGCAGTTGGTTAGTTAATGAGCATTCAGTTTCGAATGGCCAGCCCGTGCGGTCGGCTGAAAATTTTCTTTTGTTATCTCTCTGTATTTGCTGTCGACTTGGCAGATGACGACGAGTTGCCTGCGTCCACAGTTGATTTTACAGGCGACAACAAGTTGGGGTACGGGTTTACATCAGCTGACGATTTGGAGGAAGTCGATATAGGTCCCGGGGATAAGCCGCGACCAACATTTATCAGCAAAAGGTTAGACCCGAGCCTGCGTGAGCCGATGATAGCACTATTGAAAGAATACCGGGACTGTTTCGCTTGGGAATATACTGAAATGCCTGGTCTGGATAGAAGCATCATCGAACATTGGCTCCCGCTTAAGAAAGGATTTCGGCCATTTCAACAATGAGCACGACAGATGAAGGCCGTAATCCTAGAGGAGGTTAAGAAAGAGGTGCAAAAGATATTGGACGCAGGGTTCATCAGGCCATGTCGGTATGCAGAATGGATCTCCAGCTTGGTCCCCGTACAAAAGAAGGATGGCCGATGGCGAGTCTGTGTGGATTTCAGAGACCTCAACAGAGCAACGCCAAAGGATGAGTACCTGATGCCCGTCGCGGAAACATTGATCAACGCAGCTGCCGGTCACAAAATGCTGAGCTTTATGGATGGTAATGCTGGCTACAACCAGATCTTCATGGCCCTAGAGGATATAAGTAAGACCGCGTTCAGAGTACCAGGAGCGGTCGGCTTGTTCGAGTACTTGGTTATGACCTTTGGATTGAAAAATGCTGGTGCGACATATCAACGCGCCATGAATTACATTTTTCTTGATCTCATCGGCAAACTGGTAGAAATCTACATTGATGATGTCGTGGTCAACTCCACATCGGCTGGAGGGACATCTGGAAGATTTGCGTAAGGTATTGGAGCGAACTCGGAGGTTTGGGCTCAGAATGAACCCGAGGAAATGCGCCTTTGGTGTATCGGCTGGTCAGTTCTTAGGATTCCTGGTACATGAGCGAGGGATCGAGATCGGCCTAAAAAGTCAAGAAGCTGTAAGGACGATGAGGCCGCCTACTACGAAGAAGGAGTTGCAGAAGCTCATCGGCAAAATCAACTTTGTCAGACGATTCATCTCCAATCTGTTTGGACGTATCGAGCCATTCATGGGTCTCATGAAAATCAAATCCGATGATGAATTTCATTGGGGGGTAGAGCAGCAGCAAGCTTTCGACGAAATCAAGGAATACTTGTCGAAGCCTCCAGTTTTGGTTCCTCCACAGCAAGACAGGCCCTTCTACGTATACTTATCCGTAGGCGATACCTCCATCGCCTCGGTGCTGGTTCAGAAGCATGACAGACAGGAAAGGGTTGTGTTCTACCTTAGCAGGCGCATGTTGGACGCCGAGACCAGGTACCCTGAGATTGAAAATCTTTGTCTCTGTTTATTCTTTACATGTACAAAGCTTCGTCATATTTTGCTCTCGGCGGAAACAATCGTTATTTGCAAATCGGATGTCATAAAGCATATGCTGTCGGCTCCTATTCTGAAAGGCCGACTCGGAAAGTGGATGTTCGCGCTGTCAGAGTTCGATATCCCATATCAACCGGCAAAGGCAGTCAAGGGACAGGCACTGGCGGATCTCATTGCAGACAGGATCAGCACTGATGTGGCTGCACTTTTCATACGTCCATGGGCCATGTTTTTCGACAGATCGGCATGTGATGATGGGTGCGGTGTAGGAATTCTTTTGGTATCTCCTCGAAGGGCGACTTATTCCTTTTCCATCAGGATGACCACCCCATGCACCAATAATTTAGTAGAGTATGAGGCCGTTCGCAAGGGGATTGAATTACTCCTGGAAGCTGGTGCAGAAGCGGTGGAAATCTTTGGGGATTCGAAACTGGTGATTTCTCAGCTCATGTAAGAATACAGATGTGAGAGCGAGGCTCTTTTTCTGATATGGATGCAGTGCCGTAAGTTGATGTCACAATTCAGGTACATTAATTTCCACTGGATACGTAAGACTTTGAACAATGAAGCCAATGACTTGGCACAAATGGCTTCCGGATACAAGGAAACAACCGATGGGGTAGATGTAGCGGTTTAGTTTCTAGAACCTGGAGATTGGAGAGCCGATATCTTCAATTATTTAAAGGATTCGGCTCGGGGGGCACCCAGAAGGATAAGACTCAGAGCTATGAAGCATGTTCTGATAGGGGACGATATGTTCTACAGGACTTTGGAAGGACTGCTGCTTAAATGTCTGGGGTCTTCGGAGTTGAATCGGCTCTTGCATGAGGTTCATGAGGGAGCCTACGGTACTCATCAATCAGCTCATAAGATGAAGTGGCTGATTAGGCGATCGGGATATTACTGGCCTACCATGCTTGAGGACTGCTTTAAATATTACAAGGGATGTTAGGCATGTCAGAGATTCGGCAAGATTCAGATGGTGCCGGCATCAGTAATGAATCCTATCATTAAGCCATGGCCGTTCAAGGGTTGGGTCATGGATATGATTGGCCAGATCAACCCGCCATCCAGCAAAGGTCACCAATGGGTGTTGGCTGTCACGGATTATTTCACAAAATGGGTGGAGGCGGTACCCATGAGGTCGGTGGCATCAAAATATGTGATCAGTTTCGTTAAAGAGCACATCTTTCATAGGTTCGGGATTCCCCAGACCATTACGACCGATGGAGGATCGGTCTTTATATCGGAGGAATTTAGGAAGTTCGCCGATGACATGGGGTTCAAGCTGATCAGATCATCCCCATATTATGCCCAGGCTAATGGACAGGCTGAAGCATCCAACCAGAGCCTTATCAAGCTGATCAAAAGGAAGATCGATGAATATCCTAGGCGCTGGCACGAGGTATTGTCAGAGGCTTTGTGGGCATATCGTATTTCGTGTCACAGATCCATCAAGACGTCACCATACCATCTGGTCTACGGTCAAGACGCTGTGTTGCCATGGGAGATCACGGCCGGATCGAGGCGTGTTGAGTTCCAGAATGATCTGTCGGCTGAGGAGTATGCAGTCTTGATGAGCGACAATGTGGAGGATCTCTCGGAGCTAAGACTTTGGTCACTTGAGAAGATCAAGGAAAACAAGGCTAAAGTCGCTCGTGCATACAACAAAAAGGTCAAGCCAAAAGATTTCCAGGTTGGAGACCTGGTTTGGGAGGCAGTGCTACCATTGGGAACTAACTATAGGAAGTATGGTAAGTGGTCTCCAACTTGGCATGGGCCGTACAAGGTTGATCAAGTCTTACTTGGAAATGCGTACATGCTTGAAGAAATGGGCGGTGTCAAGTTTCCTATAGCCGTCAATGGCCAACACCTCAAGAAACATTTCCCGAGCATGTGGGAAGGCGAATAATAAGAGCCGATGAAATCCATCTGGCTATATTATAAAAGGCCAACACGTTGAGTTGGCCAGTAATATATATATATATATATATATATATATATATATATATATATATATATATATATATATATATATATATATATATATATATATATATATATATATATATATATATATAGAAGCAAGGCAGCCGATGTGTAACCATCGACTTAAGATGTTTTTAATAGGTACGAGTTTCAGATTTAACAGGCAACATTAAATGTTCTCTGAATTTTTCTATTAGTTCAGGAACCCTTCTATGGCATGGATGGCTTCTGCGCGTATGGCGTCGGCTCTTGCTATGATCTCTTTGTCATCCTTGTCATCACCTGTTACTATCTGTTGACTCAAGGTGCTTATCTCTGCGAACTCTGCCCGTATTTGCTCGGTTATTTCTTGGGCTTCTTGCTTGGAGTTTGCAATCGAGGCTTTCTCCTCGTGGATTAGTCTCTGGGTGGTGCGGACCTTTTCTTCGAGTTCCACCAGTTCTTTCTCCAGGAGATTGAGTCGCCTTGTACTCGCGGAGATATCGGCTTTGGCGTCTAGAGTTGCTTTCTTCTAGTTGAGCATCTTGCACTTTTGAGCGATGTCGGCTTTCAGAGGAATTTGAGAATGATGTAGTTCTATTCTCTATTGTGCTGCTTTCACCTCTGCCCGAAAGAAGGGAAGATGGCCGGCTGGCCAAAGTTTGACCTGAAGTGACTCTGGGAGTTGGGATTCTATCTGCTCGAGGATTTTCTTTATTTCACTGGAATCATCAACCAGGGTACTAATTGGAGCAGATAGCAGATTTTTGATGTGTTGAAGCTGATACGCGAGGTCAATCGGCTGCTGTGATGGTGGTACTTTCGCTCCAGGGGCAATCAGACCCATTGGTTCTGGGTCAAAGGAGAGCAAATCTGAAATATTGAAGCCCTGTGGAGATAGTGGAGTTAGTTTTGGGAACAAGGTGCATCAATGGAATTATCGGCTGATTTAGAGTCGGCTCATGTAGTGTTACCTGTTCTGAGGAAGAAGCGATGGTCGGTCCGGGTGTGATCGGCTCAGTTGGGTTTGAGGCAACAACAAGGGCATCGGCTATGTCAGCCTGTTCGTCACGCACCTCCATCGGAGCATCGGGAGTTCCGGATTGAGCTTCCATCAGTACATCAGCTGTTGCAGTTCCTTCGCTACGAATTTCTGCTGAGACGATAGTTGATCCTTGCTGTTCTTGGACTTCAGCTGTTCCGGTGTCGGCTTCATGAACGGTGGTTCCCTGTCGTGCTGGGCTTCTAGTACTGAGGGTGTCTCCAGCTGCGTCCTGAAAATAGGATTACAGTCAACCAGAATATATATGCGTAAGAAAGAAGTTTCGGAGAGATGAATTACCTGGTTGGTGTTGGATTCTGATAGATTCAGGGAAGGTTGTACTGTTTTCTTGATGACTCGTCTTGCGATGATCTTCCTTTTCTTAGTCGGGACTCGGGGGGCAGCACTTCCAGAGGTTTGTCTCCGCTTAGAAGCTGACTGGTTTGAGTCTGGCTGCGCAGTCATTATTATTTTCTTCATTGGCGGTGACTCCTTGCAAAAAAGAACATCAGGGGCGGTTGGAAGGAAGTAGAATGGCTCCCCGTCACTGGTCATGGGTTCTGGATCATCTTGTTGCTGTAAGCAAGGTGAGCAGGGTTAGCCAAGTAAAGTGGTGGAGGACTTAGAAAAAATAGGTGCACGGATTCAGTAACTCTTCCTCGGGGATTGCGTATATAGGATCAATTTGCTTCTGTAGAGGGCCTAAAGCTCTTCTGAATACATGAGTTTTCCACATTCCCCACCATGTGTTAAAACTGATTGACGAGGGAGTAAAGGACCGATCGGCTGGTATTGAAATGTGGAGGTTGTCAAACATGCTGTAGCATCTTGAACTGGTAAGACCATCGGGTAAATCGGCTCTACTCTCCACCAAGTGGTGAATATGGAAGTGGGGAGGGACTTGTCCTAAGCCAAATTGCCGAGCTGCTACGACTGGTTGATCGGTTTCATAACCTGGTTTGATGATTCTGTTGGAAGTACTTATGCCAACAGGGAGGAAGCCAGGTCGGATCATTAGGGAATACAGATGCCGAGTGCCGTTGTCATCGGCAAAGCTATCCAGCCTGAAGGTAGTTGGGTTCTCAAAGACTTCAGATTCAGTGAATGGAAAGTAGAGGGGATTGTCTAGACCTTTGTAGAAAACTCTAAACCAGTTTGCTACATCTGTCGAGTAGTTTTTGCAGTTATTTGCTTTATCTATTAATATCCAGATATGCAAATCTGATCTGACACTGGGAGTCGATCGGCTCTTTAAAGCCGATGCAAGAGTCATCCCGGGGAGCCGACCACGGCTCGGACTAATGTTTACACGTGTTTGTACATGTAGGCAAATCGTCGAAAGCACGTTTGCACCTTCCTGATCGGGTATAGGTCAGGTGGCACGCCCTGCTTCTCCGGAAGCATCGGCGTGTGCCAGAATCTGGGCCGTTGACCGAGGGACCGGTGCCAGCTAGCGCCCCGGCATCCTCCTGGCTCTTCGTGTTGCCCGTCGCTACTCGCCGGTGGGTTTTGACCGACAACAGGTTGTCCAAAAAAGAAAAGATGGCATGCCAAGAAGCAGACCCAAAAAAAAGAGAGAAAAAAAGGGGGGCAACCATGTCTCAAAAAAAAAGAGACAGGGATGATTCGAGAGAGAAAAGACATCACCTTAAGGAGTAAGCCATATTCATTCATCCATCCATCCACTCATACACTTGCACCTTTTGATCGAGATTGCATGACTTGTTTCTTCTTGGATCCTCTCTTTGACTTTACAATAAATAGAATACAAGTGTGCCTTGTTTTTATCCTACCTTGAGCTCCACAAAGGCTTGTAGCAGTAGGGAAGATCAAAGGCAAACACTGCCTTGGTAAGGACATACAAGATGAGTGCCTCGAGAGAGTTATCCTGGGAGCTTTGCCATGCTTTCAAAAATCTTTCAAAAAGGTATCTCCAGATGGATTACAGATCTAGAAACAAGTAAGTATTACTTTATGCACCGTTCTAACTCTCAACAGCCCAAGACAAGGAGACAGCTGAAAAGCCCCATGAGAGAGTAAGGTAATTGAGCAAAGGTATGCTAACCAACTTATTTGAACTTAAAGATGATTCTCTTTGCTTCAGACTATGACATGACAGGTAAGGTACAAGTCAAAGTGATTTTTCTGATCAACAACCTGATTTGTCCTACTTTGCTCAGGACGAGCAAAGGACAACTTGGGGGATCTTGTTGACGCTCACTAACGACCATTTCCAGGCGTCAACTTGATCAGAAAATCATGAGAGTTTGCATTTCTTACACGTACTTATATTCAATAAAGTCTCTAAACAACACTTTACCTTCTAGAATATGCAAGTTGTGTTTTTGAGCTAATATGCAGGTTGCAAGCACACTTTGGCCCAGCAGAGGGTAGTTTGTGTGTGTGTCACACTACCTCCTACCATGTTATTATCTTACCCCTATTTATGCATGAGAATATCCAATCTAGATAGAGCACACGAACTAATCTATATACTCTCCCACTCATCGCCTTCCCTGCGGAAATATAAATGACACCCCGGTATACTCCCGGGTAAAATGCTACAGCGGTATTCCGTACGCTTGCGGATTTATTCGTGGTTCAAGAAATACTGCCACCCCAAATTTGGCGTCTGCGGGCGTCATCGCTGGTGACGTTAGTAGGCGCCAACATAGGGGAGGAGCTGCTATGCTTCCTCGCTGCTGACCGAGTACTCCTTGGGCGCTCGGTCTGGGCATCAGCACTTGGAGTGGGGCTGTGCTCCCCATCACTCCTTTCCCCAGACGCTGCCTCATCTGCACAACCAAGTCTGGATATCAATACTGTTTATATGAAACCTCATATGAGCATGCTCAGATTTGATTAACAAATTGAGAAAATTAGAAGAACAAATGGGCGAATAAATGCCTGGTAGCGAAGGACTATTCATAAAGCGATCCACGTCCTCCTACAGAAAGCAAATCCTATCAGTTTTACACTATGGTAAAGTACTCGATTTCTATGAATCGACTACTCTTATCAAGTACCTGCTTCGGTGGATTCGCAGCAGAAAATGTACCAGGAACAACTGGGATATTATTTACATTCTTCAGAAGTCGTTGTATTCGACTAAAAACTACATCATCCGAGATCTCTTCCTTTGAGTATCTTGACAGATTAGTTGTTCCCTGATACTGGAATCCAAACGATTCCCGAGCCTGCAATGGCTGGATTCTTCGCTTCATCCAGTCAAACATGACTGTTTCCCCAGTCAACATATTTTTCCTTAAAATGGCAATCCGCGCGAGTAATTCAGAGATTTGACTCTCGTCGGCTGGTTTTTTATTCCACTCGGTCCATTGAATTGGAGGGCCGGGAGTAATGGATGGAAAACTTCTTGACTGGTTCTCGACATAGAACCACTTGGGTTTCCATTCGATTACTTTATTACTAAGGTCATAAGGGATATACACTCTATCCTTCCTTTGCCTAAGTTGGAGACCCGCGCCCCCTACTACATCTAAGACGAATCTGTTGGGCTGCGGTTTCAAATGAAAAAGAAAGCGAAAGAGCTCAAAATGGGGCTCGATGCCTAGAAAAGCTTCGCATAAATGCACGAAGATGGAAATACGAACAAAGGAATTTGGGGTCAGATGATGCAACTGGATCTTGTAGTAGCGCAGGAGTCCAGAAAAGAAAGAAGAGCAAGGAAACCCCAATCCTCGTTCCAAGTATGAGGTGAAAGCAACGATTTCCCCCGTACTTTCATACGGATGATCTGAACCCAAGCCAGGACGCCATTGGATAACAGATTTGGGAACTAA
Organism: Panicum virgatum; assembly: GCF_016808335.1. Lineage (NCBI taxonomy): Eukaryota > Viridiplantae > Streptophyta > Magnoliopsida > Poales > Poaceae > Panicum > Panicum virgatum. The sequence continues at coordinate 31,323,606 of NC_053140.1, read as the reverse complement.
AAGACCCTGAGACACCGTAGGATCAAGAACACCAACTAGAGGGGGGGGGGTGAATAGGCGGTTTAAAATCTAAGGCCAACAACACTAGAGAAAATTAATTAGTAACAAAGGAAAGCCCTATGTCATGCTATTACTATCTCTTGATGGGTTTGCAACCTAGGGTGACAAGATACAAATCAAGCTCTAGTAAATTAAATTGCTCAAAGTAAAAACAAGAATTAAAGTGAGCAAGAGAAGTAACCAAGCTTGACACAAGAATTTTCCCCGTGGTGTCGATGACTTGTCGGTCACCCCTAATCCACGTTGAGGTGGATTCCAAGAATCAACCGCTCCTCTATCAAGAACCTCTTGATCTTGAGCCGGCTTGAATCAAGGAACCGCTCCACACCTCGATTCCACTAAAGTTGCTCTTCACCACTCCGGTGAGGTGAGCACAAGACCTCTCACAACCGAAATCGGGGCTCCTCAACAATCTCCTTGGAGGAGCTCCACGAAATCCTCTTCTCCAAGCCGT